>NC_090933.1:116850921-117159171 GCF_040938575.1 Ambystoma mexicanum
ACATTGAGGTATAAATACTCTGTATAAACAAGTTTGTGTGTGAGTGTGTTAACTACAGCCCGTTGTTCGCCAGATTGCCCTACTTTATTGTATGTGATAATAAAGTAGTACTTTGCCATATTCCTTGAGTCTGTCCGGTTATTTGGGTCTTTAGTGGTAATTACATCTAGCACATGAGACACTTCAAGGTGCTAGAGCACACTGTGCATGCACCGAAGGGACGGCTAATGGTGGCCACCATGAGAAAACATGAGCCCCACTATTACAGCAGGCCCCACGTGCTCGATCTCTGCTCTTACCACATGCTAGAAGGAGGCAGCGTCCATAGGGAGCCCCGCCTCTGTGACACATTTCATGAGGGGAGATATCCAATGGCTCATTTTGTTCTCTTTTGAAAGCATGTGTGCCCTAGTTATTTAAATACAAAATGTTGCTTATAATTCGAAAACATTGTGAACTATGCAATTGCAACAAGGCAAACTGTGCAATGGAATAAAAAGTATGTGTGCAAATAATTATTCAAATGTGCACTTTATTAAATATTATTTTTTTAAAGCGTTTAAAATGCATTGCAGCATTTCCCAGCACAGCAAAGTCATTTTCATGCAAGAAGGTGGGCAACCCCTACGGCCTGCCGGGATTAACAATAAAATCTCAAACCATTTTAATACCCTTTCAATCAATGCCGCGGCGCTAAAATCTGGGCACCGGCACCTACCGGGAAATTCATAAGGGGAACACACGTGCTAAAGGTGTACAGAAAGCAGCACTGGATCATTTCAAAGGGGATTTATCCAAAATAAAGATGAGCATTTTTGTCCTGATTTACAAAACGTTTTCCAATGCGATTGCGCCATTGGAAAACTCATTAGTAAACCAGTCTCTGGGTCTCTAGCACGTTTGGGTCTCTGGATCAACATAAGTTCCAACACTATGTGGACTCTTTCTAAGATTCTGCAAGTCTTTCTAAATCCTCCCTTTGGAGAGTCGAGGGACTTATATGTTCATGGGTGATATTTTGTGGTTTGCATTTGGTCTCTATTACAGTGGGAGTTGACAAAGTGTGGTTTGGGCTTTGTAAACCTCTTGTGCAATCAAAAGCCATTTTCACATCATCATTTGTGTATGTAGATAAGATTGTAGATAAGTGTGTCAGGCGGTCCTTCCATTCATAGCCAGCCTTAGGGCAGGGCCACCTGGCTAACCACCCAGGCCACCATTAGCCCCCCACCACACCAGCTCGGGGGAGTCTTTCAAGGGCTACCCGAGCTGGCGTGATGGGGGAAGGTGCAGCAGGCGCCCTATTGAACCGAAATGCGCCCTGCTCTCGCGCTGACCCCAGCGCCATGTTGGTTTGACAGCCGCAGCTCTATTGAACCAATTAACTCCCTGCTCCAGCAAGGAACAGGGAGTTAATCATTTAATTAAATACAGTGTTGCCGCTAGTTTTGCAGTGACGCTATATTTAATTTGGTGCCCCCACCTCCCTCAGGGGCTCTGGGGGAGGGTGGGCACATTTGTTGACTCACCCTTGGCGTTGGCAGTGCTAAAGCCAACCCTGCTTTCATTATCTAGTGAGACCAACTTGCTACATACGCTGTCCATGTAATAATGCTTGTTATTGCTTTCAGTCTTGAGCTTAATTGTATTAGAGTCAGACAATCAACATGGCATGGTAACCTTGAAAGCTACAGGCAGCCGAAAAGTGTTTGCTATTACAAAAGGTCCCATTCTTCTGCCTACAGCTGCAATCGTACATTGTTATATAAGTCAGCAACTTAGTCGGACGGCCTCCACCCTCTGAAAAAAGTTGGGGGACGCGTTCACCCGTGGTTGCCCTCGACTTGAGCCCTGAGTCGACATCGCTTTTTGGAGATCCTGCAGTTGGTGCTGAATGGCATAAACATAGGCAAAGCAAGCCGCAGACACTCTCCTCCAGATTGATCGAAAAATAAGCGACAGCATTTCTCAATGCATGAGGGCGATTATACCCTCATTGCTCTAACTTCATATTTGTGTCTGCTAGCTTTCAGGAACACATGGGTCTCTGCCTCAGCCACATTCATCTATAACCAAAAGATGAGTTGAAGGTTGGGAAGAGAAACCAAACCCCTGGCACTGCTCTGGGCAAGCTTCAACACCACTGTTTTGTAGCCCGTCTGCACCATTGCAAAGGGGCCTAGCTATATGCAAATCAGTCAAGTACGCCACCAGTGGGAGCAGCCCTGCCTGAAATCTTAGGTCAGGTCCCCTCTGCACGGTTCAGCCACATTAATCGCCAACCTTTTCACCTTTATTAAATGTATAAGTCAAGGCATAAAGAAAGACAGCAGCTCTGGCAGTCTTTCCTTCCGCTGTGGCCTGGGATCCCTGTAACGTGGAAGCAAACGTGCATAGTCTGCCTTCCTGGTCTCCGAAACCAGCTGTTTTGACTGTGCCGAGTATTGCTCGAATCACAACACATCCAATGTATTTGACGAAAAACCAAGCCCACCACAAAGGGAACACTTCAAGGACCAGCATGCATGTATTCTCGTCCTCCTGGAATCGTCTACATTTGGGCATAGTCAGTGCTCCAGAAAAGATTTTGAAGTGGAAGTGTTTCACTCCCAATTTATTTTGAGTTAGGTGTGAAATGATTTTTTTAGGGAATAAACAATTAAGTACCATCCCAAATGGTAGTAGTGAGTAAACCTATGTTTAATCTGTCAAACTGAACTGTTTTCGCAAGAAATATTTATTTGCACACAGTTATTTATGCAAATTAAAAGCAAAATGTTTACCTCTTCAGATCAATCAGTAATACCAGTAAAGTTGTTTGTATGGTACTATGTATACTACTGGTTCAAACGTATCCATGAATCTGTATCGGGGACAGCAGGGAGCGGGCTTATGTTTCTGTTTCCTATTTTTTTGTTGAATTGTTTTTACTCCCTGTTACGGAGTGATGTACGGATGCGCGCCCCAGTTCTGGATCGCCCATGCGTGTTGTAATAAAGAGAGCCCATGCTCGCCAGTTGCCGCTGGGACTCCATAGTGAGCAGATCTGTGTCCGACAGTTCTTTCAGGTACCGGGGCTGAGGGAACCCGGGGCTGTAACTACTATTCAACACTCCCTATTTTTATTTTATAGTATTTGTCTATTTTTAAGGAGTTAAATTGGTTAATCCACCCCTTATCTGTAGGGCTACGTTGTAGTAAAAACTAATTCAGAGTGTGACATTATTTTGGTTTTATATGTAGTAACTTTTATGTCCAAGTATACGCTCGAATATGTTGGAAGAACGCTTCAAACAAAACCTTTCCCTGCGCCGCTTCTACGTCATTGCTCAGCGCCATTTGCAGAGGCCTCGGGTGAATACATTTGTTGAAGAGAAGCTGCAATTGCTCCGTTTACTGCCGAATTAGAGGGGACGGTTTTGTCGAAGGTTACATTTTTAAGTGCCGAGTACCAATCACGCGACATTGTGGCTTTTCTTCCTTGTACATAAATGCACATTTCGTACTCGCGCGTTTACATAACTACATGATTATGCGCCATGGCCCATGTGTTTTAGAAAAGTGCTGCATTTCTTAATTGTGCACAGATGCCGTCTGATCAGCGCCGGCTTGTGCTGAGGTGATCGCGCGTCGCCAAAGAGACTGAAACGGATGTGTTTTTTCTCCACCATCTCAAGACTACATGGGTGCGGACTCGAGGGGGACGCTGTGAGGTGCGTGTGGCGGACTCCCCTCAATAATTAGTGTGCTGCCCTGTGCGGTGATGTTCTCTCAGGGCACCACCTGTCGTTTGCCCTCACTGCACGTCGTGGTTGCCCACGGTTGTCAGCTGTGGCCTCCTGTCAGGCTTGCATGCGCATTAACATTTAAAATCCTTGACATTTACTTCCTTCTAAAAATACCTGTTGATTGCAGCGGCGAATAACCTGACATCGGCAGGCTTTCTATTCTTGTGTCTGCCTTCCTTGTTTTTTATACCAAAGAGGTGCCGCCCCTTTTCTGTTGGCTCTTAATACTTGTGAATTGTTTTGTTGCAATGTCGTGCGTGGGTTAAGAAAACTATTATCACGTTAATCCCAAAAAGAAAATTAGGCACAGCACATGTCGCAGCGGGGTACCAGGAGCATACACGCCACCATTATCCGTTCCATTCGTGAGACTCGGATCCATTCCTGGTTTTAACTTGGGCTACTATAGCTAGATTTCCCCATTATAAATCCAAACTACAAGCACCAGAATGGAAATTTTAAACCAGGACTGGACTAATGTCACCCCAAAGGATTGTATAAGGTTGGCATGTATGCAGTAGGACATCAGCGCGTAAGGTTGGTGGAGCGGTTGGAGGTGGTGATTGTGGTGAGACGCCAAGTGGGCACTCGGTATAAGCGGACTCTGCCTATGCAGCTCAGTCACTTCCACACTCTTCTCCTTGCAACAGGACCGACGCATTCAAGATCCAGAGCCGTGCAAGTGACTTACGTTCACTCGGGTGCATCTGTGTCTGCGGTCTCAAGGCCGTGCTCCATACAGGCCTATGCATGGAAGGCTGTGTGCAGGCCACCTCCCATATGTAGGTGGGGGGGTGTGGCCTACATGGAAGCCGGAAATGCACACCAGAGCTCAGGAGGGAGCCATGGGGTGTAGAACCTCCCAGCTGACATTGTGGATGCAGCATTCTCAGTCTGCAATCTGCAAAGTCTTTCTTCAGACCTCGAACCCTCTGACTCCCCCAGTTATATCGGCATTAAAGGATGAAGCCATAGGCATGAGTCTTAGTCTTAGGATTTTACTTCCACCTTTTCACTGGACCTTCACGCCTATTTCTCTTCCTTAAATGGAAAAAGTAGGGAGAAGCACATGAAGGCCTCAGCATTGTTCCCACTGGCCTAGCCCACAGTTGTGTCTACCTCACTCCCATGCAGCCAAAGTTTTGCTGAACACAAGGGTGTCTCCAGTGCCTTAAGTGGCACTGCAAAATGAGATGGGGCTCGTCAAGGGGGCGTAGCCTAATGGCGGGGGGCACCTGCTGGCTAATTAGGCCACGCCCCTTGACAGCGCCGGCTCAATGGACTACAGGCACCACCACCAGGCAACCTTTTGTAGAGATTAGCACCCTCTCCCCACTAGAGGAGAGGGTGCTGATCTCTGCATTTACTTTCTATAGGCTTTCCTGGCAGGGGACAGCACCTCGCCTTTTCAGCCTTAATGGTGGCGCTGCCTCTCGCCAGCTGGGATGGTGCAGCATCACCATTAAGGCTGAAAGTTGAGGCCGCTGGAAGCTGAGGCCTTTTTCCTAAAGACTGAAACTCCCGCAAATGCGTGGGAGCTTCAGGATTTAGAAAACAAAGCCTCTGCTTCCAGCGGCCTCATGTTTCTCTCCATAATGGTGGCACCGGCCGACGGGCATCTCTTGCTTGAAGGGATGCCTCGCAGGTGTAGCGTCACCATTATGGATGAAAGACATTTTTTCTGAAGCCTGAAGCTCTCGCACACGAGCAAGAGCTTCAGGCTTTAGAAAAACATTCTTGTCATGTAGTGGTCTGGGCTGCCAGGCGAGATTAGTGAGAGATTTTGGAGCCTGCCAGGGCTCGGCCCTGGCCCACTTAAAGCTCTTGGTATCTCCCAGATAACATTGGCTAAATGTACCAAAAAAGTAATTACAAAATGATGTAAGTAACGTGAGAGGGAAATGCATTTTACACTTTCGAACAGATCTCTGTTTTAGTGTCACAAAGCCAGTCCAAACAGGCGCTTCCTGCAGTCAACACTGCCAGATGGTTACAGAAAGGAACGGTAGTTGGGTACCGGCAACACCATGGGAACGGTACATCCAAATTATGGTGAAAACAGCTAATGAAAGATCAGGTAGTGTGTTGGCTTTGGCATCAGATGAACCACAACTCATTTTTTTAATGTTTTTATTGTAGCTTTATAACATAACACAGTAGACAACAAATTGAGTGAATGATAATTTGTATTTGTTTATTATTTGTATCGCGCAACTAACCCTGAGGTAACTGGGCACTGGATAGCTTAACATGTTTAATCCCAGCAGGCAAGCGCTTCTCATTGAAAAGTCGGAGAATACAATTTGAAGTTAGTGTTAACTGGTTTCATTAAATGTAGGTTGTTCAATTAGAAAGATTGGAGAAAATAATACACAAATAGAAAAAATTAAGTAAATAAGGCAAAATAATGTCTCATTCTAACACAAAATGGTAGTTTTGTTGTGTATTGGTTGGTACGGTGACATCCTGCCTAGTGAACAAAAGCTACGACATGAATGATGCCAGAAGTTTCTAAGAGAACCCCAAAAGAAAACATCATCTGAAGTGCATCAATTTCACCACAACACAAGTTACCCAAGTACTGTGAGCATGAAATATTCTAAAATAAGATTTGCCAACTGCATAGCCATCAGTTTCACCCCACTAGGGTCTTTCTCAAGGCAAAATCCGAGTCTCTTTCAAAGGTTTTCCTTTATGCAAACTAGGGAAATAGCCCAAAAGAGACACAGCAACAGTAAGTGTCCATAGATCCTAATATAGTTGGCTCAATGCTCAGATCAACATATTCAATCAAATATGTAACAGTTTGAGAAGCCACCTTCAACACAGGGCGCTCCTTCCCTCCCCACTGATGTGGCTATGCAACAAACTGTTTAACAGATTCTTTTTTTAGCCCTATCTGAGACACATATCGTGCCCCTTGGATCCCTCTCCCCTGAGCTAACAATGAGCCAAGAACCAGGCCGGTGTACGGGAAATATATTGGTATTTAAAAAGTAATAGAAATTAGCACGAAAATGTCAAAACACCACTTTATCCGTGGCACAACACAATCAACTTCTCTCAGCATAAACAAATCACAAAAGTGAGTTGAAAAGAACACAATCAGAACTCTTTGATTCTGTAAATGTCACTTCACAATATAATTACGCTGATCAATAACCAAGGCACTTATGCAATGTTGTGTGATTTGATTTTCCTGCAGGCTTAAAAGGCTAGCAATAGGATTTGAAGATTGGTCACGATGATTTTACCCACACTTTTGGTTTCAAATAAACACAGGGTGATCTATCGGTTTGGTTTTAACCCCCAGCCTCCCGCCACCTGCTTTTTTCGATGTTGGGAAGTCAGACAGAAAAATTGGAATGCTTTGGGGAATTTTGGATTTCAGACCCTCCTCACTGAACGGCCTGTTTTGGGGAAGCTGGATAAAAAGGTTAGATTGATTCAAGAACAAAACACCCCTGTTCCTTAAAGAAGTCGGGGTCAGCTGGACAACAAGGATTACCCAATTAAATTAAAGGCTATAGTTTTCAGCGCCCACTCGGAAGTGAGCTTTGTTCATTTTGAATTTTAACAAAATTCACCCGTAGTATTCTGCCAAATGGGGAATTAATTAAATTTGGTTAAATAGGCTAAGGATCTTCACTGTGTTGCCCCCCCCACTATAAAGCAAAGGATTCAAGCAAGCAGACTACCCCACCTTATGGTTTCCCAGGGCTCAGTTCTACTTACATTGCAAACCTCTGTTTAAGATTCAGGAAAGCCAGCTGCTTCTCAGGACCCTCTGGAAAGATAGGGCAGGGGTCTGGTCACTCCACTTTCAAAGATGGCCTCCCGCTCTCCACCATAGGACCCAGCAGCTTGAGGCCTTCCTAGGGATAGACAGCTCCACCCAGATGCACTGTCAGCAATCCCCTCTGGTGTCTCCTTAAAGCTGTTAGATGGTAACTTTCAGTAGCCTTCCTGGTGGTCTGTCTCTTCTTTCTGTCCTGTCTTTGTGTTTCCTTTGTCTGTCTGTCCCCTGTCCTAGTGCAGTCCCCCTTATATAGCAGCAACGACACCATCAATTTTACGATCTTGGGGAAGTACCCTGCAATAATTCCTGCTACTAGGATTAGACAATTACCCTTCTCTCTCCTCCCAAAAACATCCTCCAAGTCAGGGTTGGTTTAGGGGTCTGGAGCAACATATGGCAATTCCCATTTGTAATCACCCCTTTGGTCTCCTTTCAACTTTTTGGCGACAACCTATTATGTATCACAACTTTATAATTGTACTAGCAACTGCCATACTAAACCTATTTTCTGTTTAAGCTAATCATGGTGAATTAGATAAGCCGGCCACCAAATCCGTATCATGTAACACGGCCATGTGGCACCTTTCTGCTGTTTCCATAAAAAGCACAACAGTTACAAATATGTAAGTTATTAAGCCGATCCCTAACTTCATTTTCCATCCGCTCACCAACTCTCACATTTAGGACATGTTCAGATCAAACAGAAACCCATCTTAGTCATTACAGTTCCATGAGTCGCACGTGGATCAATTTTGTATCCGCCAAATCGCTTGGAAATTACATAAAAATGGCACATAGATGAAATCCATTCACCTTATGATGACTGTGAAAAAGGCCTAAATGATAATAGTCCTTTTAAATTAATTGTGACTCTTCATGTGGGACAAATGTCCCTGACTCCTGCCTTCTGGCCATTTGTTTTCTCTGCGTCAGCCACTGCCCAAAGTTTTTTTTTAATCAGTATCATTTGTGCTGGAATATTGCTCTTTGAAGTGGGTGCCCCAATTTTTAGACACATTAGTCGTGCTCCAGCCAAGGGTGACTTTTCTTGAAGTCCATGCTTTCAGAGCCAGCAGGTCTGGAGAACACTGAATTTCGACGCCTTTAGCAGGACATTTTTATTGTGGTTGGTCATTAAATGGGAGATATGACATCCAGGCCGGGAGTTTGAGATGTCTTTGTGAAGGTTTGCCCACAGCCAGCAAAAGGGTCTTCCTTGGGCTGACATTTTCCATGAAGACAAAGTGGCTCTTCAAATGTCACTGGAGTTTTTTAGGTGAAACATAATATATCAACCAACACAGCATGTTTTGTTTTCCTGACATTTTCCTGTGTGCAGTGATTTTTTTTCTCACTTTTTTACTTTTAAACCCGTTTTTATTTGCACACTTGTGCAGCCCATTTTTGTTTTCAATGTGTAACGATCCTGTTTTCCATGTGACAGGGTTCTTTGATTTCTCCTTCTTTTGTAAATTAAAATGCTGCTTATCTATTTGTAATGACAGGTAGGCCCCTTTACACATGGCTCTTTAATTTTACTTGAAAAACAAAAACAAATGACAGCCCGTTTTTGTTTCAGTGTTTAAAATCTTGGTATTCATGTGAAAGGGACTTCTGTTTGGGGCCTTTAAATGCGCCCCACAAATTACAGTGGTCTTGCCCATACGTGGGTGGATGTTAGTATCTAAACGGGTTAAGTTCCCAACAGCAAATGTACACGATTCCTCGGCAAAATACACCATTGCTGATTCAGCGATTAATGTGGTCTCCAGAACCCGTGGTATGTCTGTCAGGAATGGTCCTAGTGGGGGGAAGTTACCTTGAGCGAAGGAAGAGAGATTCTGGTGCTGATGGAGCCATAGCACTTCAAATGTAAGGGGTGGACATTTTGATGGAGTGAACACAAATGGCAGCGGTAATTACATTAAACTCGTTCCCATCCATTCCATAGAGATTGTTAAAGTCGTGGTCATGGGGCTCCTAAAGTATTTTCTGCACAGTAAGAATGCCAGGAGAGGCCAACCTGGCAGCAAGGAGTTTGGCGGGTCAGAGAACCTTATTCCTCCACAGTGGAAAGGGACTTGTTTTAATAGCCAGGGAGCTGTTAAGAGGGCTTAAACTGAAGTGAGAATCCCAGAAGGGAGCAATGAGTTTGGTTTCCCCAGAGGGTAGGATTTATCCATAGACCAATGCACTATGAATGCATAATTTTCAATCATTTGGATGCCTCTTAGGTGATCTGTGTGACTGGCAATTTCCCTTTGGATTCTGGGAGCAGCAAGCAGGCAAACAATATGGCAGAGGACACATTGGGCATAGGGAACTCGCACCCTGGGTGTGGGTGATTAGTCAGTAAGAGTAGCCCACCAAGGTCTGGTAGTAAAACGTCCTGTTAGGGGCAAGGTTTTTTTTCATGAACATAGAGTAGAGTTTTGGGATCTAAGAAAAGATTGCAGTATCATTAAGACTTTTGAAACATTGACATCACTAAACGTGCACTGTGCAGTCCATTCTCAGCCATCCATCTTTTCAGCTTCTGTCAGCTAGTATTTTCTCAGTGTCTATTAATGATGGAAAAGAGAAGCAGCTAAGTCTTGCCAATCGACAGGAACATCTGTCTGGGTGTGTAGAAAGTTTAGCTTACTGGCTGTTGGCATCTGCTCTCATATGTCTTGGGTATCTCTGTTTTGGTGATTTCTTACTCACTGCTTTGGCAGCTTCTGACAATAGTGATGATTTCTCCATCCCTACGTTGGCAGGCTAGCCACTAATATTCGTATGGGGACCTGATGTGTTGCCGGTTGTAGATCAAAGGATCGACAGCCAAAGGATCGAATGGTCAAAGGGTCGACACCAAAGGACCGAAAAACAAAAGGATCGACATTTTTATTATTTTCTTTTTTTACATTTTTAACACCAAGTCCAGCAACCCCGGAAGCAGGCATCAAGTTATGCTAAGCAAACCCAACAACCTCTGCTAGGGGCTATTTGGGTGCAGTCCGGGCGCCTATGGTGCCAGGCTCATATGGAGAGTCAGTCCTGGCGCCATAGGCGCCAGACTCATAGATTAAAACTTACCTGATGCAGACCATGCTGCAAACTCACCTGATGCAGACCATGCTGCAAGAGCTCCAAGCCAAAGGAGGCTTGGAAGGGACTACTTTACCTAAGGGGCTATTTTTTACTCGGGTGGGGCTGGGGAGGAATACTTACCTGGGACTACTTTGGAGGCTATTTAAACCACGCCCGAAGAGCAGCACACGCTTCACGTTATTCTGCATCCAGCAGGGTAACGCTCACCGTGCCTGCAAGTCTGCATCCAGTCTTCTGCCACGCCTGCCTCGATTCCGGAGCTCCTAGAAAAAGGGGCGAGAAGGAGAAAAGGTTAAAACAAGAGCAATACCTTTGATCCTTACCTGAATTCCCGATCCATTGCGCCTTCGAGCTGGAAGAAAGAAGTTTTTTTATGCGCATCGCCTCACCTGCAGCAGCGCCGCACTGAACTCACCGGCCTTCGCAGCATCTTCACATTCCACCGCATCCTTCTGCATGCTCCCGCCTCACTCCGGCACCTAAGGGGAAGACAAGAACAGCAAGGTGAGCCAAGGGAATGCACAGAGGCAATATGAGTTACCCCCCATAGACTTACCTGTTTTACCACCGAGGGTACGATTCCTCTTCACGGGTCGGCGCAGCTTCCACTGCATCCTCGCCGAACCCCGGCCCCTAAGGGCAAACAAAAGGACAGCAAGGTGAAACAAAAGGACAAACAAGGGGAAACCTCCTCACCACAATAGACTTATCTGATTTTATGCCGGAGGCATTATTCCCCGAGACTTCATATTTTCTCTCAGCGCCTGAATAAGGGAGAAAGCAACAGGTTACATATTGACATTATTTTATCGAACTGTGTTGGATAATACAAATCCTTAGCTGAATATTACCGGTTGCCACGAGGAACTCTTCGCTAGGGTCAAGCTGCAACCTGCAAGAAATCGGACAAGAGTGAAAGTCAGACATTTGAAATCTTACGAACTACATACTTACGGCGTCTTGCTGGGAATCTCAGAGTCAATATTGTTCTGGAACTCACCAATTCCTTCGAGCAGGTGAAGCAACTGGTTATCAACGCGCCCCTGCGCTCAATGAAGGATGGAGAGCTCATCTTTCCAAACCATCAGGTGAGACTATAAGAGGGGACATCAAAGGTGATCAGTGGAGAGAACAGCGGGAGTGGGGGAGGGTTAACGCTCAACTCCACGGGTGGTTAATTCCCTTTCTCAATTTGCAGAAGAATATTCCTACGGGCCAAGCAAACAAAGCTAGGTGGGCCAGTCCAGTCATCATCTCGGCACTACGCTTCACATTGGTGGAGGCCGCAGCTGTCCAGTTCAGATCAACAACCCTGTGGGAGCCAGGTGAGCGTAACAGAACGCAAAGCCTACCCACAAATTCCCACCCGGGCGTTATGGATACCTCAGAAACTGACCAATTGGCCCAATTACTAGGGGAACTGAGGGCTGAAGTGCATTCCGCCCGTCAAGAAACCAATAGTCTTAGGAGAGAACTGATTTTGTCAAAGGAGCGAACTGATGACCTTGCTAGGCAACTACTGCAAAGCCAGGCTGGACAAGCACCCCTACCAGGCCCCGGGGGGAATCCAGCTCCTATGTCATTGAGTAACCCTGTGCAAATAAACCTACCAGGAAGTATTCCATTAGCTCCGCCCGAACACTTTGCCAGAGATCCCAAAAGGTTTGCTGTGTTTATGAACCAATGCCGCTTGCACTTTTTATGCAGACCCGGAGCCTTCCCAAACGATCAAGCAAAGGTAGCCTTCGTATTGTCATATCTCAGCGGCAGTGCAGCTGATTGGTCAATTCCACTAGTTACTCAGGATGACCCAATTCTTCGGGATTTTCAGGGCTTTCACACGAGCATGGAAAGACTATTTACCTGGCACTCCCAGGGACAGGCCCTGGATAACAAACTTTTGTCCCTACGACAAGGTAACCAGGACCTTCTATCCTACATCGCAACCTTTAATAGGTTGATAGTGGAAACTGGGTGGCCTGAGGTAAAACGAATCACGTTATTTCATCGTGGGCTTCGAGGAGAACTCAAGGATGTCTTGGCTCAAGTCGTGAAACCACCTCAAGACTGCGCTGAATATATAGACTTAGTGGTCCAGTTAGATCACAGACTTCAGAACAGAAAGGCTGATCGAGCCAAGTTTGAGAATCAGGTGTTGGTCAAGACCCACGCTAACCCCAAAGGAGCAGATGCTTCAGAACCCATGCAAATCGGAGGGGTTAAAGGACCCTTAACCCAGAAGGAAAGAGAAAGGAGACGGCAAATGCAATTGTATCTATATTGTGGAACTTCTGGGCATTTTCTTCGGGATTGCCCTGTAAAACTACCCAAGAAGGTGGTTGGAGCTGCTGATAAAAACCATATGGAGTCAGACTCGGGAAATGACCACGCCCGACAAGCGTAGATGTCCGCTTGCCGAGCTTGAAGAAGGATACTCAGACCTCGCATTTCATCATACCAATGGTCCTCGTAGATCCAAGGCAGCCATTGCGTATGCACGCAGTAAGGGCATACATTGATAGCGGGGCCATAGGAAACTATGTGGACTACTAATTGGCTTCCAGGATGAATCTACCTCTCCGCCGAAAAACCACCTCCGATGTCATCGCCACAGTCGATGGAACTGAAATTGCCTCTGTGCCTGTAACTCATTCCACCGCAGAGATGACACTATTGGGTCAGGATGGGCATCGAGAGACTATTGTGTTTTATCTAATCAAAGCCCCACAGTTCCAAATAATACTGGGGATACCTTGGTTGGAAACACATAATCCTTGTATTGATTGGCGAGAGAAGAGAATAACCTTCCCGGATTGTACACAAACCTGTTACCCCAAGAAAAATCTGAACGCAGGCCTGGCCCCAGTAACCACAGCAGTCGTGCAACTACCTACAGAATACCACGAATTCCAGGATGTCTTCCAAAAAGAACAGGCAAACACCTTACCACCTCAAAGATCGTACAAATGTCAAATCGATCTCATACCCGGTGCACAACCCCCTTGTAGCAGGATCTACGCCCTTACGGAACCTGAGAACCTTCACCTACGACAATACCTAGACCAGTACCTTGCTAATGGCTTCATTCATCCATCCAAGTCCCCTGCATCTTCAGCTTTGTTCTTCGTGCCCAAAAAGGAAGGTGACCTCAGAACGTGCATAGACTACCACGCATTGAACCAGATAACTGTTAAGAACCGATACCCATTGCCTCTGATCCCTGAATTACTAGACCAAGTGAAGGACGCTTGCATATACACTAAGCTAGATCTCCGGGGGTCATACCATCTGGTACGTGTAAAAGAGGGCGATGAATGGAAGACTGCTTTTCGCACTAAGTATGGGTTATTCGAATACCAGGTGATACCTTTCGGGTTGTGCAATGCACCAGCAGCCTTCCAATACTTCATGAACGATGTCTTTCGTGAACTCATTGACGTTTGTGTTGTCGTATATATCGATGATATTCTAGTATACGCCTCTTCAGAATCTGACCATGTGAAGCATGTCCGGGCAGTCCTTGAGAAATTGTGCAAGCTCAAACTATATGCAAAACTGGAAAAATGCGTTTTTCATGCCACAGAAGTTGAATTCCTTGGGTTTATCCTGACCCCAAGAGGAGTCCGAATGGACTCACGAAAGGTGGACGCAATTCTTAAGTGGCCATCACCAAGTACAGTTAAAGGAGTACAAAACATGCTTGGCTTTGCCAATTTCTACCGCAGATTTATCCCAGATTTTTCACATGTTGTACATCCCATCACAGCACTCTTGCGAAAAAATAACCGCTTTATGTGGACTGAAGAATCTGAAAATGCCTTCCAAGAGCTGAAAGCGAAATTCATGTCAGCACCTGTATTAAAGCACCCGCGCCCTGAACTTCCATACATAGTGGAAACTGATGCATCCAGTCTAGCCATGGGAGCTGTCCTGTCTCAAAAGGACTCTGAAACTGGCCAGCTTCTCCCAGTAGAATTTTGGTTCAGAAAGTTCTCGGCACCCGATTTAAACTATGCAGTTACCGATAAGGAGTTATTAGCCATTAAATCCGCCTTCAAGGCTTGGGGGCACTATCTTCTCGGTGCCAGGCATACCATTACTGTGATCACCGATCACCGGAACTTACAGTATTTAAAGACAGCCAAGGCCCAATCGTCACGCCAACTCCGATGGGCATTGTTCTTTGCCGAGTTCGATTTCGTGATAACCTATCGACCAGGTTATAAGAATGGTAAAGCAGACGCCTTATCCCGAATAGGGATGGGAGAGGCAGAAGTGAACCCAGAACCATTACTAATAAATTCCAAACAAAGGATTCTTGGCATGACAACTCTATAGACACTAGAGGACATTCAGGTAAAGATCCAACAACTCTTTGATCCTACAGCCCTGCAGGACTGGGCAAAGAAAGGCCCGGAATACTCTGTCTCCAATGACCTGCCTTATTACCAAGGGCAGCTATTTCTGCCACATAAGGAACTACAAGAACTAGTCATTTTCCGTTATGATGATACCCTAATGGAGGGGCACACATGTATTGCAAAAACTGAAGCTAAGATTAAGAGACAATTCTGGTGGCCCACCTGATGAAAAAATATTAAATCATTTGTGATGTCTTGTGGCATTTGAGCCCAAAATAAAAGTCAAAAGAAAAAACCAACTGGACTCTTACAACCTTTAGACATTCCGCATACATCATGGCACACCTTATAGTTAGACTTTATTACTGACCTACCCCCATGCAATGGATTTAACACCATTCTAGTTATTGTGGATCTTTTTTCCAAGATGGCCCACTTTATTCCTTCAGCTTCAATCCTGGCCAAAGAGTTCCTCGAAAACATTGTTTGCATACACAGATTTCCATCCGTTTTGGTCTCTGACCGGGGCAGTCAATCCATTTCACATTTTTGGAAAAGAAGTTGTCAATTGGCGCAAATCGATGTGAATTTATCGACCAGTCACCACCCCCAAACTGATGGTCAAACAGAGAGGACCAACCAGACTCTCGAACAATACGTGCGTTGAATGTTACATCAGACAAAGAGTAATTGGAAAGACATTCTTTGGATCGCCAAATATGCATACAATAATTCAGTACATTCTGGAACTGGACAAAGCCCCTTTTATACCTTATATGGGCACCATCCTCGAACCTCAGACCTTGACTCACCCCAACACTTAGAAATGCCCGCAGTGGACCATCTGCAAGCTACGATTACAAAAGCCTTTAAGGAAGCAACTGAACATTTACAAAAGGCGAAAGAAAAATACAAGAAAGATGCTGATCGGCATAGAAGTGATACTCCACAATACCAGATAGGGGACCAAGTATGGTTAGCCACAAAACATATACCTCTAAGGGGAACACAGACCTTTAACCCTAGATATTTGGGACCTTACTCTATTAAGGCCATTATCAACCCAGTGGCTGTCAAGTTGGACTTACCTGCTAATATGCAAATTCACCCCGTCTTTCATGTGTCACTTTTGAAGCCAGTGCAACCAGGGACAAGACTAACCAAGCCATCAGACCCCATCCTTGTAGACGGGGAACCCAAATTTGAAGTTAAGAACATCCTGGACTCCAAGCTGATAAAGTCAAAACTTTTTTATTTAATCGACTGGAAAGGTTACGGACCACAGGAAAGGTCATGGGAACCTAATGACCGCGTTCATGCACCCCGATTGGTGAAAAAATTCCACCAAAATTTCACAGACAAACCGAAACCACAGGGAAGAACAACTTTAGGAGGGGCATTGGGGGGGAATGCTATTTAAACCACGCCCGAAGAGCAGCACACGCTTCGCGTTATTCTGCATCCAGCAGCGTAACGCTCACCGTGCCTGCAAGTCTGCATCCAGTCTTCTGCCACGCCCGCCTCGAGTCGGGAGCTCCTAGAAAAAGGGGAGAGAAGGAGAAAAGGTTAGAACAAGAACAATACCTTTGATCCTTACCTGAATTCCCGATCCATCGCGCCTCCGAGCTGGAAGAAAGAAGTTATTTTATGCGCGTCGCCTCACCCGCAGCAGCACCGCGCTGACCTCACCAGCCTTCGCAGCATCTCCACATTCCACCGCATCCTTCTGCATGCTCCCGCCTCACTCCGGCACCTAAGGGGAAGTCAAGAACAGCAAGGTGAGCCAAGGGAATGCACAGAGGCAATATTAGTTACCCCCCATAGACTTACCTGATTTACCACCGAGGGTACTATTCCTCTTCACGGGTCGGCGCAGCGTCCACTGCATCCTCGCCGAACCCCGGCCCCTAAGGGGAAACAAAAGGACAGCAAGGTGAAACAAAGGGACAAACAAGGGGAAACCTCCTCACCACAATAGACTTGCCTGATTTTACCGCCGTAGGCATTATTCCCTGAGACTTCATATTTTCTCTCAGCGCCTGAATAAGGGAGAAAGCAACAGGTTACATATTGACATTATTTTATCGAACTGTGTTGGATATTACAAATCCTTACCTGAATATTACTGGTTGCCACGAGGAACTCTTGGCTAGGGTCAAGCTGCAACCTGCAAGAAATCGTACAAGAGTGAAAGTCAGACATTTGAACTCTTACGAGCTACATACTTATGGCGTCTTGCTGGGAATCTCGGAGTAAATATTGTTCTGGAACTCACCAATTCCTTCGAGCCAGTGAAGCAACTGGTTATAAATGCGCCCCTGCGCTCAATGCAGGATGGAGAGCTCATCTTTCTAAACCATCAGGTGAGACTATAAGAGGGGACATCAAAGGTGATCAGTGGGAGTGGGGGAGGGTTAACGCTCAACTCCACGGGTGGTTAATTCCCTTTCTCAATTTGCAGAAGAATATTCCTACGGGCCAAGCAAACAAAGCTAGGTGGGCCAGTCCAGTCCATCATCTCGGCACTACGCGTCACATTGGTGGAGGCCGCAGCTGTCCAGTTCAGATCGACGCCCCTGTGGGAGCCAGGTGAGCGTAACAGGGGGTCCCCCCTAACCCCTGTTTTTTGCGGTAAAAAACACTTTTTTCCATAAACGAAAACCCCCCAAAAAAATGTAATTTAAAAAAAATTCGATCCTTTTGTTGTCGGTCCTTTGGTGTCGATCCTTTGACCATTCGACCCTTTGTAGTCGACCCTTTGACCGGACACCTGTGTTGCCCTCCTACAGAGACACCATGCTATTTCTATTTGAAGTGTACTGGTGTGAACCTTACTCCTTCCCTTACCCTCATGACCTATTCGCCTACGGCCTAAAACAAGGGTACCCAAAATATGCTTCAAAACTGGAGATCGGCCATTAACCAGTGAGGGGTGCCATTGTTTCTAAACTGGATCACAGCCTTCTCCATGCGTATCCTCTTTCACACTGACTTCCCAAGGGGGTGGCGAAGCTCGGAGTCTTGGTGTGGTGCCACTTGATTCTGGTGCCTCCATTTTGTCTGAAACGGTTCTGGCTCCTGGATCTCCCGGCTCTGTCGGGGAATTCTTTGTTTTAACTCCCTATACAATGGGTTAGCACTCCACCCTTGCTCTCAATTTCTGGACTTGTCTAATTGGTTCCTCAAGAACAAGCTTATGGTCTGTACTACATTTTGATCTTTCAATTTAGGAATACATTGAAAGGCAATGGCCAGAAAAAGCCTATTGAAAGAACTTTTAATCCATTATAATGGTCTTTGGGTGATAATCGGTCCCATGTTTCCCATCTGTCTAGGTTGGACAGTTAAGTCGAGCCGGGCAAGGTTAACTTCTTGGATATTTTCTACAGTAACATTGCTAGGTAACTCCTCGAGGGGCTTTTTCATATGTTCCTTATTGTTTAGAAGCCTTATTCAGGTTGAGATTTGCACCAACTACTTTCTGGTTTCTACGGCTGGCCTCATGACCCCATGAATAACTGTGAGCCAGTGGTCTAAGTGGGCGGAAGCACTGCTCCTCTAATTTAAAAAAAAAAGTTTTACGGTTCCAATACTTTTTAAAAAGAAACCATTCCGGAAAGATTCAGTTTTAAAAAAAAAGTGTAGGAAGAAGATGTAACTTGCACTTCAGTGCACGGCACTGAACATTCTCTTAAATAGCGGGTGTGTTTGTTTGGGGGTTTGGATTGCACGTATGAGGGGGCATGGCGATGGGGCTTGAGGTGAGTGGAGGCAGGCCAGCAGGGAACATAGTTCCACTACTTCTTTTAGTACACTTTGACCACTGCTGTGACCTTAAACAGGTGGAGGGGAGGACGGTTCCTGTAGTGGCGGATCCCTCTGCCAGGGGAATCAGCGACTTACAGGCCTTTTCTCGGTCGTTCTTCGGAGAATTCTCCCTTTTTAAGCACATTATTTTGACAAATGCTCAAGCGGTAAAATGTTTCTATGAGTCTGGAGAAGGCCGGTACAGGATTTACTAGTTTGTATAAGCTACTCACTGCAGTGACTCTTACAATTCTAGATATTAAGCCCCTCCCACTCTGCATACAAGGATAAGCAGGAGAAAAAAGGGACACGATACAGGTATCTGGTGGACACAAAACGAGCTAGACCCTGAAGCTCTACATACATACTCAAACCCCTGTGATTTTGTATGATTCTACTTAGCAAATAATGTTCAGGCCCTTGTCCTGGCACCTCACAACATGTAAATGCGCCTGTTGGAAGGGGAAGTAACTACTACCATGAGCACATTTTATCTTTGCCTTCTTGACCAAGGCGCATTATTCATTTCTACTGCCATGTGGAAAATGTAAAACACTAACAGCAGGCCACTGCCTGTTTCTGGAGATGTACAGAGCTGTGGTAGCATAGGAGAATGGCATGCATTCATTTGGTAATGCAAACGGATAGGTTTTCTGTGAGTACATTTATTTTTTATTGTTATTGGTGTAAACATGCACACCACTAATATTATGTAAATGTAATTGTTTATTTATAACACGCTTACTACCCAGAGATTTATAAGTGCGGACCCAGGGATCGAACCTGTGTTGCTCCGCGTTGTCTTGCTTCCAAGGCGAGCGCGTTGCCCCTAAGCTATCCTCCCGAGACGAGACAATTATGATGCCAGACAGTTGTGAATCCGTACTTGTTAAGTCAAGTGTAAGACTACAACACCTCCATTAGCTTGTTAATTCTTTGTGCGCCTAGATGCCATATGGGAACTAGTTTGTGCTTTATACATTTTTATAATAATAATAATAATAATAATAATGTGTTGGCCATCTCACAAAATCCCTTACTTTGAGGAGCAAATATTGGCCTTACTTAATGATATATTTAAACCAACATCTCATGTGATTGTGCTTGGTGACTTTAATTTATGGGCCACTAATGATGTGGAAACTGATGCTGCATCTTTGATCCTTGGCGTAAAGGCTCTAGGATTCATCCGGCAAGCTAAGGAGCCCACACACAGAGAAGGTAACTTCCTGGATTGGATTGGAACACTTAATACTAACATCTCCCCTGTTCTGTCTTCCCCTTGTCCCTGGTCAGACCACTGCATGATTTCTTTCGATCTACTACTTCTGGAAAAACTGCAGCAGGTTGATATTCATCCTAGGATGATGAATGGGACGTGAAACCTGAAAAAAGTCACACCGGAATCCTTTGCTTCTCTGGTGGCACCGAAACCTACCTGATTTAGCAACATCTTTAGATACTGGTGAAATAGTTGACCAAGTCAGTGAATGACGTCAGGAGCCATTGCCATCTATGCCCTGCAGTGAGTGAAGCTAACACAATCTGGAGCTAAGAGGAATGCATGGCTTGGTGACGAGGTTATTAGCATTAGGAAGCTTAAGAGGTCCTGTGAATGCTCTTGGTCTAAAAATCCATGCCCCGTCACCCTAAATGCCTACACGAAAGCTGTGATGGACTGCAGACAAGCCATTACGCCCCAAAAGGCACATGCTAGATCAAGTTCGAGGTAACTCTTCCTGATCCTGAGAGAGCTGGAAGAAAAAAAAAAAGGTTCAGACTCCATAGGTGGAAATAAGCGACCTCTGGTGTCAAAACATTCAGGATGAGCCATCCAGGTAAGTATCTAGTCACTGACGATCCATAAGAAGTCGACAACTATCCTTGGAGGCTCTAACCTCGCCTCCGAGGTGTCTTGTGAAACCTCGTGTCCCACCATTAACCATCCTAAGTTTTCCATTACACAGGTTACAGAAAGTAAGGCCCTTAAAATCGAGAAAGGATTGAAGCCAACTTCTAGTAAAGGGGATATTTATCCAGATAATGTTATTAAGGATCCTTTAAAGCTATTGACTGATTGGATTACTAAAATCGCTAATGCCTGATTTGAAGAGTCTCATGTGCCTGGCTCTCTGAAGGAGGCCTGGATCACCCCCTTTTAAAAAAAGGAATATCTAGATACAGCAGTATCTAGTTATTATCAACCTATCACTAACGTTCCTTTCCTACTGAAGACCTTGGATAGGATAGCCTACCTTCAGTTTCAGGAGTTCATTGAGACTTCTAACCTGCTTGGTGTTTTCCAATCAGGTTTGGTGCGAAGTACAGCACTGAGGCGGCTCTTCCTGATTTAAAGACCAACACGGCATGCATGGTTGACAATGGCCATACTGCTCTCTTAATGCTGCTTGACCTCTCAACTGCTTTTGAACTGGTGGACTGTAAGCTCCTTGCCAGTAGCCTGGCTGAAATTGCAAGGTGTTCAGGAAGCGCTGTGGTCTGGATAGAATCTTTCTTGGGGCCTCGTTCTGCTAGGGCCACAGTGGGTATCTTCCAAGTCTGTCCTATACCTCTGACCTGTCGGGTTCCACAGGGCTCCTGTATTTTGCCAACCCTTTTCTATATATATATACTAGGCCCCTGTTCGATCTCTTGGACATGGTGGGTGTGGGTTATACAAACTATGCAGATGCCACCCAGATCCTCTTGGAACTGTCAGATGACAATGACCAAGATTCTGATGCTATCAATCGGATTTACTTATCAATTCAATCATGGATGGCTACTAACTCCTTAGCCCTGAATGATAATAAAACTGAAATGTTGACTGTAGGATCTGGGCCTCAACTGAAAAAGATGCATTCTTGGTACAATCAGTTCTTGATCACTGTACTATTGCAGTGGCCTTCTGCGTCAAAACACTTGGAGTATACTTTGATTCACAACTCTCAATGCAATGAAGAAGAAGCACTCCCCACATCTACGGTCCTCCTGTGCATATATGGTCAGATTAAACCACTTCCCTCAGAAGAGAATTGATCGCTCACGGCTTCTGCCCTCTTCAAATCTAAACTGGATTATTGCAAAAGCGTGTTGGCAGGCCAGTCTGCACAAACTTAAAACTATCCAGAATGGTGCGGTGAGGGCTGTTTGCGAACTTGGTAGGCCGGACCACGTTACTGCAGCAAGACGTTCTCTTCACTGGCTGCCAGTCAAACATAGAAATATGCAGAAAATTCTTACCTTGACCCATAAATGTCAGTTTACAAATGGTCCTAGTTCTCTTGCTGGTCGACTCTTCCTGCTCCTACCTGCAAGTCAAAAAACCTCGGGGTCATCTTCGACTCCACACTCTCCTTCTCTCCTCACATGTCTGACGTCTCTAAGAAGTCACATTACCAGCTGCACCTCCTCAGAGGTATTCTTCCTTTCCTCTCCTTCCCCCAGAAGCTCACTGTCTCCAGAGCCCGGGTTCTCTCCAAGCTGGACTACTGTAACAGCCTCTATCTAAATCTGCCTGCCTCTACTCTCCACCCTCTGCAACTCATCCAGAACAGGACTGCGAGGCTTGTCCTTGGCCTCAAGCCCAGGGACCGTATCTCTCCAGGACTGAAATCTCTACACTGGCTCCCAGTGGCTGTGAGGATTAAGTTCAAAACCCTCTGCATTGTCCATAAGGCCTTCTGGGGCCTGGGGCCAAAATACCTTCAACTCTCTCTTCCTAAATATCTTCCTTCTCGAGCTCTTCGTTCATCCGCCTCCAACTCCCTCAGGATCAGCCGCTTCTCCAAGCAACGAGTTGGGGGTAGATCTCTCTCCGTGACAGGGGGCTCCCTCTGGAACAGCCTTCCTGCATCCCTGAAACTTGAGGAGAACCATCTCCGGTTCCGGAAGCACCTCAAAACCTTCCTCTTTGCTTCTGCTTTCTCTCCCTCTCTCCCCTGCTAAATTCCTTACTGAAACTGCACTGATTCTGAAACTGGGCCACTCTCACCGATCTCGGTCCTTGGCCCAGCCACTCTCTCCTTGCACTGCCTCCCTGGCAACCCCTGCACTGCGGGACTGTCTCTGTATCCCTACAGCCCCCCTTCCCAGCACTTGGCTGCACTTACCTTGCACTTGCCACCAGCTGGCCCTTATTATTTATCTTGTTATTCTTCTACCCCTGTACTGCACTTTCCCCTCTCCCTTTCCCCTTGCACTTTTCCCTTCCCCTCTACCCTTGCACTTGCGCGATCTGAATGACACCTGGCCTAGTAGGATCGTTGTCTGTCTTCCCTTTGTTCCCCTCTCCCTGCCTAGTCGCGCCTTGAAACACTTGTGTATAGGCGCGTTACAAATGCCATATCATATCATAAGGCTGTATAGTATAGTAGAGCACTCGGTTCAAATGATTTCTCAGCCCTGTTTCAAGTTGCAGAGGTTTGGGGGTCCAGATTCGATGTATTGGCTCCTAGGGCCTGGAACGATCTTCGATCTACTTTATGGGATATTTCCTGTCTGGTCCATTTCAAGAGAGCAGTCAAGACACACCTATTTAGCAAAGGGATAGATTAGGCACTTTGTCACAGTATTAGTTCTCTGTTCCCTGCTTTTGTCTTTTTTGTCCTCATGAGTTTGTATTTTTGTACGCCGTGAGGCCTAGGGGCATGTGGGGCTATAGACAAATTTAATAATAATAATAATTAAAAGAAATAGCTGAATGATAGTAAATGACCCTGGGTAGAGCCGTCACACAAGCTGGATTTAAAGAGTACTAGTGTTATTGGCCAGTAAAAGCACACATTCCATGTAAGCTGGCTTTGGCTTCTCTTGCTGCCCAGAAGTGTCCTTGCATGCCGCTCCACTCCCGTGCCTCCCACACACCAAACCCTGCATCAGCCTGGCACACATACACCAACCTCTGCCAATTTGCCTCCTTACCCGACTCACTCACTGCTTCGGTGACCGCACATGAACATGAAAAATTGACTCTGCTAGTTCCTTTTTGCCATTTCTGTGGTGGCCATTTCTGTGTGTAGTTTTTTTGTCATGTTCCCCTTGCTTGCCATTTCTTTGGCTAAACACACAGATGGAAGTGTAATATAAATCATTGGTACTCCGTGCCACTAGTACGTTTGCTTTTTACAGAGCGTACCTTTAGTTCAAAGGATCAAGAAACAAGTTTGGACGCTTTTTCTTTCTCCTGAGCCAGAATTGGCTAGGCCGGACATCCAAGCACTGCCAATTTCCCAAGTCTCAGCTAGGCAGACACCAGTGGTCGAAGTTTTTTGATTGATTGATATTTTATTTCTATCGCGCTCGTACACAAGTGTTTCAGAGCGCAACAAGGCAAGGGAGGGGAACAGTGGAGAACAAAACAGCGATCTTACTAGGCCCAGTGACATTGAGAACGCGCAAGTGCATGGGAGAGAGGGAGGGGAAAAGTGCATGGAAGGGGGGAGAAGGAGAAATAAATAACAATAAATAAATTGTGGGTGGAAATACTGAAAATAAAGTAGGTTGGAGCGGTGCACCTCTACTTTTTTTAATCAAGTTTTACTGTTCCAATACTTTTATTTTAAAAAGCAAGCGTTCTGGAATGTTTTCGGTTTAAAATAAAAGTGAAGGAAGCAGTTGAAACTTGCACTTCAGTGCACTGCACTGAATGTTCTCTTAACTGCAGGTGCATTTGTTTGGGGGGGGGGGGTGTGGTGATGGGGTGTGTGGAGAGCGGGACAGGCCAGCAGGGAACATAGTTCCACTACTTCTTTTCATGCACTTCGACCACTGGCAGACACACACACAGCGTCCGTGGCTCTGCAGGTCGTTAAGGTGCTCAGATTGCAAACACATTTCTTTTATCAGTGGCATAGCCTTTCACATGCATGATGGAACCTTTCCAACTCAAAGAGCTCGCAAAGCACGAGTTACCTTGCAAATATGTGATAGTAAAAATGAGCAGCACAAAGCACCCATTTAAAGATGTGTCAATATCCATGATGACTACTATCTTGCCATGCACAAAATAAAGTCGCTTTATGTCACTAATCAAATGTTTTCAACATCATGAATAACAATGAGCTGGAGGCTTACTGCAAATAATCTCCATATCTACCTGAGTTTATCACACAACTTCTTTTATTACATATCTTAAATCACTGAAAGTACAGTGGTGTTAACTATATTTTCCAGGTGGGCATTATCTTGCATTCTGGGAGTTATAGTTTACCATTCAGGATGTGAAAATGAAAGCCACAATGATATTGTTTTGATTTAGCAGGTTGGTATAAGGATTTACATGTTGTCATGTGGCTTTATTATGCAATTTGTGTTTTTGGTAAGTACACTCTATAATGCATTATTACTGTAGGCCTTGAAATCCAAACTATTTGTACTGAGTAAAGCTTGGAAGGTAAGTGGTCAAATCTGCAGAGTGGATTCAAATCCCTGCTTCACTGTTCAGCCAAGGTTTGTGATGTTGGTTCCCCCTAGCCACACTCTATTCCCTGTCTCCCCCTCTCCCCCACCCCCGCACCCCTCAGGGCCATCTGTTGAGCCATCCCACTCCCTCCTTTTTGGATGCAGCCAGAGTACCACTGGTTCCTTCCACTTCCACCACTGGGTGAACATGGCCTCTACCACCTTGGGCGTTAGGCGGGGGGGGGGGGGGAGATTAGGTATACGTCTTGTAGATTTTCCCAGTCGGTCACATGCCTTTGATCTTGTTAAAGGCCTTCACAGCAATCAGGAAAGCCCAAAACATTGGGAATTATTGCCTAAGTATTCTATGTCCTTTTCAATACTATGCCATGCTGGAAAATGTGTCACGGTACGTTGTAAGATTGTGTTGACCAAGTGAGATATCACTGGCAAAATAATTTCTATTTATGATGAGAAGCAGGGCCATCCAATAGAAAACAAGGATCTGCTCTAATGGTATGGACTATATGGACCTGAAAAATGTGACGGTGCGTCTCTGCCAATTCTATTTTTTGTGGTAATGATAAAGGCATACAGGCACACTATGCGCGTTTGATGTGGCATAGGTTCACAGTATCACTGTACATGTTATGCTACTAATAGCAGGGTGGAAGTGTATTATATTACGGTTCTGTAACAGCGCCTTGATGCCCTCGGGTTTATCGCGCTTTACAAATGCTAAAATAAATAAATCAAATAAATAACGCCTACGATTTCTAGTCATGCTAATTTATAGCACTCATTTTTCTGTGTATTTGTCTGTGAAATTGGTACTGCCGGCGACTATATCCAGCAGTGATTGTGATTATGGGACTGCAGCAGCGCAGCCAATCCATCTTCCATGGGCTCCTCTGGGCATGGGTTCAGAACTCGGAGCAGGATTCTTGTCAGGAAAAGACAATGGGGGGAGGTTTCGATTTCCACCCCAGACCCTGTTCACATTTGCGTTGTATTTTTTTTACACTACTCGTGATGTGTTATTTATCAACATTTTTGGATTAGAGGCTGAGTCTAAAATGGCGCGCATTTTGCCAAGGAAGTCTTTGGCACTTCTAAGTTCTTCTTAGAACATTTCTCTGTAAGAGCAGTCCATGAGTGAGGCCACTGCTGTTTGCTCTCCATTGGTGTGAACCTTGGTTCTTGTGCAACCTACCAAGGGCCTCAGTACAGAAAATGGCCACTGGAGCAAGTGCAACTTTGCACGTTATGTGCACCAGGACCAGAAATTGCCTTAGTGCAAATGAATGTTTGTTCAATGCATTTTAGGATGTAGGTCTATTTGACTGAAAAAAATTGACCTTTTCCAATTTGACCAAATTTTATTTGTTCGTTTTTTATTTGAAAATGCGGGGGGAGACCCCCTGCCCCTACTCCTCACTTCCCCACACCTTAACCTACTCCCTTACCCTCCCCCACGTATATATTTAATTTAAATTGACTGAAATTCCCCCAAAAAACGGACCACAAATGTGGTCAAATTGAAAAGGTCAATTTGGTTTGCGATCAAGTATGCTAATACCCATGTGTACACCAGCGCAGTGGTATTTTCTTCAGTGCTCATATCATCCACTATTAGCAACACGGGCAGTCATTGCAATGGGGGCAACTGTATGTTTTTTTGGATCAAAGCTATTTTTTCCAAATTGTTAATACTGCGCAAAATGGAAGTTGCACCAGTGAAAAGTTGCTGTACAAGGCCCCAAGAAGAATTGTACTATTGCTATGTCTTCAAACTCTATAGCGCTAAGTGATTCCGAAGTTGCCATGTTTACGAGACTCGCCATAAGTGGAGCAATGAGTGCAGTGAAGTTTACTTAATATTTGATGCGAAACATTCCCAGCAGTAGTACTACAATTAGCAATGTGCAACAGGAAGTGTAATACTGAATTCAGTCAAATTACAGCACCACACACCGTGGGAAATAAGCAGCGCTCAGATACCTGAGGGTTTTGTAGCGCTATATAAATGCACAAACAAACAATTATCATTTGGAACAAATAGTAAACATGGAAATGTCAGTAAAACGTCAAATACAAAGTTAGTACAATTAGTCAAATGTAATATTAATAGTGATGTTCAGTCTTTCGGCTTTGGACAATGAATGTTTTTACCCCCTTTCTTTTGACCGAGCCCTAGAAATCTCACTCTTCCAGCAGAATTGTCTCTTCTGAGCGTTGTTCTATCCCTGATTGACCTCAAGAAAGGCAGGTACACACAAGCCTCTTACAATCCAGAATTGCAAGGGCAGGGGTGGACTGGGAACCAAAAGAGGCCCTGGAAATAATTTTGAAAGTGGCCCCATATTAGACATTTTCAGCAAGCCCAATGCTTTTCCTATGGGAAAATGTGAAAATATCACACAAAAGAGGCCCAGGGTGCAGAGGCCTACCAGGAAATCTCCAGAGTTCACTATAGGCCAGTCCACCCCTGTGCAAGGGGTTCTTGGACGCCAGTGAGAAAGATTATCCAACCGATGGACATTTCCTTTGATATCTGGAAAGTGGCCTACTGATGTACATGAGCATAAGAGCCATGCCACGCTCCTGCTGGGGCTTGACTCTTTACGTTAGTGAGTTTGGGAGGCCTGGAGCGGGTGTCCCCGGCAAGATGGAATATTTAGGCCTGCGGTGGATCAATTGGGTGCAAAGCTCAAGGACTAGCGGTCGGTCGGAGAGGTCCATGAGGTTGGAACTGAGCTGGAGATTTCGCTTTAGAATGAGACAGAACGCTTTTTTAGGCCTTTGTTCAATTGTCCATGCTCTGTGGGGCCTTAGGAGGTCAGTGACTTTGAGCTTGGCACTACTTCCAACTGTTGGCACAGGGATGAGCGCCTCTTTCTCAGAGACGAGAAGCTCATGGCAGCATAAGGCTTAGAGGTTCGATCCCTGTCCTTTACCTATTTCCGAAACAGGTGGTGGTGCCGGAAACACGAGAGCAACTGAAGAACAAGGCAAAGGGTATTACATCAAAAATTCATTTTATTTTGTTATAGATTGTAAAAAAATCTTTAATTAATTCATTTTGTAAAACACATCCTATATAACAGACATTCATACACACTAATACAGCTCAATACAGCCCTAAAAATAGTGCATTTACATTTTTTTAAAGGGAAATGTGAAGAAAGTGCAACAACTGTTCCATTGTTAGGATAAAAAATACGCTTTCTAAAAAAACAATTAATGGGATCAAAAGCAAACAGATACACATTCTGTGTAATGGAAATGTCAACAACACTTCCAGTGTTCAATGATAATGGTTCATTCCAGACAAAAGTTATCGACTATTAGTGCCCAGACTGTTGATGCCAAGATAAATAAGTCTTCTTAGTCAAATTGGCTTCTTAATACATAGTTTCGACTTGAATATTTATCTATGTCTTCATCAGGATAGGGATGAACATAACAACATTTCTAAAAAGAAAAAGAAAAAGAAAAAACAATGGTACAATTAAAATTGGATGTTAAAAAACCTTAATTCACTCAGGAGGTTCCCACCATTGTTTGTTGCTTTACCTACTTCCGCCAGTTTTACTGCACCAGTTGACTTTGAGGGGTGGGCTGTGTGCCGCATGCGGTATTCGACAAATGCCACATGCGTCACATAGTGCTTGATTGTAGATTTTCGTACTGCCAAAAACACCTCAAAATGTTACCTCCACACAATGATGGAGGTTCATGTTTTAAAAACGTGCCCGTAGATTTTTCCAGCGCCCCAATCCCTTCTTAACACCTCTTCCACGCAAAGCATGAAATGGTCAGGAGTTACCCCTGCATTTCATTTTCTCATACACTGGCAGCGTTGCTACTCTATGCAATCTATTTATGTCCTCAAAATGAGAGGGGAAACGTATTTAAAAAATTATTCATGTGGCAGTTTTGTTGTAATTAGGAGGGCTGCCAGAAACAGCACATGCATGAGCGGTAATTATCGCCTATGGTATTTCACTCCTGATATCTGCCTAACCCATACTGAGGCTCAATGAAGTTCGAAGTCGCAGCGGTATATTTCTGTACTCCTCAGAGTGAATACTCTGCTTGCCGGCAGGCCAGTAGCCCCTAGCTTGAATGATGACCCTTTTCTTGCACCTCATTGGATGCGGGAAAGCAGAGCCCAGAGATAATGATATGCCGGAAGCGGTCATAGGGCACAAATGCAAGAACAATGGGTCGGGAGAATAACCATAATTACCTCAGGATCGAAATGCGCAGAAACCATCGGACGATTCCAAGCGTATGAATAGAAAAATTATAGTGAATAATTATTTGACATCTGGATACCTGACAAACGGGTTTTTGTAAAATATCTGGACGTGTGTTATGCTATTAGGATTTATACCGCACACCGCTGCCTTTTGGATGATCTTCATGCGCTCTGGCAGATGTGGAAGGGAAGGGAGCGGGTTAGCTCAGTGGGGAGAGAGGGACAATGCAAGATAGCCGTGCTGTTGTGTTGATGCGTGCAGACCAGTAGTACCCTAAGCTCTGCACGCAGGTCTGTTTCTAGGTCTCATGTGACGAGAGCACAGAGGCATTTGTGTTCAGAAGGGAGACCTGCGCGCAGGGGTGGACAGGGAACCAACAGAGGCCCTGGAAAGAATGTTCAAAGTGACCTGAAATTACACATTTTCAGCAAGCCCAACCCTTTTCCTATGGGAAAATGTGGAAATAAAAAAAAAGGATACCTCACAAAAGAGACCCAGGGTGCAGAGGCCTACTGGGAAATCTCCAGAGTTCCCTATAGGCCAGTCCACACCTGCTTGCGCTCATGTGGTGCTAGGATGCAGTGGCTGGGATAGTGATGTGTAAGGTGATTGTAGACGTATCGTTTTCTGTTGTTTAATGTCTGTTGGGAGGGTTATCCCAGTGCCTCGAAAATGACTACAATTCACAGGTGCTACCTTTTAAATCGGAATCGTACCAAAATTACCCCTTTTTTTGTGCGCCCTCGCAGTAACTGCGACTTTGGGGGTGCACAAAATACTGACTCCCACTACTGCACCCAGGCAGAGGGGGGGCTGCGGAGGTGCACCCTGCACTCCTTGAGCACAGTACCGGGAGTCGGGGGTTTCAGGGGTGTCCCCCGCTTACCATTGTGGTAAGCGGGGGACAAGAAAGTGAGAAAAAAGACATAAGCACCCGGAGGCGTCAGCTCTGACTCACGTTAGTGGGAGGAGCTAACACCACAGGGATAGAGGAGTGTTGGCAGCACACAGAAGTGTGACACCTTAAAGGTAAGTCGCGTGGGGTGGGGAGGGGTGGGGAAGTGGGGGTGTCGGGAAGGGGAATGCGGGTCGGGATGCAGCCGAAGTGATCTATTTGATCACTGCACCGCGGTGTAAATGGTGTCGACATTTTCATTGGCGCAGTTACGGGTGGTGCATTCATCACATAGATTCTTTAAATCCACTATAAACAAATAAATATGATTCAGTTGCCGCGGGTGAGTGTCTTAGTCGATATGCACAATGCCGGGTTATCCATTAGGCCAAGTAGGCAACGGTTTAATCTGGCACTGGATGTGCATATAGTATGCTTGCAGGTGGAGTTTGAGAAATCATCTGAGAAACAGCCTGAAGTATCTATTTTATATTTTGAATGTGCAATTTTGAATTTCTTCTCCTATACCCAATGGTAATTTCAGTGGTAAAGAAATAGAACACATTGGGCCTCATTCCGAATCCAGCGGTAACCCTGCCGGTGCAACCGGCGGGTTGCCAATGGACTCGGAATAATTTAACGGCGCCTGACCTTCCAATGCCCCCGGCTCATTCCTAGTCTGGGGGCTGGGAAGTCAGGTGCCGGTATATTTGTGAATCCCACTTAAAGGACTATATGGGAGTGGTGACACGGGAACAAATGCACCGGTGCTAACGTGACAGCTGCGGCCGGCAAGGTCAGATTTGTAGTTTGCCGGTCCGGAAACAAGGGTGCCGGTGAGCTTAACCGCGCCCATGTTTCCGGACCAGTAAACTTATAATGAGGCCCATTGACAGATAACCCGAGAGACAGAATAGCACAGAAGTGGCAAGATCTGAACAAGTGAGTGCTGTGAGTGTAAAGAATAGATGACTGGGGAGAGAAGATGGGTAGCTATTGGCATAAAACCAAGAGTTAGGCCTGAGGAAGCAGAGTGCAAACCAGGGCACAATAGAATACACCAGAAGTGGCACAGTGCCTTTTAAATGTGCTTCTCAATGCTCCAAGAGAGAGGTCAAGAGCCAGAATGGCTCTCTAGGGTAAGATAACCTCACTGACACGTGTTGCTCCTGCCCCCATGCCCTTTAAATATAGAGCTTATGCTGGCTGACCTCCTGCTAGTCCACCACGCCCTCTTCACTTGTCAACGCTGCAGCATTGGCTAGCGTGGCTGTTATACTTATGACGTCAGGAGAGGAAGCAAGGACAGAAGCCGTGCAGCAGATTTTCTTTCTACTTACAGGGCTTAATTTGTGAGGGTGTTTGGCAGGGCTCATCCCTGGCACTTATTTGTGAGCGTTGGCACTCAATGTCTCAGACTCTGTTCAATGATCATATGGTGTTTTGGCAACTTTAATATTTTAGCTTTCAGTCACCTAAGAAGCACCTATAAAATCAGAGCAAAATGTTAACAATGATTGTGTTTTAGACACTTAAACATTTGACTTACATCAAGACACAAAAATGCATAATTTTATGTTATGTTGATTGGCACTTGTAAACCGCACATCTGCCATAGTTAGTACATGCATCCATCCCAATGAGCCAGTGAGAGTTGCAGCTTTGCCCCCATGCTTATTGACACTGAGCGGAATAGCCGTGGATGCTGACAAAAGTGGCGGGCAGCTACCCGCCCTGATGTGTAACATGGAGTTGCAGCTTTACCCCATGGATATTGACGCTGAGCGGAGTAGCCGTGGATGCTGGCAACAGTGAGCGGGAAGCTACCTGACCCGATGTTTCATGGAGTTACAGCTGTACCCCCATGCATATCGACACTGAGCGGAGTAGCCATGGATTCTGGCAACAGTAAGCGGGAAGCTACTCCCCCTAACCCCCGATGTGTGTCATGGAGTTGCAGCTTTACCGTCATGCTTATTGACACTGAGCGGAGTAGCCATGGATGCTGGCCACAGTGAGTAGGAAGCTCCCCGCCCCGATGTGTGTCATGGAGTTGCAGCTTTACCCCCATGCATATTGATGCTCAGCAGAGTACCTGTGGATGCTGGCAACAGTGAGCGGGACGCTACCCGCCCCAATGTGTCATGGGGTTGCAGCTTTACCCCCATGCATATTAACACTGATTAACACTGAGCCGAGTAGCCATGGATGCTGGAACAGTGAGTGAGAAGCTACCCGCCCTGATGTGTCATGGAGTTGCAGCTATTCCCCCATGCATATTGACACTGCGCGGATTAGCCGTTGATGCTGGCAACAGTGATCGTGAAGCTACCGGCCCTGATCTGTAATGGGTGTGCTAGAAAATATTTGAGCCCTGGCATTTTTTGCACACAAATTAAGCACTGCTTCTGGATAGACCCAAATAATCCTTTGCTGACGACCTCCATGATCCTTCACCTTAGACCATGCTGGTTGGGGCCGATGGGAGTTGTAGTCCAAAACATATGGAGAGGCAAAGGTTGCAGAGCCAGTTTGTGCATCGAATGCCAATTTCCTGAGCCCTTCGTCAGCGCACAGTGTAACACAGCAGAAGCAAAAGTGAGATTTTGGCATGGAACTGAGCTGGCAGGGTAATGGAGTCTGGGGCGTTTGCAGAAGTTTGCTTTCTGCTCCTTATGATCAATTACTATTGCAAGGCTCTTTCCCCTGCTCTATGAGAAGAACCCTCAAGTTTCCCCCAGCCATACGGGAAAGACCTATTTAGTCCTGTTTTCCGCCTTTCAATTCTGGGACTTGTAGTTTTTTGTTTCCATTTTATATTTTGGAAAACTACAGGTCCCAGACTTCAGAGAAAAATCGGTTACATGTCTTTATACTGAAAACCTTCATATTGAAAGACCATATAGTGAATATTTTATAATGAAAAAATGTTATAGTGAATGCACCCCAAACACCCGTTTCCCACCCCTAAAAACCCACCGACCGTTTCCAAAAAATATTTAATCCTTTACCCCACCTCTAAATGCATTCACTGTAAAGGTTTTTGTTCTAAAATTTTTGATATATGGGTGTTCTATATAAAGGATTCGATATAAACACTATATACCAAAAAATCAAGACTGAATGGACTTCTCGCGCATTGCGAGAGTACACTTGAAAGCTCTGTGTGTGCTTAGAAGTATCATGCTTTAGTGCAGCCTACCTATGGCATTAGGCGCAAAAGGTGTGCTGTGTTGTGGTTCGGGGTGGCAAATAAGAGGACAGTTAAGCTGATGTAAAAGGAAAAATATGAGGCATCAAACAACCCATTACAACAGGATTGATCATTTTCTTATTTATTTATTTATTTAACATTTGTAGCACGCGCCAAATCGTAGGTATCTGGGTGCTGGAAAGCAGGTAATACACGTTACAGGGTTACCACAGGCAACAATAGAAAACACATGGTTTGGCATAGATCATATTACGGGAGGCACTTGCCAAGGTCTTCGGATATCCTTGATTAATATTAAAATGGCCTCCGGCAATATGCATCTGAAGAGGCCCAACACTCACCATTCGGCAAGCCTGAAGGGCCCTGAAAAGCTGTGATACGGAAAGTGTTAAAATCACACCTATCCTTGTGCCCAGCCGGGAACCTCCGGAAGAGTCTTTAGTCCATTATTCTTCTGATGCCTGCACCATACGAAGCCACTATGCGTATGGAATAGGATTTATATTCATGCCCCTAAACTATGCATAGGAGAAATGTCTTTAGCACCTAGATGCCTCTGGGCCATAGTTGGCACTTTATGAATGCTGCTACATTACATTACATTATATGTATTAGGGAGGCAACTCAACTTGCAAAGAAAGTACATCTGAGAGGCCCAAGCGTGACAAGAGCCTGTTAGCAATAACAGAATGTGCTTGGCTGGGAGTGCATGTATGCTCCTTATGAAGAAACGTCTCTGTTATCGATTGATTGATTGATTGATTGACAGAGATGTCTGTGTGGACATCTTGTTGTTTCCTCTGTGAAGCTGGTTTTGCAATATTTACTTCTGTACCGAGCTGGGTTTGAAACAATAACTTAGCCGCGCACCCAGGTCTCTGATACTCCGGCATTAACCAGCCAATCAAGTTCTCCATGTACTCATCCTATCCTCACAACCCCTATTGAGAGACACAGAAGGAGTTGTAGCCAAAACCAGCATTTTATGTATGTGCTGTCGGGTGGCAGAGCTACCTATAAGCCAAAACGATTGCATTCAAGTACAGATAAAGAGAAATGGCATATTAGGAGCGACACAAAGCTTGTGGGTGTTCTTTGGCTGTTTACCCACCCATAGACTGCCCATGGCCATGCTAATCCCTATGGCCCTTTCCACGCAGTGCCTGCCCCTCCTTGCCCAAAACAACAACTCCTGGGAAGTCTTTCAGCTCGCTTTAATAAAGCCTTACCATCAAATGTAGTACTCGAAGTGCCTGACCAGTGTTTTTTCAAAGCAGTCTTCTGAGAGTTAATGCCTTAATTGGAACTGTAAATGCACTGCTGGTGTAATAAAAATGTCTTAACCAGGTCTGCCTTCAGCCACTCGATTTATTATTATAAACACTATGCTGGTCCTTCACTGAAGTCCTGTTAAAAACAAGCATTGGCAAAGCCAACAGTTTTAGCTTGTGTATAAGTATTATGAATTTGCCAGGCACTGCTGTTGTATGCACTGGTACTCGCACCATTTTGCCAGTTAATACCGCTGCGGCAGTGCCTGCCAAATGCCTTTCCCATACCTACACAAACATGCAGACTGTTGGCATTTCCAATGCTTGTTATTTCTTGTGAACCATTTGCCACCAGGCCCTGATGGATAGTTCAGGGGTAATCACTCACCTCAGACATGAGAAAAGCCTGCATTTCACAATTTTGAAACCCAGCAGCAGCGATCAAGCCCTTCATCCATCCAAAGTCAATAGATTGGCTACTAATAACAGCATTTAATGCACTAGCTAGAAGCAGGAGTTATCCGGCATGAGTTGCTGTATAAAACCAGATAATTCGTGCATGGGATACTGTTATCGTGATTAGGGCCCTATCGCTCTTTCCCACAGGGGCTGCTAAAGAAACGCCTGTACAGATTGTTGTGACTTAACAATATTACAGCATAACTTCAGAGGCCACTAATTGTCTATGCAGGAGAGTGGCAGCCCAAGCTACAGAGTACAATCAAGTCTTCCTTATGCTTGTCAAATTTTTCTTATTATCTGTGACTCTACTTAATGATTGTGATGTTTTCTCAAAGTGCTATAATTCAGAAATGCCTCCATGAAAACAGTTTACTGCTTGTGTGCGTGCCAATGACACATGGGCATATTTTTAGCGGGTGACAAGGGTGTTTGCCCCCCCCCATCTTTTGGGGCACATCATTTTGCCCCTTTCCTTTAGCTGTTATGTCCCCCACAACATTTTCAGCAAAGTTACTCCAATGCAAGGACAGTTGAGAAACCGCCATGATTCTCCACCTGAGTTTCCAAGATTGTTAAGATGCAACGTGTTCGACTACTCTGTTCTTCACGCCCCATGTGGCACTGTTTATAAAGGCAGGAACTTTGCCAAGCCATGTTTTCCGTACTCTTTGGATGAAAACTCTTCCACTAACAGTGCTTTTTTCTTTCTTACAGAATACGAAGGCTCGGGAACCGAGGTTCATCGGAAACCTTCCAAGTGTGGAGTGTGCAAATATGGACGCGAGTGTGATGAGGATGCAGAAGATATTGGGTAAGTTGGGTTGAGAGAAACGGAGCGGTCGAACTTATCCCTTTGAGAATTTACAGTGATCTCACAGGACTCTGGAGGGGCAGCACCATTTTGTACTGCAAAAATGACTATGCACTGACTTTGAACAGAAAAAATACACTTTGCACAGTTCCATGAATCAGGGTTTGTGACGGCAGGTGAAAGTCACTTTGAACTCTGCAAAAAATTCCATGAATCGGGCCCTGAGAGTAGTAAAAGGGTAATCTCCTATAAAGTGTTAATTTTCACAGAGCGGGAGTATTTCCATTTGTATCTAAGTGAAAAAAGGTCCCATCCATGCGATTTTCATTACACCTGAACCATAAAGAAAAAGCAAAGCGTTAATCCTGGTGCGTTAACTCATTTAACACATTTATTTGGCAGTACGATTGAGGAAAATTCTAAATCACTGCCACAATTTATGACTCCAGCAAGTATTTTCTGATGGATTTCTATCGAATCGACCTGATAATTGCCGACAGATTCTGTAGGAATCCAGTCCACTGCCTCCTGTCTGCATGAATACCTCTTACTGGTGGTAATGCTGTCAGATATCCAAGGCGGATTAGCAAGGGTGGCAAAGATGCAAAGCCGACTCCGCCATACTCGTCCACCTTGGAAATCCATCAAAGTCCCCTGGATCTGTAGCGTTGGCGGCAAAACGGGCGATAACCATTCCCACCATTTCTACGGCTGCTTCTTACTGATGATGCAGGGGTTTCGAAAATGACCCCCTAAATCTGTTACTTTGACATTAGCCACCTCTCCTATCGATTCTTTGTTGAAATAACCAAAAAATACAATTGAGGCTGAAAACACTGCTTTTTTGGTGGAATTTCCCGAAAACATTTTTTGGGGTAAATTTGTTCACAACTTAATGCGGGGAGGGAACCCCTGCAGCCCCCAACTTTCCCCTCTTTAATGTATTCTCTAAACCAACCCCCCATCTATTTATGTCTAAAAAATAAATCACAAACTAAATCGAAAAATTAAATCTAAACTTTTTTGTGTATTTTCGGCCTCAATAGTTTTATATTCGTTTTTTGGGGGGGCATAATCTTCCTTTCACCCACAGTCCACTGCCAACTCCTGCAACCCTCTACTAGCTCTCAATGCATGAACAAACCTTAAAATTCACCATCCTGACTTTTCAAGTCTTTCCATGGCCTTGCTCTCCAACCTCGCCCAAATCTTGCCCATGCCACTCCTTGCCTTCTGCGCGAGATTCATACCCTATACGCCCCCATAATCTGCGCGTCTACGTGCTCCCCATCCCAATCATCGTCATTCCTTCTCCCAGCCTCGTTCTACAGGAATACGCTAACCCTAGAACTAAACTCCCTTTCCCCATTGGAAGATTTAAAAGTCGAGCCAGCGGACAGAGCGGACCTTCGTGCATCGCTTCTTCCAGGCCTCCTGAGGTTGGAATTCTGAAGAGGTAACCCTGCACTTCTGGGTTGTTTGGGCTCCCACTGACTATGTTTATTTCCAATTCTTTCCAATGTATTGCCCCTGGCTTTGGTGGAGGATTCTGAGGGTCCTCTGCACGCGTTTATAAGGATTACATATGATGAGCATGTCCTTGTGACGTCGAATAATTTTTTTTTGCCTGCTAAAATCAATTGAAAATGTACGAGTTCATTAAAAAAAAATGTCAGTTGGTTTACAATGACTCTTCTATTTGGCTTGCTTGTTACTCTTCTACTTTCATTTTACTCTGGCATCTAGTGGTTATGGCTGGTACAGCATCCTAGTAGGCCCCCACTGAAACACGCGGGGGGGTCTTTAGAAGAAGAGCCCTTTTCAGTCGAGTACTTTTGCCAGGCAGTCTTCTTAGTTTCATGATTGACTGGGACAGGGAGGTTTTTCCACGGGAGAATTCATCGAATTTGACTTTATCTAATTTTTGTTGATGAATTTTGCCCCAAATATATGTGAGGTGTGGGTTTAGGATAATAACTAATGTGGAGGAGTTATAGGGGGGCATGTGGATGTCTCCCCCTGCATATATTTGCAGCAAAATCTACCCAATATTTTTTTATTATGAAATCGAATTCAATTGATTCTTTTCAAGCAAATCATATATAACCTGATTAAACATTTTGCTACAGGTTTGTTCGGTTGCCATCATCCTGCTTAGTGAAAGTCAATACTCTTCTTGTTCATCACAAATGCTTTGTGAATTCTTGAGCCAATAAACTCATACCTAGACCAGCCATTTTATTGCATTTCCCAAAGAGCAATGTATTCTATATAATTTATATGGGAGCAAACATATGCAAAGTGACCATTCCCTAACCCAAAAGGATTAGTCGGATCACAGGCAGTAGATAGGCTTCTTCTGATCATTAGTGAGGTGTATTTTGAGCTACTTGGCACATTGATCTAGGGGCCACATCTGGAGGTACTCTCCTCCCCCACTTAGGGAGACGTATGATATCACACAATGGAATATTGCAAATGTGCGAGCCCATTGCCCAGATGCAGATCATTTGGACAGCTCCCGATGAAGCCCAGCAAAGTCGAAACTCAGCAAAGCCGAAACCCATCTACGATTGAATGACAATCAATGCACAGGATAAAAAAATCGGGCCCAGCATCCTCTTTTGGGTCATCGCCAGACTAATTGCCACATGATCTGTCCTTTCGTGTTAAGGTACAGACCAGCTGAACAATGATTTGACTGCCACTTATATGGTCAAATCATACACAGTTCTTTCAAAGCTATTGCTCCAGCATTTGCATCACATGTCTTTTTTTCTAACTTGGGTAATCCTGCTGGACATTTCACATACGTCAGCAACTGAAACACTCATGTTCATGACCTCATGAGTAGAAAATGTGAACGTTTTTCCTTCAGACAGAGAGATAACTCCAAACAATAGGGTACAACACACAAGCACGAGATCAGGCCATCTCATGCTTAGGCTTGAGGCACTGCGCCCGAGTGCCTGATGGCAGGACGCGGGCCCCTTCATTGCCTTCTTTTTCTACAAACTGTGGCAACATCAACCACTACTGCAGTAATGCCCAAGTGGGATGATTACCTTTCGTGATGCCAAGGCAGACAAAGTGCTACTCCTCTGTCACTCAACCGCCCAGTCTCACTCTTGCAGTTCTTTTGTGAACCCACAACTCATGTTACCTCAAACGCAACATAAAAACACAGATGTCACCAGGGGCATATTTAGACTTTCTGCAGCCCTGGGCCCAAATGAGTGCATGCACCCCCACAACTTTACTCCACCTCTGCCAGACTCTGCACCTTCACCAGATTCCACCCCTTAAACAAACTCTGTCCGCGTTATCCAAACTGCACCCCTCACCCCCATGCTGCCCCCCATTTTGTCACCATAACATTATAAGGACATTTTGAAGGTTGTAGGGATCAGAAAGTTATTGCTTCCTCTCCATTAATTCAAGCCTGTCATCTTCTATGTTATGTTAGTTGGAAGAGTGTTTCAGATCTCTGCTGCCCAATATTTGAAGATGGCAGTGTGTCCTACAGTTGAGTGCACTAGAGGTAATTGTTACAGCGAATTGTCTACTTTCGGTTAGGTACAAAAACAGTCTTTTAGAGGCAGCGATAAGAACATAAACTGCCTGCCAACTAGATACAAATGAGAGCAGGTTGGAACGAGGAATTTTGGTTTCAATGCTAATATCTAGGTTCTCTCACAAATTGCATGCTGTCACTCTTTGATAAGCACCTAGACTGGTCTGCAATATTAATGCAACATAACTTAATTTCTACATCCGGTCATGTCAAATGGTAAACGTTTACAAATTAAATATATGCACGTGGTACAGGCACATCTTATAACAATGTTGAATACAAAAACTCAGCCCCCTTCTTTTGGTTACAGCTCTGGTGTTAGCAGGGACATAATGAAAACAAGGCAAGTTACCTGCTTAAGCCAATGTACCTCCAATCCTTTGGGCTGGAACGCCATTAAAATGTGGCAAAATCATGAGTGAAATGGGTAAACGCTGCCTGGGCAGAGCACCTCAGTACAGTAAACTCTGGCTGTGCATTCTCACGGTGGCGTAATGGATAAGGGTGACCCGGAACATTCATGTGTGGGAAGCAATAGCTGCAAAAGGCAGGCACCTTTTATAACAAATGAAGTGGTACATAATGTTTACAACATTGCTGTTTGTGCAATTGTTCCAAATACCCAACATTCCAAGATTAAAACTGAACAATGGATCGGGCGTTGCAGCACAATTGTACCTTTGTGGGTGCGGTGTACTCTATGGGTCTTGCCAGCTTGCGATTAAGGTCATTTCACATGTTTGTTAACTCCATAGAGTTGAACTGTACAATACATAGGAACATGAATACATAGATGTCCTACTGTCATCTGAAGTACTGTTTCACAGTAAAAGCCCTACCATGTATTTCAAACATAATAAATGTAAAGATGATTAATAAACATCACAGTCATGCATTGTGTGACATACTTTGCAGTTGGTTCTCCTGGTAGTGCTGAGCATGCAACAGAATGACATCAAAGACACATGATAAACCCAGCACAGATGCCATTTACATGCCTCCTACTTAGCAGCTTCTGTAAAGATGGCTGCATGGATATTTTTACGGCACACTGTTACTGCCGTGAAACAGTGTGTACCTTTGGCACACAGTTGTTGTTCTCACCCTTCTATGGCTTTGGGCTTTGGGTATCCTTTCATAGGATTCTTGATGCACTTGAGCGTTCAGTTTTACTCTTCGCCATTTGAACTTGTTTTGATCTATTTCATGCTTGCACCTTTTAGATGGCCACAGACCTCTGAAATGTGGGGTTGGGGAGGGAAATGAGTGCTTGCTTCTGAACATCATTTTAGTGCCACCTGTGGGATTTCTGTGCTTGACTTTAGCAAAGCATGTGTTTAATATTGTAAAATCATGCATCATGTTTAACCTTAAAAACCCTCATTTTTACAACGGTTTAAAAAAATGCATGTTTTGTATTTGAATATAATAGTGATTGCTTAACACAGTGTATGTGGGTATTGATTAAAGAGAACCCCAAAGATAATGTGAAGTGGCACCAATAGAACTGATAGGGTTTTGCCTGTTTCTCATATTAAAGAGCATTTTGGGAAGATAAGAATGGCCAAAAAGCTTTAGATCTGTCATATATGGTTGTGACAGTTTTATGACTGAATCACGGAATACCTAAAGCACTCTTCATTTGGTATGTATTAAAACAAAAGTCACCCTAACCATAAAGCTTTTGTAAATATCAAACATATATACAAGTTTGCCGACCAAACACTTTAGCTGTCAGACTGCTAACAACTCAGAATTACTCGCAGTGTTGTGGATCAGCCACACTTGGAGAGACAAAGTTGGCTTTAAATTAAAAAAATGACAACCAGTTCATTAAAAATAAACTGCAATGAAATGGTGCTCCTATGGCAATCTGCCGGCCAGGGGGCTAGACAGCCTTGTTGTAAATACGTCTATGGATGTCACCCCTTATGACATCTGTGAGGGAAAGGTGGTGGATGTTAAAGAGACACCCTAAATATGAATCTCTTCCTGGGGACCAGGGCAATGATATTTGAAGTGGATATCCGAACTGCAGGCAAAGGAGGTACCCCTGTTTTTATAATTGATTTGATCTCAGGGAGAAATAATATTAAAACAAAAGTTGCCTTTCAAGAGACTTTAACAAATGAGAAAGACATGTTAAACTTTTACGGCACCCGGGGACAGGGCGGGGACTGCCCTGTTGCCTCTTCCTTTGACATCACGCCAATATAGCCACATGGGGTTCAGGGTTTACGTAAGGGAGGGGTTTTCTCAAGCTACTAAGTCAAGCGATCGATTGAGGAGTCACTGCATAGGAACTCCTTTGCGTAGTTACTTATGTTCATCAAAGCTGGAATCATTTGAGGGGGGCTCTCATTAGGGGGTGTGGCTAAGTAAGTGTACTTAGGCAAAACCATTAACGAGAGCCCTCTATCGCCTAGGGGAGGGGGGAGCGCTGGTGTAGCAGGAGAGTTGGGGTGCACTGGCATTATTACGTTTGGTGCCCCCAGCCCACAAAAGGAGAAGCTGGGTACACCAAAGGTGTGACCCCCAATGAGCCCCAGCTCTCAGACCCAGCAGGCATCCCTTTCATTGAAGGAGCTGCATAGTTAAAAACCATAGGCTCCTTGGGTGAAAGGTCTGTCTGCTGTTGATGACTCTTTACTCAGAAAAAGGAGGAGGGTTGGAGGGTCGGGCTGTTGTTTCCGAGTAAAGAGTCATCAGGCAGGATGAAAGCACATTAACCACGTGGGTCACCAGGCAGCCCGTGTAGCCGAAGCCACGGTTACACGGGCTCTGGATGTGTCAGTACTTCGAGTTTGAAAAAAAGAAAAGGCATCACACCTGCAAGCAGCTGTGTAACTGTGCAGCTCTTCGTTACATCGGCTGCCTGAGGAGTCAGCGTGGCTGGGGCTAGTCAACGCAGGGCCCCGGCTCTGGAGCACTTTTAGCCCCAGCCCACTTAAAGCCTTAGCTACAATTCAAAAGATATTTGTTAAATTTCACAGAGCAAAGACTATCATGGAAGGTTTGTGCACTGAAGCAATTGTAACAAAGTGCAGGCTCATCTGTTGCACTGGCTGGAAAAGCATTGAAATTTAATTGTTCTTTTATAACGCGCTTACAACCAGAGAGTGGTTTCTAAGAGTGGGATTGGCAGTGAAACCTGTTTTGCGCTGCGTTGCCTTGCTTCCAAGACAAACGTGTTGCCCCTGAGCTACCCCCCACTTGATAGTGTAAGCATGCACATAACCAGGGGCGCAGAGTAGGCAGGTGCTGCTGGGGCCAGGCCCCATCCCCGTTGCCCCCTATCCCCGGAAAAGCCATCTGTGCTAAATGTCCCTATACTTTCAATGGGACTTCCCTAAAATATGTTCACCGGCACCCCCCAGGAAATTCAAGAGTAGATTGCCCTGCACATAACTTTGATGAGCATCCCACCACCTGTGTATTATTTGCATTGCTACAGTAGCTCCAATGCAAATATTTTACATTTCTGCACCATTTTTCTTGCTCTAAAATATTCACCACACATGACTGCCAGTGCATGCATGTGCAATAAACCGTGGTGGCAGAGTACTAGTCACTGTTATACTCATTCTCCTGCTCTTGGCACTCTTGTGACTGGCCTAACGAAGAGCCTTCTCTTAAGTTAACATCCAATTGGCTGAAAAAGATTATGTAGTACAGTCAGGGATGTAATTTAGGATTCGCATCTGCGACCCCTGTGGTCTCCCTTGATACCTCTAAACAAAAAAACAAAATAAAATCTTTTTTTTTCTTTTTTTTTTTAATGCAAGCTCCTGGGCTGTGGCCAGCGCCATGTATCTATTTGCTTCTGGAGTGGCTGGCTTTCTTGTTCAGGCCTATGAAAAAAAAGAAAAAAGGCAAAAAAAGAACATGGGTTCCACAAGTCTAACACTTTCAGCGGTGACCTCAAGTAAGAAAGAATAGGAATAGCAAATAATGTATCTTTCTGGAATTCTATACAATAATTGCTAGACTCGTTAAAAGTGTATTTCAGGAACACTTCATGGGGTGAGTCACTCATTTAGTCTGTTCTTAAACCTCTCAACTCAGCCTTTCATCCTTCTGAGGTCGATAAATGAGGGTGATATAGCGCTTAAGCGTAAGTGCGATATAATAACACATCATTATCATTTGGCCATGGACGTCTGCTTTCAATTACAGTAATTTGGTAATATGGGCCTATACACACTGATCTTAACGATCAATATGGCGTTCCATTCTTGTATGAAACGTAAATCATATTATAGTGATATCGTAACCATATTTCTCGTACTGTACTTAGGAACAATACTATGTGATAGCACTTCCTGTTTGTCAAGGGGTGAAAGGTTGTGTTCCATCGCTACCCGTGATAGCCCTTTGGTGTGGGTTCAAATGACATCACTTCCTGTGATGTCATCAGAGATCAACGGTCGTATGATGACACTTCAGCTACCCCTGGGATTTTGGTGAAATGACATCCCTAAGTACAGCTCCAGATTTCAGCCTCTATTTCACTTTTTGAGGATAGCATGTCCCAGTCCTCGGTTCTAGACCTCACAGGTAATGTGATATTTCCTCCCGAGCACAACGAAAGGCTTGGGAACGGATTCCAATCAGGGGTCAACTCCTTGAAAAGATGGGTCGGACTCATTAACATACCAATTGAATGTGGTGTCAGCTGAAATTAGCATATCAAAGTGGGGGAACTTCTGAAAAAAGTGTGGGGACTATGTCCGCCCACATGTATCCTCGACTTGCGCCCTGATTCCAATAGTAAATAGGTGGAGTGACTACTCCACACTCCTTGAAGCAAACAAAAAAAGTCTAGAGCAAAGCTACACGTTCACTGTTATTGCTGGGCAGTATGCCACTTAAAAATGGTAATAAGAAGTCATCTTCTATATGCCCTGCAAAACTGCACACTCAAGAACCATCTATCCATACATTTGGAAAAAACTTAAATCCTAATTTGCAGAAGCAAAATATATAAAAGAAAGCGTAGCTTCAAGTGGATGCTCAACCAAACTACAGTTGAGGGAGTCAATGAGTATCGCTATCTTGGGTTAAACACAAACTATAATTTAGCAGACCTCCTGTTTCATCTCTAATTAAGGGGGAAAATACAAACAGCAGGCCAGATAAATACATAAAAAATAAATGTGGAATATTTTCCTATAAATCTTTATTAATTTATTACAAGCAAAAAGTAGAACAAAGTGTAACGTACAGTGCTGAATGCAGAGCCTATACGGGAGTGAAATACTGGACTAAGCTTGAAGGTTTATTTTGGAGAAAAAAAGTCCTAGTACTGCCTCCCAGTCAACCTATGGAGATCATACGGTACAAGATGGGGTTATTGTCCCTTAACATCATTCTAATCTGGAAAATCCTAGCATTATATAGGACATGCTTGTTGGTGCCTTGCTCAGAGACTCTGTTATCTAATATAGCCATGCTGACTACCTCTAACACCGAAAACTCACTGATGCCTTGGATACGCATAGCAAAGGCGAACATGGAAGTTGCAGATCTAACCGCAAAGCTGTTGATGAATAACCCAACAAGCGCAAAAACCAAACGGTGGCGATACGATTGGCAGATGACATGGCAACTGTCCCAAACATATCAGAGTTTTAAAAATGGAAATGCTGTCTTGAAACCTTTGAATAACCCAGAATTATATTTGACAAAATGTCCTGCTCCTAAATACAGATCAATGTTTCTCCGATTTAGGTTAAATCTATGGCCCACTAGGAAATAGGCTTGAACCGTAAATGATAAAGCACATTTTAATCTGCTGTCCAGCCCATTTAGAATTGAGAAAATTGTGCTTTCAACATATGTTCAAAGATCTTAAAATTGTAACTCCTGAGAAATTGTGGGTTTTAATTTTAAGCGGACGTCGTATTACAGTAACATTGGAAGTGATGACATTTCTGGAATTACCAATTTTAGGCTTATTCTGAATTTCACTGAGTCTATTATAATCAATTAACTAATATGATTGACATGAAATTTCACGCTCCCTCTATTGCCCTTTCTTGCTCTCTACGTTATTATTGTCTCTTTTATATATTAACAGCTTGATGAATTTTGTAATGTAATTTATTTAATGCATTATTCAAGATGAAATTCTGTCTTTTAAATATGAATGTATGAAAATGAAATTTCTTTTATTTAGATTGTGTTGTATTGAAAGGTTGAAATTTCTTTTTTAACCAAATCAATAAAAGAAAATGTTTTAAAAGAAAATAATAAGAAGTCACTCCTGGATAAGGAAGCCAGGGATTAGTCAGAATTTCAAGTGACATCACTGGAGATGCCCTTCAATGAAAATAATGTGTTTGATGACAAATCTGATCAGCACGATAGTGAAGATTAGGTTCAAAAGGACACAGTCGAAATCCCTGTCCAATGCCCTATTACAAAAGTACTTAAAATAAATAGCCATCACTTTTAACAGCATAGAACATTGGATGGGTGTCAACTGGTCGAGTCTAAATGCATGCAGATACAGCGTTAAGCTGTTCATCTCCGCCAATCTGCACAAAATAAATTCCCCTGGATAAAGTTAACACTAAGGTACAGACATCTGTTGGTAATCTGGGAACCTTTTTTGGCACTCATTTTACCCAGCACGTCCATACAAAATCCAGTTAATCGAATTATTATCTGATGGTCCTTAATCAAATCAGACCAAAACCACGCCGCATTTATAGCCCGTGCGGACTACGGAAATGCACTGCTATTAGGATCCACCCAACATGTCCTAAATCGTGCTCAAATCGTTCAAAATAGGCAGCTAGAATTGTAACGGGCACCCCGCAAAGGGCACTTATTTCGCCAGTCCTCAAGAAATGTTTCTGGCTGCCCATCACTGCACGTATCAAGATTAAGGCACTTATCTTGGTGTATAAGGCCCTTCATGGAATTGGCTGCAAGCATCGCCAGCATAAATGTCAATATACGTTCCGCCCCAAAAACTTCAATCTGCTCAATGTCAGACCTTAATCAGGGTTTGCTACAAACGGACAAGAGCGATGGGATGGTCATTCCAGGTCCAGGCCACTAAAGTGCCGAATAACCTCCCCAAACACTTACGCGCCTCAGAACAACTCATGGTTTTCCGAGACACGCTCAAAACACATCTATTTCAGTAAATCCCTCCACTTTTCCTCTTGTATTTCACTGTTAGCGCTTAGATTTCATATGGCCGTCGGCGCTTTATAAACACATAAAAGATAGATATTATCTTCTCATCCGAGAAAGCATGCTTACCAAACAGGTGGCTGCAACTAGTTACCCAAAATGCATTTGTTTCAAATCAGATTACTAAGGCTCAAATGGCTGGCTGGCCGGACCTTTCCACACACGATGAAGGATGGGTTCAAGGTTCATACTCTGCTTTCTTCTCGACCACCCTAAACATACCTGATCAACAGGGATGGTATCAACAGAACACATAAGAGGCCCAAATCGATAGCAGTGGTCTGCAACCTGTGGCTCTCCATAAAATGTGCACTACGACTCCCAGGATCCCTCACTATTGACAAAGGATGATGGGAGGTGTAGTGCAAAACATCTATCGAGCCAATTGGTTAATACCCCTGCCCTACAGCCTAACATTTTGACAGACTGCTGATAAGAGACATATAGATTCTATAAGGAACGTTTCCCCCACACCATCCCCTTTTCCAGTGCTTGCATGTCTACTCTGCTACTGAAAGAGGTCTACTCTCACTACCCAATAAACAGAAAGTGCGCTCAAAATGTGTACTCTGCAATGGAAAAATACACTAGCGTTGTGTATTTTGTATTTGTATTCATTGACGAGCAAGGTGAGCGTTTATAGTAGGTCAGAAATGTTGCTGAAAGAAGAGCAAATGCACACTCACTTTGCACTGCCAACAAACACCCCTCTTCACAGAAAAGTGTATTTCTGCACCACGTTTGCACCAGTGCAAAGTCACTTTGCACCAAGCTAGAGAATTCCATGAATCGGTAGTCGCAAAAATCTAAGGAGAAATGTCCTCTTCATTATGTTAATGTTAAAAGGTATTTGTGCCGCACACCATCACCAACGGAATTGGTCCCCAGGCGCTCAGGCGGATCTGCAAACAAGAAGGCGGGGAGGGGGGTTAATCGGGTGAAGAGGGAGTAGGGAAGTGAGAAAAGTGATGTCCTGTTGGCAGCTTCAGTTCGATTTACACTTATTATGACCTTGAAATCTTCAAAAGCATGGGACAGCAGAAACGTATTATGGGCCGAGAGGAATGCTCACAGTGTAAGCTCTCGCCTCTGACTCGTGGCCAGCGCACACTGCGCGAGTCCACCTCCAGCAGAGCTGACTTAGGCCTTCATCCTTCCAAGGTCGATTAATTGAGCAACAATATACTGGCTAGCAATCGGAAACTAGTATCACAGTGCTTAGAAGTGCTCTATATAAAGACCTTTTAATACTGAAGGTAGGGCTTGATTGAGTAGTATGGTGCAAACATGAAGTATAGGTGTCGAGCGTGGAGATCTCGTGCCTGTTTGGCAAAATGAAAATGGAAAGCTGTTGGGCCGGGTGGGTAGCTCAGGGGCAACACGTTTGCCTTGGAAGCAAGAAGACAGAGCAACACAGGTTCGATCCCGGCTCCGCGCTTAGAAACCTCTGGGTATTAAGTGCGTTATAAACAACCAATTACAATCAGGGGTGGACTGGCCTATAGGGAACTCTGGAGATTTCCCGGTGGGCCTCTGCACCCTGGGCCTCTTTTGTGTGGCATTTCCAAATTTTCTCATAGGAAAAGCATTGGGCTTGCTGAAAATGTGTCATATGGGGCCACTTTGAACATTATTTCCAGGGCCTCTTTTAGTTCCCAGTCCACCCCTGATTACAATTATAATGTTGCACAGTCAAACCGCAGAGGTGCAGCTCTCAGCGTTGGACGTGGGGAGCCTGGAGCAGGGTTTTGTGTGAGTTGGGGTGGGTGGTTGTGATGCTTCCATTCCTTGGGTGTTCCTAGCCTATTATTGGTGCCCATGTGTGGTCTGCATCTTTCACTACATCCGGTGGCTGAGTGCCCTGGGGGAGAGGCTTCGCATTTCTTGCTATCGCCGCCACAGCATGTGCAAGGCCTTCATTTTGGAATCGGATCAAACACAGCGGTACAATATGGCCGCCGCACACTGAGGAAGAGGCTTTTTCAATGCAGTAAGTCCATTACTAGGGGACAAAGCTCCTTCCATAATGAGGGATCTAACCAAAGGGTGGATAGCAACACGAGTGAAGTGTTGGTCTCTGACATATTGGCTGCCTAGACTTTATTGTATTTATTTATTTATTTATTTATTGTGCAATTGTAAGGCGCTTATATATCAAGTAAATTGTGTTTCAAAGCGCGTTTGACTTTGCAAGGTCGCATCAAAGGGCCGCTCCGATTAAGCCTTTCATCCTTCTGGGGTTGATCAATCAAGTTTGATTGAAAATGGTTAATAAGAGTCCCTTTTAATGCAGCGCTTAGCAACTGGAGGTGTCTGGCACAAACCCATTTACAAGGCCGTAGTATTATTTGTATTATGGTTATTATTATTATACATGTGCAAGGCGACAGAATTCTTTGCTGTTTGGATGTCGAGCCAATGTGCTACATTTCAAGGCTTTCCTGGAACTATAGCCCTTGGACATAGGGTAAGCAATCTGTGCTTCCCATGGATTGCAAGGGTTGAATGCCAGTCAAAGCATGCTATACCTGAGAACTGATTTCCTCTGCGATGGGAATGAATGGCACGCTACTTTGCGTTACCGCGCGGGATCGTTGTCAAGTCCTCGTTGTTTTGGGGGATGGAGATACATTACTAAATTGGACATCCCACTCTCTTTCGCTCTCCTGTCAAAGGGACTCTAATTCTAAATTACTTATTTATCAAAAGACCCTTACGTTGAAACATTCAAATCTTAGAGGACCATCAAGTTCAATTAAGTAGTTCTCAAAAGACCTGCAGATATAATAATACTACCCCTGATAAGTGTAATTAATTGTGAACAGAGTTAACTTTCACTGGCAACTCTCATTACCGTTGAAGTCAATAATCCGATATATTCATTGTACTGCCTTTTAGCTGCTTCAGGGTACTTTCTAATGAAACTGGGAATGCCAAAGGGGGGGTGTGCCATATAGTCTCCTGTGGGATCGTAGGGAAGGACTGGTGCTTAGTCTTAGTGTAAAGGGGCTGTTTAACCTATTTCTCAAAGGAATGGTTCAAAGCGTGCGTGTTCCACTGGGTTACATTGATGATAGACAAATCCTCTTCCCAAAAATGACTAGCATCTCACTTTGCGGATCAATATTACATACTACATACCTCTGCCGCATTGAACGCCGCTGCCGAACAACGCCTTTAAAAGCTTGCGCAGCGATGAACGGCAGTATATAGAAGTACTACCTTACTTACAGAATCCGCGAAGAATTATCATGCGGCTACAGCCCTAACTAGGGCATTCAGAAAATACGGAGGCTTTACCGACTTTACCGTAAATAGAAACGAACAGATCAGTAATCTTTATCCTGGGCACCCTATACTCAATAGCCTTGAGGAAGACTGTCTAGGTCGAAACACGTTTTGGCTTAAGTTTCATGCAAATAAGAATGCAATGTACTGCTTAATTCATGGAATTATTCGCATGAAAAACGCAGATTTGCGCGCCTTTCTCCCCGAAAATCCCCATACTTCAAACAGGGATTTTCGGGCAGAAAGGTGCGCAAATCTGCATTTTTCGCGCAAATAATTCCATGAATCAGGTTGTAAATTATCTTTTAAATACAGAAAAGGACTACTAATGGTTACCTTATTGAATAGGATGCATGCGCTCAGTTGTGCAACTTTATAACTATCAATATTAGATACTAGTCAGCCAGCATTACGCATCCGCCCGGTTGGTACAGGAGTGGCAGGTCTGCGTTATTGCGTGGTGCATGACCATGCAAAGCTTACTGCAGGACACAGAGTTTTGAGCTTGACACGCTGCTTGAGCGGAATGCGATGCTGTGACCAGTGGTGCATGGATGATATGGTCCTTCCATATCAGGCAAAGGAAGAGGCAAGTGGCATACAATTGCACCCTTTGGGCCACTGCCAATTGTTTAGTTGGGAGTGGACGCTAAACGTCACAGCAGTAATAGTTAACAGAGAGGACAATTGGAAGGATCTGCATGTTCTGTTGTGGTAGCACCGTTGCCCTTGGTACAAAAGATCTCCAGGTTCGAGTGGGAACACAACACATGGTTCCAGCCCTTAAAATAGCATGCATGTATATATCCTATGGACAAAATGGGTGCACATTTCTAGGATTTATGTACACAGATCTAAGGGCACTCAAACAGTTAAACACATTAGCATTTTTGATCAAATAGTTGGTTCAAAGGGTCACCAGATGTGAAATTGCACTCATTTATGACTTCATAGTCAGATTTAAGCCGAAAAAGTAAATTGATCAAATAGGAGTTCTTTTGTTCTGTAGCTTGCATGCAACAAAAACACTAAACTTAACCTTTGGCTGACCCCAGCCCTCATGCTCCTAGGTATCTTAGCAGCTTTTGACACCGTTAACCACGTATCACTCATTACGAGACTGGAAGAAACTAGACTCTGCAAAACTGCGCACCAATGGATGAGATCCTCACAAAAAACAAAGAAAGGACAGGGCTACACCTTTTGATTTCACCTCCTGCAGCCTAACTTGTGGCACACCACAAGGGTCAATTCTATCACCTCTGTTCTTCAACATGCGCACGAGCAATCGCAGCATGCGACACTGCATTGGAAGTTCGGTGGCATTCGGTGTTAGTTATGCATTTGGTGTGCAGAGCAAATAAACAATTTAACAATGATGATTAATCGCAGGTTTATCGCGGTGCAGGTCTATGGGCAATGGGAGACTTGTTGGGGTGTCAACTGTAGGGCAGCTGGTTGGGTGGGCTGGACATACCAGAATTAGCACATCCATTAAATTAATGATAAGAAAATATTGTGAGAAAATTAATGTAAATGAATGCGCAAAAAAAGTAAAGCTAACCATCTAGCTTGCTGAAAGCTTTTTAAATCAATAATTCAGTTGCCTGGATTTAAATATTTTTTTTTGACTTTCACGACTTGTATGTGAGTCATTGCTTCGAGGCAACGTTTCTGTGAATAATGTTTTATAAAATTGGTCTCCTCAAGAGAATAGATTGATAATGTCTTTCGTTTGATTGCAAACTTGTGCATGTGATATGTTATGCGGTTTTTATATAGCGCAATGTTTGTCGATTTCATGGCCTCTGAAATTGACGCAGCATCAACAAATGTTTACTCTTGTAGGTGAAGTTGAACCTGGCAATACATTTTCCTTAGATATATGCATAACTTCTCAGACTGCTTTAACAATTATGGTCATAATTAGGAAAATATGTGGCATAATTATTAAAACAAATGAAATCAATACAGTTAAATTCATGTGCTGTAGTTCGATGCAAAGTCATAAAAGCCACAACACATAAAATAATTCATGCGCATAAAAGATGGCAGTCACCCATTACAATACTAGATGCAAATATAAGTTAATCAAATCAAGTCTCAGAGTGACAACAAATAAAATACAGTGCATACTTCCAACACAAGCCAAAGCCACTCAATGGCTGCAGGACGAGGCAATAGAGGTCTCTCCTTTTCTTCGCACACAGCCTCCGTACCCACTTGAGGTAGCTACTGGTTTCAAATACTACGGAACCTCAGAAGAATCTAAACACATTTTCATAGCTTCACTAATAGTCCTGCAGCCACGACTTACATTTCAGATAGGTAAGAAGAGGATATCAATGTTTAGGGGGTTACCGTTTCCTGTAGCCGTTCATAGATTATAATTTGACGAATGTTGCGTTGCTTCATTCTGTGTCAACTATATACAACAAAAAAACTGTAGCCACCAGTAACTTGATGAAGGGACTTCAAAAACCGTGTTGAATTAACGAAAGAGAAAGACTTCTTCTCAAAATGTTGTTTAGGGAAATTTAATTAACCAAACTGGGGTGCAGCGCTCTTGTCTCTAAGGGCCGCCAACAGCTAGGTGTTTTCAGGATATCCTTCATAAATATTCAGAAGAAAAATGTGCATTCGATGGATGCAAATGGGAAATCATTTGCATATTCAGTGGCTTGCCTGCAAATCTAAATGGTGGTCCTTTAGTTGAATTGCATAAATATGTGGCTGAAGGAGGTGAAAATTTGCTGTGTCGGGATTTCAATGCGCACCTCTTTAATCCCTGTTGTGCAAGAGGGAGGGCACCCATTATTTATCCCCCAGCTCAGCCCAAGATCATTATATGTCTGTGGGTGACAGCAATGTCAGGGTGCCCCTCAGAATATATTTCAGGGTGCCCTACCACTTTGTGCGTTGGCGCGACTGTTTGTTCTATGGCTTTGGTGCACTCATGTAGAAATCAAACAGTATTAAAGCTAAAAGCCGAAGGCAAACAGATTCCAAGCAAAATTGATCAAAGAAAAGGGAGTGGCGATATGGAGGGTGTTAACAGTCCCGGAAAAAAACTCCTCCTGAATGTGATGTGCGCAAACCAGAGCGCAAGAACATACACAGTATACAATGTAGAGTAATTGTATGCACATCTGTGTGCTGTATGTATGTGATTATGGACAACTTTTTCGCTGACTGCAAAAATACAGAAGCATTCCTACCTGTGTGATAGGGAAACCAGACCAGAGATCCTTATTGGGTAGCATTCCAACTGTGTAGAAAGTAAAAGGCAAAAAGTGCTCTCAGACAGAGAAACGGTATCCCAACTGTAATAAAGGATTTACAGTTACAGCCCAACCCGTGATCCGGCAGTAATACCGGTTGGCGCTAACGCTATTACAGTTGGGACACCGGCCAATTCGTGATGAGGCCCTGTGTTAGGATGAGCCAGGTCACTTTATTTCTTTTCTGTGATTTTTTCAATTTATATAAATGATAACTAAAATTCCACAAGTTTAATGTCCATAAGAATCCCACGGTCCAAGCAGATAGACTGTTCTGTAGGCCGGGATCTTGCTGCTTGTGATGTGGAACAATCATGATTTCCATCTTGTTCGGGTTACGTTGAGGATTGCTATGAGACATCCAAGTGTTCACTTGAGTGAGGCACTTAATGAGGAAGGTCTCTGCGCCCATGTTGGGGTTCATTTTGAAAATGGTGTGCGAGTCATCCACTTGGGTGAGTCAATGCTTTTTCAATGAGTCTCATGTGTGAGACCATGTATGTGTTGGAGAGCAGAGGCTAGCCGTGCCCTTTCTTTTCTCTTTGTGAGGAAGGATCTCATCCATTGTAGCACAGTTTTGCCCAGTCCTGTTTCTTCCAGCCCCTTAATGAGTGATACGTGGATAACGGTGTCAAATACTGCTTAGATAGCTATGAGAATGAAGGTCGAGGACAGCCAAAGTTTGCAGACGCCTGTTCTAGCATAATTGTGTGCATGCTTAATGTCCACACAACAAATACATGTGTCAATACATGCAAGTTATAATTTGATTCATTTACACTTCAGTTACAACTCCATCCTTTAAACCTGTCAGAAGTGTTAACATACAGTACACTTGTATTACGTGCAAACACGCTGCAATGCAATCGTAAACATTTCTAATATTTAGCAAATACATGCAAACAGTGACTTCTTTATTCGAAAAACTCATGACAAAGCCTCCTCTACACATGTCTGTGCTGCTCTTGGTTGATGTGTGTTTTTCTGTGTGCATGGGTGAATGAACACACACTAGCTCCACTCCTTCCCACAAAGTCTTCATGCACTTTGGGCCAATTGCAGCCTTTTGTACTTCAGCATGTAGAAGGTTGACAGCCTTGCTAAGAGTGAAATTTAACAACATTGGCCAGAAGTTTATTTACGTGACCCAGAGTTATAAAATTAAGCCATCAATTGCAGAGTGAAGGCCTGTAACCAAAGCCAAAGTCTGTAGAAAGAATCTCAGATGGCCTCAAGCCCTGGGGCCGTATCTCTCCAGCTCTAAAATCTCTCCAATGGCTCTCGGTTGCTGCAAGGATCAAAATCAAGACCCTTTGCATCATCCACAAGGCTGTCTGGGGCCACGCAACCTCCAACTCTTTCTCACTCAATACTCTCCATCCAGATCCCTTTGATCTTCTGGCTTCAACTTTCTGTTGATGAAACATTTCTCCAAGCAGAGAGCTGGGGGCAGATCTCTCTCCTGAACTGGCTCCCTCCAATGGAACAGTCTCCCTCTCACGCTCTGTCTTGAACCGGACCACCTCAAGTTCCGCAAACAACTCATGACCTTTTTCTTCTCTTCCTCCTTCCCTCTCCCCCTCCCGTGATAACCAATCCCTCTGTCGCTGAGATTGGCAGCCTGCTCCCTCAACAGTCCATTAGGGCCCTAGCCTCCTGCCCAATCACCACCAGCAACCCATCCCTGCACTGCCCTCTGGGCCAACACTCACCAGTTGGGTGGTTCTGCCTGGTCACCTCCAGCACCGCTCCTGCACTGCCCTCACGGCCACAGCCGCCGTGGGTGGATTGTCTCCACCCTGCACTTAACTGTTGGTGATTGAACTCCCTCTTCACTCGGGACGTCTCCACTCATGCACTTACCTGGTGCCCCCCTCAACAGGCACCTCTTGCACTTCCCTCCTGGGGGACCCTAATAGCACTTACTCCCCGTCACCCTTTCTCTCTCACCTCACTTGCACGTTCTGAATGTTAAAAGGCCTAGTAGGGCCACTGGTTGCCTTATTATTTATTCATTGTCTTTTCCACAGTTTATTTACTCCCTTGTTCTCTTCCCTTTTTGCCTATTGGCGCTTTGAAACACTGTCTTGTTGTACACACGCCTTATAAATAACCAATAAATAAATAAAAGTAGACTTGGACAGAGGCCATTGTTGACACCATGCTTTTCAATGTGCATGGGCCAGTTCCATGTTTTGCTATCTACCACTTGGGCCATTGCAATCACTTTATTGGTCCCAGGTAGAATACATTGAGCTCCCCCGCCCCCCACAATGTATATGTGGACATATCTGTGGTGTTCAGGGGCATTATAGCACTTTCCTGCCAGTGGTGACCTAATGGACACCTGGTCTGCCTTTTTCTAATACCAGGTCTGTACAGTTTCAATATTGAACAAAATCAGTCTGTGTGCCAAACAGAATTGGCCAATATTCACGAATCACAAATCAAGTAATTACATTGCAAACGGACCAAGGCGAATTTTTGTGGATAATGTGCGAGTATTGGTGCATTTTAAATCACATTGGTAAGAATTTGGGGGCATGGCTTGCGGGATGGGCGTGGCCTACAAAAGTAAGTACACAAACTTTAGTAACATACGCAAACAAATGTATAAATGCATGATGAAGACATTGTTGTAGTAAATCAGAGCTAATTGAGAAATGAAGAGTGATTTTGATTGAGATAATTTTACTCTGGATTGTTATGGAATTTCTTTGTTTTTAATTTTGTTTTCTTTTTTTTAAGTTGTATGATTAGTGAAGTAATAAGTTGAATTTTAATCTTACATATTATAAACTGACAATGTTAAATTTGGATGAATTGTAAAAATTAAATGTATTTTATGTTTTGTAAAATTTGAAAGGTTAAAATTTTCAGCCAAATAAAATTAATACTAAAAAATATATATTTGTTTGCATATTTTATGGTTTGTGTACTTCAAGGTGGGTTGAAAGTACACAAACCACAGTAAGGTACGCACACAAATATATAATATTTATATATTTCTGTGCATACCTTATTGTTTGCGTACTTTTCAAGCCATCTTTTTTAAACATAGAACTATTTCTGTGTTTTTAAAAGATGGCTTGAAAAGTACACAACTCAATCCATCTTTTATAAAGCATTGATGACGGACAAAGTCAGATGCGTCTTTGTCCGTCGGCAAAGCTTTATAAAAGATGGCTTGAACTCTGTACTTTTCAAGCCTTCTTTTATAAACCTCAAAATATGGCATGGAGTCCCCAGTTTCGCCGAGGGCCAAAGGCACCTTGGTGACCTGGGGCGTGGGGGGAACTAAAGGACCCTCATATGACCCCTAGCGTGAGCATTCACAGGAGGAAGTTACACTGACAGAAGCTGTGGCTGGCTGGCTGGCACTTCTGTCAGCTTGTCTAACTCGAAAATGGCGAGTGCATCTCCCGTCGCTGCTGCGGGATAATGTGTCCCTCCAATGTTGTAGTGGCACCTGAGGGCTCCGGCTCAGCCCCACTTTTTGGAGGCTGCTGGCGCCCGCCCCGTCTGGCCCTGGCCCACTTAAAGCACTGACTCTATCGGCAATGAACCTGTCCGAGCCTTGCTCCATCTGCAACATGGCTAGATTCCCAACTGACACTCAGCTTACCCTTTTCCAAAAGGAGCTCATGATCTGTATTCTTGCTGCCCAATGATACTTGTTCTGCACCTGGAGGTGGCGTGACTTGGCAAGTCCAGCGCGTGGAGGAGGGGTTCGGCCCTGGCTGCTCTCGTACTCTCGCCGCAAGGCCTGGAGGAGCACTGAGCAGAAATAGAATTTTGCTGCTGCCTCCTAATGAAAATTCATACATCTCTGACCTGACACGCTTTATAAATGTACCTTGCCTCTCTTCCAGCAGCCCGCTCTCACCTACTGCTTTGTATTATGCTAATGGGAAAAGCAGATTACAGCCTTGGCTGCATAAATTATCTCCAGAGAACAATAGTTCCTTCACCCTCCAGCTTTGTTCGTATTATGTACTGCAGTTAACATATGTGAACAATAGAGGTTTACCAAAGACACAACAGATGACTGTGTACCTGTTAGTGGGTCTTTGCTACGCATATTTGAATACATCTTTCATCATGTGATTGGATGGAAGCGTGTCTGCGGTGTGGAATAATCAGCAGCCGTTTAGGATCTCGTGCTAATGCATGCATATTGATCGTTCGCTGCAGCTGTCTGTGTCTGCTCGTTCCTGTTATTCATGATGTTCGAGTTCCCGTTATTGCTGGTGGGTGACTGTGAATAACAGAGCGGTCGTGCTAGCGGGGCAAAAACCGGGTCACCGGTCGCGCGACTGCTTAGATTTGCAGAACTGCAGAGACCTTAGCTGAATATATATGTAGTAAAAGAATGAATGACGCTTCAGGACTTTATCTATCTTAGAGTTTGACTGATTGGAAGCCATTTTGTTTTCAGTCTCATGGTCCTTCATGTCGCTAGTGCACCCAATTTACTACCAGTTGAAGGAGTATTAAAGTACAATATGAAAACTAAGGAAACACTATATCTGTTTAAGAATTCCCCCAGCCCCTGGGATGTGCTGATGCACTGGAGGTAAAGAAAGAAAAACATTGCACTCCATGCTCAAGTTCTCTGTGCTCGAGTGGTAACAGAAGGTACTGCTCCATTCCTTAAAATAGCATTTATGTATATATACAATTTACAAAATGGGTCCACTTTCTAGGGTATATGTACACAGACCGCAGTACACTCAACAGTTAAATCATATTTGCATCGTTCAGCCAACAGTTTGTTTGAAGGTCCCCAAGGGTGAAATGACACTAATTTAGAACTACATAGACAGGGTAAGGCCAAAAAAGTAAGTTCATCAAATATGAGTTATTTTGTGGATTTGTGGTTTGCAATAGCAATTAGCATGCACAAAATGATCCTAGACCAGGGTCTACAAACTTTGTCCCTCGTTCTCCTGGATATCTAAGCAGCCTTTGACACCGTTATCCACGTATCGCTCATTAAGGGGCTGGAAGAAACGGGACTGTGCAAAACTGCACTACAATGGATGAGATCCTTCCCCACAAAGAGAAAAGAAAGGGTACGGCTAGGCCGTTTCATTTCAACCTCCCACAGCGTAACCTGTGCCACACCGCAAGGATCAAGCCCATCGCCCCTACTCTTACAACACATACATGGTCTCACACCGGAGACTCATTAAAAGGCATTGGCTCACCCAAGTGGATGACTCGCAAACCCTTTTCAAAATGACCCCCAACATGGACGCAGAGACCTTCCCCACTAATTGCCTCACTCAAGTGAACACTTGGATGTCTTATAGCAATCCTCAACGTAACCCGAACAAGATGGAAATCATGACTGCTCCACATCACAAGCAGCAAGATCCCGGCCTACATAAAAGTCTACCTGCCCGGCAACCTCAAAGGGGATGAGAACTGTGGGATTCTTATGGACATTGAACTTTGGAACCACAATGCATTGGCAAAAGAATGTTTCTATTACCTATGCTGAATCAGGCGGACTATGCCCTTTCCCTCACAGGATACTCACAAGCAAGTCTTTGGTACTGTCTAGACTCTACTATGCAAAGAGTAAATGCCTCGGCATGCCAGGCTACATCTCTAAGAAACCTCAATGCATTGACAGTGGCATGATTTCTTCTTAGACTCAACAAACTGGGTACACGTTATGCCAGCCCTAAGACCCTTGCCACTTAGTAAAGGATTAACTTCAAAACACTCTGGATCACCCATGCTGCCTTGAAGAGCCAAGGAGCTGAGTTCATGGAATTAAGGATCTATGAATGACATACTTCTAGAAACCACACAATAAGCCAAAGAAAAGATCCAGGGGATCTGCTTTCTCTAACATGGTGGTGAAACTCTGGCACTCCCTCCCCAAGGGAATCCACACACTAGAGAATCACCTGACTTTCAGAAAAACTTTGAAAACCTGGATTTTAAGTACACTGAGCTGGCGTGACACCATCGGAGCGATCGGCCAGCAACGCACATGATGTTCGAGCCACCTAGTGGACCCTTCACTAACTCCCCAGTAGCACCTCAGTCTTCTGCACTCTATCCGCGCATGCCTAGTACACCCCCTGCACCCAGCATGCCAAAGATCCCTGTGCATCACACTTTAAACAACACTACACATAAAACCAACTAGCATACCACCCTCACCCCCACGGCCAATGCATCCAAGCACCAGGGACAGGCAAATCTTCCTTCTGAACACTAAGACCCTTGTGCCCCGGACAAACACCACTTAGAAACTAATCCACACATATAGCTCAGGCTACTTCCGGTCTGCACGCATCAACACATCAGCAAAGTTATCGCGCACTTTCCTTCTCCTCCCTCTGGTGCAACCGCTTCCTCCCCGGTTTCAGAAATGCCAGAGGGACTGGAGGCCTTGTAAACGGCATCCTAGCTATTTATAAATCCCAGGACCATAACATAACTGGCAAGCTGACATTTTGATCAAAGGTCACCATGTGTGAAACATCACTAATTTAGGAATCCATTGTAAGATTTGGGGCAAAAAAGTAAATGAATGAAAGCTGTGTTTCTTTTTGCTCTGTAGTTTGCATGCAACAAAGAGCACTGAGCATGCAAAAGATTATGCTGCACTATAGATGGCATGTTAATGGGACCACAAATACCACCGTGAAGCGCCTGCTATGCACTATGCACTATTCTGCAAAGTCCACTAAATAATAAAAAATGTGACACTGTGACGAGTTAGTAATTGGAGCTCATTTTGGAATTCCCCATTAATTAGCCCATTAATTATGAAAGCAGGTCTCCTCCACATGATTTTACAGCAGAGTGCAAAAGGGAGGTGTAAAGTGGAGGCGTACTTTCCTCTACACAATTGTTTTGCACCGCATCATGCAAATAAGTAAGCGCTGCGTGCCCTTTACACATTCCATGCAGTGTTTACTATCGATTCCTATGGAATCTGTCTGTTTTTTTTGCTGGTGTAAAAAGCAGGCAGATTCCATAGGAATTCACGGCATTTGTGCAAGCATAAAAATACATGCTGGAGTGAAGGCGGTTTTTTTTGTGTGGTGCAGAGGAAAGGGGATGTGGTATCATAACTTACGATGCGTGACTCCTTTACGCCATACAAACAAATGAAAATGAGCGGTAACGTAAAATGAATGCATAAAAGTCTTATGCATGACTTGCGCGTTAATTTTACATCACACCTTTTGACAAACATGAACCCCATCAAATGTTCGCACCGTGCCACTGATGTGCTTCATTCAGTTTGCATGCATGGGTCTTCTCCTGAAAGAGAGCTCAACTGGACTTGTCTCTGCTTTGCTCGTTCCAAACCAGCTCATGACCAAAGACTCGTTTTAGTATGTGGAGGCTGTTCCGTGTCACATGTCAACATGCACGCGTGGTCTCGGGGACATATTGTAAGCAAGGTACAACGAAAACAACCACTGCGGATGTTCAGACTTGCAAACAGCCTAAGCAGTGGATGCAAAGCGTGAACAGGCATGGAAACCACACATCCGGTGCTTTTTGGACCACCGGCTCTGCTCGTGCTTGATATCATTTCGTTAACACATAAAATACTTCAATTTCAACCACTGTCTGATCACTATTTTTAAGCACCAAAATAACACACTAATCATTTTGGTGAACAAAAAAAGTATTGTGGTGTGTATTAATTTGAAATGTTTTGGGGTACCTTTAATCTATGTGTATCTACATGTTCTCAGAACTGTATTGTATTGTTTATTCATTTATATGGCACTCCCAACCCTAAGGTATCTGCGGGCAGTACAGTTAATAGTTACAAGCATTATAGAAAGAATCCAATTTATATTTACATTTTCCTGGAAATTTACAAGTTATTTACAGCAGCAGTTATATATACAGAGACAGAAAAATCATCGTCATGCACAAGGTCATACAAAGTGGTCAAGGGAGCGCAGCCACGCTTTTACTTCATTCTTAGGATGGTATGGCTCTAAGGGAGTCGGGCATTAAGTTCCATAGTTGGACTGCCATGACTGGGAAGCTAGTCGCTCCCGTTTTTTTCAGTTTAAATTTCGGGTTCCTGAGGCTGTTGGTTTGCGCCATTGTGATGGGGCGTTCTGAAGTGTGTCTGGTAAATCTCTCCACTAGGTATTGTGGAGCCATGTTGGCAAGACATTTAAAGGTGAGGTTTAAGGATTTGAACTTTATTCTGTCCTTTATAGAGAGCCAGTTAGTGGAATACCCAGGGTCAGAAATATGGTGAGATTTCGGGATGCAAAGGGCAGTTCTCAGGGTGTTATTTTGGAGTGTTTGCAGTTTGTTGATGTTGTATTTGCTGGTACTGAGATAGAGAGAGCATTACAGTAGTCCAGCTTTGATAAGATGAGGGCACATGCTACTGTGATACAACTTTCAGTGGAAAGGAATGGTTTGCTTGCGTAGATGAGTTTACATGTGTAAGAAGTAGCAGAGAATTTTGCGTTTACTTGCTTATTGCGGTTCAGATTTGAATCCAGATAAAATCCTAAGGTTTTACCTCCTTTGAGACTTTGATGTTTAGTCCATCGATAGTGAATGAATTGCATTGGTGGGAGAGTTTATTTAGTCTGTTAATTGACCCAATGAGTAAGAGCTCAGTCTTATCGTCATTGAGGCAAAGGCTCTGTGTGGCCATCCAGGTTTGTATGCTCAAGTAGTTTTTATTAATCACTGCAGTGTCTGTGTTCTATTCTCCTTGGATGGGGATAAGAATCTGGGTGTTGTCAGCATAATTGGTATATGAGACACACATATTAATTGACCCAATGAGTAAGAGCTCAGTCTTATCGTCATTGAGGCAAAGGCTCTGTGTGGCCATCCAGGTTTGTATGCTCAAGTAGTTTTTATTAATCACTGCAGTGTCTGTGTTCTATTCTCCTTGGATGGGGATAAGAATCTGGGTGTTGTCAGCATAATTGGTATATGAGACACACAGCATATTAAGTATATCAAACAAGGGCTTAGTAACTATGTTATACATGGTTGGAGGGATGCAGAATCCCTGCGGCACTCCACATGTGATAGGTACTGGGTCCACTACAGAGGTAGTAGAGAACACTCGCATGGATCGGTTATCTAGGAAAGATTTGAACCAAGCGGTGGCCTCCTTCGAGAAGTGGGCAGCAGATTTGAGGTGGTTAAACAAGACTTTGTGGTCCACCAAGTCAAACGTGGCTGATATGTCCAATAGGAGGAGAACAGAAACTTCACCTTTGTCTTTTTGTTCGTCCATTTGGTTCTTTAGGTCGATGAGGGCTGTCTCTGTCCCATGTCTCAGTCTAAAGCCCGATTGACGGGTGCCTAGTAGGTTTTTAGACTCCAGATAGGATTGAATCTGGAGGTAAGCAGCCTTATCTAGGATTTCTAGGAGAAATGGTACAGTTATTGGCCTATAGTTTGTGGGTACGCTTGGGTCTAGATTGGCCTTTTTTAGAAGAGGTAGAACCCATGCGTCTTTAAGATTTGTCGGTACTGAACAAGTTTCGAATGAGGAATTAATAAGTGTAGTAATGAAAGGAGCTAGGTCCCTAGCTGCTTCTTTAATCATAGGTGCTGGACATGAATCCCCTAGGCATTTGGAAGGTTTAAGTGATGTGATAATATTTTCTGCCTCTATTATGGAGATAGGTTTGAACTTAAACTGAATACTATGTTTAGCTTTGTTATTGGGGGCTTCCTGAAGTATAGTTTCTTGTGCCAGTATTACATTCTTATGGAGCAGGTTTTTTTGGCTATGATTTTCTCTTGAAGCATAGTTATTTTATTACTAAGGGCGTTTTGTATATTAGTGCACCACACTTGTTTTTTGATGCACATATCAATAGGGATAACAGGGGATTCTAATTCTCTTAGGATAGAGAAAAGTTTCCTTGAGCTGGAGTTCGCTCTTTCAATTCTTTCGTTGAAGGCAACTTTTTTTTGTTTGGATGATTTCATTTGTATATCTGTCTGCAAGAGTAGCCAAGCTATTTTTGTTCTGTTCAGATGGATTGTTTCTCCATTGAGCTTCCGCATGTCTTTTTTCATTGCATAAGGCTTTCAGACTGGGAGTAAACCAGGTGTTCAAATGGGCCAGAGGTTTCTCTATGCTGGGTTTAAGTGGCACAATCGAGTCGATAGCTTCGTTAATAGTAGAGTTGTACAGGTCAACAAGCAAGGTAGGGTCTGTCAGGAGGGTAGCTGTGTTGGTGATAGGTTAGATAAGGGGCAGGATGTTGCTGTCTGTTATATTCCATTTATTTCTTGTTAAGGCTGGTGGGGCCATGGCTTTGAGTTGATTAGTGGGTTGTCCTGTATGGAGAGCGAGATCAGGAGGTGATCAGTCCATGTGCAAAGTTTGATTGCAGTTATGGATGTTTTACCTTTAATATCTGCAATCCATTCCAAGGTGCGGCCTTTTATGTGCTTGGGGGCATTAGTTCTGGGAATAAGGCCAGCTTCAGTTATTGTATTCGCTATGGTAGAGGCGTTAGCATTGTTAGGGTCATTCAAACCTAAGTTGAAGTCCCCAAGTATAATAGTTTGTGATCCAGGTTTAGTATTAGTATTGAGTAGGGCTGTTATGTCTTCTTCAAAGGATGTGATCAGCCCGGGAGGCCAATAAACGAGGTGCATGGTGATAGTGCGTGAGGCTGATAGGGGTAATTTAACTGAGAGGAGTTCAGCAGAGAGTAGTGGCAGCTGTTGTATGGCTCTTAAACCCAAGTTAGATTTAGTGATGAAGGCGATACCACCACCTCTGGAGGTTTCTATATCTGACCTGAGAATAGTGTAGTGGGCCAGCTGCTGGGTGAAGCCAGTTCTCTGTGACGGCTAAGAAACCTAGCTGGTTGAGCGAAATAATATCTGCAATGTCTGTGGCTTGGGCCACTACAGATCTTGCATTGATCAGTGCTCCTTTAATTTCGTGGGGTTTCTTAATTAGATTCTTGTCTGGGGCGTTGAAGCAGAGAGGTGGAGCACTAGACTGCAGTAGGTGTAAGTTTAGTATTCATTTTTGGCAATTTGAGGGAAGTCTGATTATTGCATAAATTGGCTGTTGATGAGAATTTGGTGGGTCTAGAGCCTAGTCTGAAGTTTTGTACACTGGTAGGGCAGGGTTGGTTGGATTTGGGTCTCCTTGCAAATTTCTAGATCCATTCGGCTGGCATCAAAAGGTCAGGTAGGGACTTGGTTGTCCTGGAAACCAACAGTGCTCTGTCCTGTAAAGGATAGAGAGGTGGCAAGAAGTATGTAGGACAAATTTGGTTAGATTGAGGTGGAGTTCTTCTAATCAGAGAAGGCATGGGGTACATGTTGTTGGCAGATCTGAGACAACCCTGAAGTGGGGAGGGTATAGCCATATAGTTGGCTGAAAAGTTCCGGGGAAGTCAAGTGATTGTAAGGCAGAGAAGCAATAGTTTAAAGGCAATCTTTAGGTGAGCATGTAGCATGATTGGAAGTGGGCGATCAATACAGTCTTAGGTATGACCAGTGGTGAGTCCTAGGCATGCAAGGCTATCATAGGATAGGTTGGTAGCCTAATGCTATTGTTGGTAGTGGGCTCTCTGGACGTTATCCCAGTGCTGTGCCTAGATACAACATAGTAACCTTCTACAAAGAATACAACATGAACACTGCTGCAGTGGGTACAGTAGGAGAACCTTCTATAGTGTAACAGCTAGATGCAACATGATAACCATCTACAATGGGAGTAGCAAGGAAGCCTTTCATCAGTGCCTTGCTAGAGGCTTGGTAACCATTGTAGAGTGCAGGGCTATATTGGTCCGTTCTAGTCAGAAGCAATGCAGTTGAGCTGTAGCTGTGTAGACCGTAGCAATACAGTAGACATACGGGCATATAATGTGACAGTATATGCAGTGTCAATTCAGTGGGCATGCGGGCATATAATGTGGCAGTACGTGGTGCATGGAGGCACTATACAGAGTGATATAAAAGCACATAAAATTAAACATTCATAACAAGGTGTTGTGGTAGGTAAGGTAGAGGATTACATAACATAATACGGAGGATTTTAGCTGACAATCAAGAGTGAAGATACTGGTTTAGTCTTGTGGTAACATAATATTCCTCAATTGCTGTAGTGACTGTCTATTGATTGTTGGTAAGGGGACAGCTAAAAGCAGTGATTCAGTACAATGTATCGCATAGTGAAGGACAGTTCAGTTGGACTAGTACGGCGACCAGTGGTCGAAGTGTATGAAAAGAAGTAGTGGAACTATATCCCCTACTGGCCTGCACCGCTCCCCACAGACCCCATCGCCAGACCCCATCGCTGCGCCCCTTCCCATGCACAATAAAAAACCCAAAACACATGTGCCTGCTTTTTAAGGAAACGTCCTGTGCAGTGCACTGAAAGTGCAAGTTCAACTTCTTCCTACACTTTTATTTTAAAACGAAACCATTCCGGAACAGTTTATTTTTAAAATAAAAGTATAGGAACGGTAAAACGTATTTGTATTTGTTTTATTTATAACGCGCAAAAACCATCAGGCCCGGAGGCATCAGGGCGCAATTTGTGCAAAGTTACAGGAATGCATATATACAGACATAAAATTACAGAAATTAACAATAATAGAAAATTGACAAGGTTCCTATCTACAAATATTACAGTAGTTTCAGTGCTGCTAAGGCTTAGCAGTGGATATACCCATAGGGTGTACAGAAAAAATAGAAAGGAGGTCAGCAGCTCAGAGCATGTACGACATGGGTGCTTAGCATGTCTAAAATTGGTCGAAAAGCCAGGATTTGGTTTTGGCCTTGAATGTGTTGAATGAGTCTTCAACTCTGATTCTAGCGGGGAGGGAGTTCCAAAGCTTAGAGGCAAGGACAGGGAAGCTCGAGCCCCCTGCTTTTTGCAATTTAAACCTCGGGATCGATAGACAGTGAGTCTGGGCAGTTCTTAGTGTTCGGGAGTTTGAGTGGCGCGACAGCTGGCTGCAGAGGTAGATGGGGGCCTTGTTAGCCAAGCATTTGTGCATAAGGGCGAGTGTTTTTAGTGAAATTCTCTGCTTGACAGGTAGCCACTTTAGGTTGGTTCTAGATTCTGAGATGTGGTGGTTGCGGGGAATGGGCTGCATGAATGGCATTGTTCTGGGTTGTTTGGAGTTTATTCAGGTTCTCTTGGCTGGTGCCTAAGTAAAGAGCACTGCAATAATCAATTTTAGCCATAATGAGGATTCTAGCTAGTGTGATACTGTTAGGGGTGGTAAGAAACGGTCTGCAAGCTGCAATAAGTTTGCAGGTATATGCCGAAGCAGATCTGGCTGCATTTATTTGACGGGATAAAGATAGGGTGGCGTCAAGGTAAAAACCTAATGTTTTAGTATCTTTCGAGACTCGTATGATGTTACCATCAATGGTGAATGATTGATAGGACAGCTCTAGTTTGCTCAGGCGTTGTGCAGTGGCCAGGATCAGGAGCTCCGTCTTGTCATCGTTTAGGCATAACTGGTGTTGGGCCATCCAGGTTTGGATGAACAGGTAGACGTCGTTAAGGGCCTTGGTGTCAGCTAGATAATCACCTTTGATGGGAATGAGTATCTGGGTGTCGTCCGCATAGTTGGTGTAGGAGAAACCCAGATAGTCAAGCACATCAAAGAGAGGTTTCGTGAAAATGTTATAGAGTGTAGGTGACACGCAAGATCCCTGAGGTACGCCGCAGTGAATTGGGGAAGCGTCTGTGGCTGCGGATGGGGCGAAGACCCTCATGTATCTATTTCTCAAGAAGGATTTGATCCAGGCTGCAGCCGAGGGCGAGAAGTTGGCAGCAGAGTGGAGGTACCTGCATAGGATCTGGTGGTTGACCAAGTCAAATGCGGCTGAGAGGTCGAGAAGTAGAAGCATTGCTAGTTTGCCCTGGTCCTTGAATACCGCAATTTGGGTTTTTAGGTCTATTAAAGCAGTTTCCGTCCCTTGTCTGGGGCGAAATCCGGATTGTCGTAGACCTAGCAGGTTGTTGGATTCCAAGTAATCTTGGATCTGAAGGTATGCTGCACGGTCTAGAATCTTAAGCAAAAACGGAACCGTGGTAATAGGTCGGAAGTTAGTAGGTATGCTTGGGTCTAGGGATGGGTTTTTGAGCAAAGTGATCACCCAGGCGTCCTTAAGGTTGTCCGGGACAATACCTGTATTGAAGGATGAGTTGATAAAGGCCGTAATGAATGGGGCCAGATCATGTGCAGAGTCCTTAATGATGGGAGCTGGGCAGGGGTCACCTTGGTAGATGGATGGTTTGATTCTCAGGATGATATTTTCTACCTCGGTAATGGTGAGTGGTGAGAAGGCAAATGGTTTGGTGTTAGCAGTGTCTGGAGGGAGGGCCCTAACTGGGGAGTGTGAGCGGTTGTCTAGCTTCAGGCTCTCCTGCTTGTCTTTGATTTTAGATTGTAACGTGGAGATTTTATTTAGTAAGGCTGCTTTAATGTTAGCACACCATTTACTGTCTTTTGTGCAAGTGTCTGGGGGAGAGACTGGCGCTCTTTTAGGATTCTGAAAATTTCCTTTGTATTCGAATCAGCTTGCAGAATGCGATTGTTGAGAGATTCTTTTTTTGCGGTGATGATAGCCTCTTTGTAGGTAAGTGAGGCGAGCAGGGAACCATCTTTATGCTCATCAGAGGGGTAGCTTTTCCATCGATTTTCAGCACAGCGTTTAGCTTTGCGGAGCATTCTCAACTGTGGGGTAAACCATGAGTTGAGAACCGCTTGTGGTTTAGCCTTCCTGAGTTTGAAAGGTGCTATAGAGTTTATGTCTGTAAGCATAGCTTGGTTATAGGTGCCTGCTAGGGAGGTGAGGTCTGAGCAGGGGTTGATGGCTGCATTGAGGGAAGGGAGTAACAGTGGGAGGAGTTTCTCCCTAGTTATGTCCTTTTTACTTCTATTAGGGAGTGCTGGGGCTATCGGTGTCGGAATTCACGGGGTTGCTTCGATATTAAAAGTTATGATGTGATGGTCAGACCATAGGCAAGGGGTATTGTCAAGAACCTTAATATTGCAGTTAGAGCCGGCTAACCAGTCAAGGGTTCTGCCTTTGATATGCGTGGGTTCTTGAATGTACAAGGTGAGGCCGAGGTCAGTTAGGACATTCTCCAGATCTATTGCGACAGGATCTTTTGGGTCACCAAGACCTAAGTTAAGGTCGCCTAGGATGATGGTTTGTGAATTATTTTTAGTTTTGTCAAGGAGGGGAGTGGATATTTCACCGACAAAGGTTGGTGCTTGACCTGGGGACCTATAGATAAGGTGGAGGGTGGCTGTTTGGTTAGGCGTTAGTGATAGTTTGACAGACAACGACTCGGCTGATTGAAGTTTGGAGTCAGGTACCACTCTTAGATCAAGAGCGTTTTTAAGGATGAAGGCCACACCACCACCTCTGGAATGGGGAGTGGTACGGTCACATCGCGTGATGCCGTAGTCAGGTGGTAGGGCCAGGGATTTTGAGGGGCCAGATGCAGCGTGTAGCCATGTTTCGGATATGGCGATGACGTCGAGGTCAGAGGTGGTGATAAGGTCAGCGATATCTAAAGCGTGTGCTGTGAGAGATCTAGCATTGATAAGGGCGCCCTTGAACACAGGTAGTTTAACCTCTGTGGTGGTGGAGTTGCGTGTGGCAGCGGATGAGGGAGAACCAGGTGGTGAGTGTAAGGTTTGCTTGGAGGCGTTGTTGCGGGAATGTGGAAGGCTGACTCTGGTGCCTAATCTCTTGTTTCTAAGAAAGAGGGGGCATGGTTGGTTAGGTGTGGGTTTCCTGGCGAAATGTTCCAACTACAGCGCTGGGTCATTAAGGTATTGGTAATTAGAAGAAGTAGAGAAGCACTGCTCCCGACTTCGACCACTGACGGCGACAGGGATGACTGAGTATGCATGAATAGTATGGGCAAGGCAGGCAGATAGAACAGTGAATTCGTATAGTAACAGTAAGCAATGTAATGCATCATCCGCTGGGAGAGGCGACGGAGCGGAGGTTCTTAGTAAATTGATTCACATGAATGCCTATAAGTAACACAGACGACAAGAGATACGTTCTCAGCGAGGCACGCTTACCATGTTACAATTCAACATCACAACAATGCACATTCTTCAAGTGTTGTGCTTGGCGTGGAGTCCACAATGGAATTATTTGTATTTGGTGTCATTGATTCAACATTCACTTTGGGAGTTGGTCGTTAGTTTAGGCTATTAGGTGGTGCTTGCATCACCTATAAGCGGAAACTATTGCATTAGAGTACAGATGGGGAGAAATGGAACATGAAGGGGGACACAAAGCTTGTAGCTGTTGTTTGGTTATTTTCCCACCCATTGCTGCCTATGGCCATGCTAATCACTATGGCCATTCCCAACCAGTTCCTGTCCCTACCGACCCAAAACACCTACTCATGGGAACTCTTTGAGCTTGCTTTAATAAAGCCTTACCATCAAACGTTGCACTCAAAGTGCCTGCCATTGTTTTTTCAAAGCAGTCTTCTGAGGGTTAATCGCTTAATTGGAGCTGTAAATGTTTTACTATTGTAATGAAAAATGTATGCCTTCAGCCACCCGATTTAGTGTGTCTTTCATCAAAGCCCGGTTAAAAAAACAGCATTGGCAAAGCCAACAGTTTTGGCTTGTGTATAAGTATTAGACATTTGCCCGGTACTGCTATTATGTTGGCATTGCCCATGCTTGTTTAGAGTTGTCATGTACCAATCGTTGCAAAGCTCTCCCTTCATGCCTTCTAGGGCCAGAAGCAAAGCACCATGAAAAAGAGAGTAGTTTACTTGGCACACGTGACATGACTTTCCATTTCCAGCCATAGCTCTCTCTGAGCCTCACATAGAAATCCAACGTGACCTGGGTGCAGCAGGTTTGTCTAGTGCTTTGAAACTGCTCTTCATGTCATCTCTACCATATTTTTTTAATTAAAAGATCACTTTCCTAAATATACAATTTCTGCGTTTGCATTGGACAGTGGTCTAACACTTGTCCCACAGATTAACATGGTGCAGCTGCACAATTTGTCTTTTAGAAGCAAAGTCCCCTTTTTTTTAATTCACCGAGAGAGTAAAGATGGAGTAACTGCATCATAGACATAGGGCCTAATTACAACTCACCCGGTATGGAAACAACGGTGGTGATAAACCCGCCACCACCGTTGTTTCCATACCGGGTGATCACGACTCCTGCAGGCGGAGGCGTCAATCCCACCAGGTCAGACCAGGTTTAACACTGCCCACCTGCAGGCGGACGAGGAAAACACCGGCACCATCACGAGATGGTGCCGGTGTTTCCATGATCCCCATTCCCATTGAGTCCTATTGGACTCAATGGGAATGGGGATTTACACCATTCCGCCTCCGGAATTCCCGGGTCACCGGGGTTGTAATGCCCCGGTAATTCTGGGAATCACGGAGGCGGGATGGTAATACGAGTCCAGCGGTAACCAGGCGGTTTTACCGCCTCGGTTAAGCCGGACTCGTAATGAGGCCCATAATCTATACAAGAGGTCTGCAAGCTGAGGCTCTCCAGATGTTTTGGACTACAACTCCCATGATCCTTCTACTTTGACAATGCAGATAATGCCATTGATTTCTGTCTCCTTCTTAGCTCTGCATACAAAATCATCCCCCATTTAATTCAGTTCGCTGGGACACACCTCAACTACGTTGTGGAGGGTTCTATGTGATTTCATCAGTTTTTATTTCATCTATTTCTTTTTATAGGACATTTTACCACACATGTATGCAGGGTGAGCCCTTCTGCATCCCCTCTGCCTTTATTATTACCCTAAACTCTCGCCCCCACATATATTTGAGGTAAAATGCAGTGGAACAAATTAGACAAATTCTCCCTCGATGGAATAACCTGCGGTGGAATCTTTGTATCCCGTTGTAGAGCACACACAAGTTGCTTGTTACCAGCCAGACAGATTTCACAGTTCTCTGAAGGATTTCTTAAGCCTGTCCTTTGCCCTGGTCTATTCTGGTTACAGGATATTGCACCTCTGCTTATGCCCGCTTCTTTCTGAGAAGTCTTCCACTCAGAAAGCTCCTGCTTTGTTGGGCAGGTAGTTCTCCATCTGCAGTCCATTCCCACGGAACACTGTCTTTATTTTATTTTAATTTTTTGCATTTTTAAAGCGCTCACACAGGCCGGAAGCATCGAGGCGCTGTTACATGAATATGTCTCTTAGTTGCGTATTTATAACACGCTTAATACACAGAGGTTTCTAAGCACAGACCCAGGGATCGAACCTGTGTTGCTTCATGTCGTCTTGTTTCCAAGACGAGCAAGTTGCCGCTGAGCTATCCTGTCCATTGGTGGCCCTTACTTTTAGATCATTCAAGTTGTTAAGGACTCTCATTTTGTTGTGAATTATTGAGATTTAATGGCAGAATGTCCAAGTAGCTTCACACGGTGCATCGTGAAGAAATCTTGCTCATACGGTGTGTCGGTGAGCTGATAAGGAGATTTTCTTCACAGCAAATGTATCATGTTATTTTTGGAAAACATATAGGCCCCAGCGGTTCACACAAAAATGTTGCTTTTAACAATGCTCTTAGACTGAGTAGGGGCAGCTCCCCACTGAGAAAGGGTCAGAGCCATTATACGGCCAGGCTGGTTGTGGCCTCCTGTGTGATGCAGTTCTTTTAATGTCCTCTGGTGGCTGCTCGGATGTACGTTTCTCTGCTCGTCCTAGTTTTCATATCCTGGCAGGGGATGGCTGTTCCTCACATGGCTCTCAGGGACAAGGGCACTGACACTGGACTGTTCTCACCGGGAACATTAGTGCACTCTATATATTGGGCTCATGTGCAGGGGGAGGATATTTTGAGAGATGATGCTGCTCTAAAAATTGTCTTCCGGGCCATAAAGGAAGCAGGGGTGTTGCTAGGTGTGGAAAAGATCTGTGGCTACGCTAATGTCTGGAATGTCAGGACTCTGGGCTAGCTAGTCTTTTGGCTGTCACGCCTGATCGTCTATCCGTGGCTAGAATCAAAAGACCCGGGTCTATAGCACCCCTAGCGCCCCCCTAGCAACACCTCTGAAGCAAGCCATTATTACGTTTCCAACACATATCCAAAGCTGGGGCTTGGCTTGACGGGTTCCAGGCCATAAAGGAAGTGGGGGTGTTGCTAGGTCTAGAAATGATCTGGGGCTACGTTAATGTCGGGACTGTCGGGACTCGGGGCTAGCTAGCCTTTTGGCTGTCACCCCTGATCTTCTATCCTTGGCTACAACCAAAAGACCCGGGGCTAGAGCACCCTCAGGCCCCCCCACCCCTAGCAACACCTCCAAAGGAAGCCATCATTACAAAACCGAACGTGGCATATTTTTCTTTTGAAAGCCACTTTTGCTAATGATCATTATAGTTGTGAAATGGCGAAACTGTTGCGCTTATTCTTATTCGGTATTTCACACCATCAATAGAATCGGGCGCAAAGAAATAATTGCGTGCTTACGGAGTTACTGTAGCTCTTCCGTCCCCACTGCCCCCAATATTATATATATATATGTATCTCTCTCCCTCTCTCTCCCTCTCTCTCCCTCTCTCTCTCTCTCTCTCTCTCTCTCTCTCTCTCTCTCTCTCTCTCTCATGTTTTTCAGGATTCCAAGGACCTACATCATATCTTGTAGGGAGCTCTACTATGCAGAGAAAATTGTATATTTTCTCAACTGTTCCTAATTTGATGCCCCGGATCACATGCTTCTTCTTTGAAAAATGATCAATTGCTTGGTCTGGCTACTAGATCATTTCTATTCTCCAGAAATCAAACAAAAAAGTATCTTCTTGTATTGCTTTTTGTTTTATCTTGTGTTCTGGATTTCTTTCCTAAGCCTCTCTTCTTCCTATTATTTTTAGTGCTACATTCAGTTGTGTTGTTTTCATTCCTGGTGGTTATCTGTGCTATAGATAAGTAATTCTCTCAGAGTGTGTGCGCATTGGCAATTGAGCATGTGCACTGCCATCCATACCCTGAGACTAGGCTAAAAGTAAGCAAGGTGAAAGGGAATAATATCCAAGCACATCCCTTTTACCTCAAGTGACTGATATTGGGCACATCTTATCCTCCTGTCCAAATGTTGAGGCTATCTGGGTGTACGTTCTTCAATGTTACAAACTTTTATATATTTCCATGAGTGCTGTTAAAAGTGAAATGAGCACCAAGTCCACTGTGCATCGTGTACTTCGTGATGTGAGTCTACAACACTTTTATCACAGACTTAGTTTTCAAATATCTAGATAAGTTCCCAAAATCCTCTTTCATTTTATGCGAATCTCTCCATCTCCGATGGTTAGGGGGCTGAGTAGGCCCTGGCGCGGTATTGAAACAAGCAAAGTGCATGCTGGTCCCATATCTGAGGCAGTGATCCTGTGAGTGATCCACTTCGGTACGCTCATTTAGTAACTATTATGATTGAGATCTCAAAATAAATTAGAGGTGAGTGAACTCTCTGAAATCAGATTCTAAATAAAATAGGTGTTAATTGGATGAAATGAGTCCAAACATCTGCTCCTGGAAGTCGAAAGGATTTGGAAGATTGAAAGCACTGATTCAAGCAGCCCGACAATATAAGATGTGCAATCCAGCTCAATCTATGATCAATCTGTCCACCTAATTTATTTTGATTGAATTATGTTTCTATTTTGGTTAGGTTTAATTTTATTTGATATTTTTCTTGTTTTGTCTTTGTTCAAATTCAAATCGATTCCACCTGATCCCAGAATGGGTGTCTGTGGCTGCAATAGTTGCAAACTGATGCGACCCACATATCGAGCGTTTTAAGGCTGGTTGTGAAGCCCCCTCAGGAGTCGGCTCCTAAGGGTTTGACTGATTGGAACTGATATCAACATGCATTTTAATGACTCGAACCACGACTAGGGGCCATCACCTTCAGGCTCACTCACTCCTAAATTGCTTCAATGATTCAAGAGAAACACTGGACAATACATCACCCTGCAAAATCGGGCCTCTGTTGAACTAGAGGCCTCCACGTAGAATTCAAGCCAAAAGGTTTGTCTGACCATGATGCATGCCCCTTTAAGAACCCATCAAGCAGAGGCGTTGCTAGGGGGCGGCTGAGGGTGCTATAGCTCCGGGTCTTTTGGTTGTAGCCCCATATAGAAGCTCAGGAGCTAGCCCTGGGTCCTGACAGTCCCGACGTTAGCGTAGCCCGTGATCTTTTCCAGACCTAGCAACACCCCTGCCATCAAGAACGCTGAACGGAGTGAATTGAATTGGGTTGTTGGAATCTTCAGGGTCATTCTGTGACTCCCTGAGTTCAAACAATGCCTTTAAAAAGGTACATGAAGCTGACATGCTATGGTTAAGAAACACACCACACAGTTCAAATGACCCATTGCTAAGACTTGAAGCTCACTATGTGCTGGGTTATTTCCGGTGCCATCAACAGCGGTCATTCCTCATTCCATGGATTCCCATAGGACTCCATGGGGGGAAATAGATGGTGTTCTTGGCCCCGGTATTACCGGTGCCAGTAATACTGGCTGTTTTTTGACAATGGGGGCCTGGTTTACATCCAGCTATTGGCTGGAGGTACATCAGTGACCCCCCACCGGCAAAACTGTAGTTTGGCACTGTGGGAAAAAATGTTGGCTACGGAATTGCTGGCAATTTTCCCACACCGCCAAACTCATTAATGACCGCAATGCCTATTTATGGGTGAAAAAATGCACAAACTCAGGCTGGCACAAATTGCACAAATTGCATCTTATCCATAAACAGTGAATCAGGCCATCTTTAAGTGGGCACAAAGAAATATGCATGTCTGCAAATTGTGCCGCCTTTGTGCAATTTACACACACACAAAGACATGCAATCTAGTGAATGGAAGCCAGGTGTAGCCTCATTAACGTCCACTCGCATATGCAGGAAGGTTCTGCCTAGAGGAGTGGCTGTGGTCCTGAAAACGCTGAAGTAACATCCTCATTCACAGTTCCTTTCTCCTTCCGCCATCTTTCCCCGTTCCTCCCTGCCCCAAGTTATATTTCAGATCAGGGGAAATCCTCAGGTACAAATGATATCGGAAGGCGGCAAAGGACAGAACCACTGACAATGTCCCAGGACTCAAAAGTGCAGTTACCAAGATCAGCTCCTGTGAAACTGGCAGAAAAATAGCTTCCACTGGAGCACAGCTGCAGATCCACCTACAAATTAGATTCGTGTACATTTTCCTCCCCAACCTGTATCCCCTGCCTGCACCCTTCTCAATCACCTTTTCCAGGTCCATCTATTTGTACCCTTTAGAGGCTATCCTTGTAATTGTATAATCACGTACCTTAATGCCATATCTTCTTGTACAGGTTTGGAATTGTACATTGATCTGTTGCTTCACAGTTGGGCTGCTCTATATAAAGCACACCACACACACACATGCAACATATATTTAAAAATGTCCCTAATAGTGACTGAGTTAACACCACTTTCAATGTTACAACATTTTGTAGTTCTTCTCACCTTCCATTGTTATTTTTTTCTTCCAGAGACTCGCTCTAATGCAGGGGTCTTCAACCTGTGGCTCTCCAGATGTTGTAGACTACGACTCCCATGATCTCTTACGATTTAATATGGTAGAGGGGGCTGATGGGAGCTGTAGTTTAAAACATCTGGAGAGACGTTTGCAGACTTCTACTCTAATGATCAGCTTTTTATTTGTGAACTAGGAGACTCAACACCTCATGAATATTGAAAATAGTTTTTAGACCTCGAAGAATGATCACACAGAGAGCCGCAACCTTTGACTCTCCAGACGTGTTGGACTGCAGCTCCCATCTGCCCTATCCAGCATTGGTGTGGAATCATGGGAGTTGTATTCCAAAACAATTGAAGAGCCAAAGGTTGCAGACCTAAAAGGACGTTGAAACATGCACCGAGTTATGTTATGCTATGTTAAAGGTGCTAATGCTGCCCACTGTTGCCACCAGCGTGGTCTCTTGGCGCTCTGACGGATCTGCAATGAATGAAAGGTGGCAGGGTTTGTTAGTAGGATTGAGCGTGAGAAAGCGCAAGAGAGCTTTGATGTGCTGTTGGCAGCTTGAGTTCGGGAAAACCGGTCACTGAGCATTGGTGCGTTTTCGATCGGTAGCTGTCATGTGGTGTTGAGGTGAGATTGTGTATGGTTTGGTTTCAAGTTGGGTGTTGTGAAGTGAGTGTGGTTTGTGGTGCGGTAGAGGTATGGTTGTATTTAGTTCAGAGTTTGAAGGTTAGTATGAAGATTTGTGAGTTTTTAGTGTGGTTAGTTAGTAGCAATACATTTCCTACCCCCAACAATCCATGTAAGTGTGGTACATTTCCTACCCCCAACAATCCATCTAAGTGTGACTCATTCATGTTCCCAACAACCCATGTAAGTGTGGTGCATTTCCTACCTCCGACAATCCATCTAAGTGTGACTCATTCATGTTCCCAACAACCCATGTAAGTGTGGTGCATTTCCTACCTCCGACAATCCATCTAAGTGTGACTCATTCATGTTCCCAACAACCCATGTAAGTGTGCTACATTTCCTACCCCCAACAACCCATCTAACTGTGTTACACTTCCCACCCCCAACAATCGATCCAAGTTTGGTACACCTCCCTCTCACAACAATCCATTCAAGTGTGGTACATTTCCTACCCCCAAGAATCCATCTAAGTGTGACACATTAATGTTCCCAACAATTCATCGAAGTGCAGCAAACCTCCTACTCACGACAGTTCATCCAAGTGTGGCACACCCCGGGTCCCCACAATCCATCCAAGGGCAGCGCACCCACCTAATGGCATTTTCAAATTAAAATAATCACTCCAAGTCATTTCCACAACACCTTTATTCTAATATTTGTTTTTGTCTTTTAAAAGGGACTGCAAATAAAATCTATAAACAGACATGGGAAAAAATAATGTCCATTCTTCCGTTGAGGAATCAGAATTGGGTATAATAACCCTACTCATTCAAATAAGTGCCTCAAAGCTCCTATCTGTGTGCGTTTTCTGCCTTTTTTCCGGTTTGAGCAAATAAGCACAGCCCAGATTTTTTTTAACAAAATTGGAATAACTATGTTCAAAATTTGCAGCCGATCAGCAGGAGATTAAATGCATACTGGCAAAAATTGTTGATGTTATTTTGACAAATAATCTGGAATACAGCAAAGTGCATTGCCAAGATTTGCTGCCATTAGAATTGGCGCAAGGCACTGGCTGTTCGATTGTAACTACTACAAGTTCGTTGTCAGCCAATATTGGTCGGGAAACTGGGGCTGATTATAATATAATTCGTGACCCTCTGAGGTCGGAAGTTGGGCAGAATGATTCTTTATGTATTACAGCGGATACTGAAGAGGAAGCTATCAAAGCACTCTGTAATGAGATCTCGTCGCTTAGATCTCCCCCAAGCAGTTCAAGAAACATAGAAAGAGGACTCTAGTAAATAAATTTCCAATACCACTTAAGCGTGCAGAACTTCTTAAGCCCCCAACGTGCCCACGTAAGCAGAAAGAACATGATCAAAGAGTCATATTACAAAAGGGATCAATCTCTATTTTTATCAAAGATCAGGGGGACAGGACTAGCAGGCAAGTTGAACTTGGAGGTCCCTTGGATAGGTGGGTCTGCCCTCAGAGGGGGTCTGTGTCCATCGCACCCATTAAAAAGCAGGTAGAATGGACTGGTGAACACAAAGAGTCGTACACTCCACCACAGTTGAACCCACCTGCGTTGGATTGCCGCACTGTGGTGCCCACTCAGACTTTAGGGTTGACTACCCATAAGCGAATGGACACCACCCAGAAGACTATTCAACCTTATATTAATCCATATCCACGGACTGAGTTGGGGACAATAGTTAAAACTAGAAGAAATTGCACCAACAAATAGCCCATTTCTAATTAGATCAAGGCTACTGTTATTATGGGGGAAAATCCCTTGGTTGACGGCGATTAAGAGTTGTCACATATTCGAGGAGTTAAGTTGCCGAAATGGGATTGTGTGTCCAATTGGGCGCGTATCAATTTAATCTCCCTGGCAATTGTTAACTTGCTTAGTATGGGTGCGCCAGCCCTTGAGACTCTGGGATTTCAACTAACGATTTGCTGTGTACCTTCATGTACAAATGACCTGGCTCCGAAGGGAAGGGTGTCAGATTTTCTGGGTCAGAAGCTGGGACAATTCCTTCCTACTCAGCAGTCAAACGACATGACTCTATACATAGAATCCCACGAGGATTGGTCTATTCAGATGAATCAGGAAGGCAAGAGAAAACCTTGTAGGGACCAAGGGGCCTTTTGATTCAGGCTGAAGTTCTGACTCTGTGAAGGAACTAAAGATGCTTTGTTGGAAAACTGGTCGCCCGTCTGGTGGACTTATCATTGGCGTAAAGTCATGCATGAAAGTTTCCCCATTTTTGGAGGAAATCATCTCCGTATGTATTGGCTGCAATGATTACCTTCAACTTGACTGATGTTCGCTTGCTGATTATTAACATGTACTCCCCTTAAGGTTGAAGAAATATTAATTATAATGGAAAAAATATTGGGAGCCTGGCACGAATGATATCCAAGCGGGAGAATGATAATTGTGGGCAATCTGAATGCACCTTGTCTTGTTAATTGTAATTTACATGATATGGGTGAAACAGAATTTGGATTAAGGATAGATGGTCCTGGATATGTAAATGGTAAAGTTCTGTATGGTTCTCATTAATGCTGAGGTTTGATCTGACCTGACTAAATTGCGGGAAGGGGGACAAAGGGCAGATGCCATACACATGGACGAACGGCAATAGCCCCTCCTGCTTGGATTTTGTATTTATGGATAAGCCTATGAGGGACGATTGTGCAGATCTAGTGGCTTTTACTTCTATTAGTAGCCATGCAACATTGATGTGGCCGTGTGTACTTCCAAGATCATATAAATCATGTTTCAAAACCAAGTCAGTGTAAGCTGCCAGGGGAACCACACAGTATGGGGCCTGAGGAAGATTGACAGGATTAGCACCTATATAAATATGAATAGTACTTCTTTGATTAACTGGTTTAGGGCTAATAATTGGAACATACAGAATTTAATGGTGTGGCTGAAAACTGTGCTTCGAACACAAATGAGGGAATAATACAACCTGTGTGCAGCATACAAATTGCTACGATCCCTTCGTCCATCAAGCAAAAGAAGAGCCCACAGAAACAATGCAAGGCTATACATAAAACTGCTTGCTATGATGGGCTGAGAAAGAACAAACTTAAGACACTTGCCACCACTAGATATAAGAACTGGCTGAAAAGCCATGAATTCTCTTTAGAAACTGTGAATTGGCTATCCTTTGGGAGATGCTAAAACAAATGATGAGAGGACGTTTTGACCTATGACGTTTTCTCACCAACAATGTGGGTATTGAATTGAATCTTATCAGTGAGAGCATACGGCATGAAACTATTAAAAATCTTTTCTATAGTTTAGACCAGGACTATGTGACATATTTTAATTATTCGTATACAGCAAGGTTAAATTAAACTTACAATTAACTCCCTGATTAATTCTCGTGCACCGGGGCCTGATACATTATCAAATGCAGTGCTTAAGAAGAACTCGGGATGCTGGGCATTTATTTTTTGAAAGCTATTTAAGAAAATAATGGATGATGGGGTTATTCCTCCTAGTTGGAGATGGTCCATTCTGATCCCAGTCCATAAGAGGGGTGATCGAACCGACTCAGCAAATTATCACCTTTTGGCAATGCTTGACGCCTGCCAAAAGATCTTTGCGGATATCCTTTTGAAAGAATTCATCAAATGGGCATCTGACGCTGGTCTGTTGCTGCCCAATCAAACAGGTTTTCCCAAGGGATGTGACACCCTGCATAATGACTGCGCACAATCCTTTGATACCGTGTCCTGCCCTCTGCTTTGGTGTAAATTGAGTAAATGGGGCATTGATCACTCGCTATCATATTTTATCATCACGTTACACTTTGATAATTTGGTAGTCGTCCGACTAAATTAGGAGAGGCACACCACATCAGAAATATTGGTCAACATTGGAGTAAAGCAGGGGTGAGTCCTTGCGCATGTGTCATATAACTTATATGTGAGCGACATGGGTCCATCTATCCAATCGGTTCAAAATGTTCCCCCTCAAATTGGAACTCTAGCTGTGCCCTGGGTTGCTTACGCTGATGACACCGTCCTGCTGGATCGTTCACCAATTGGGTTGCAGCAATCTATTGCTGCATTGGCCATATTTGCACATAGAAATAACTTAGTTATCAATGGGGTTTGCTATATGTATCTTCCCAACCTTGGAATTCTTTCACCATTTCATACGTTCCAAAATACTGAAGAAATTGTTTTCTTGTAAATAAAAATGTATTCGCCTCAAGGGAGGAAACAATATTGAAGTACAGGTAGCCCTCTATTGGAAAAGAATCATTGCAGGACTATTGTACGGGTTGGCTGCAATTCCCAGACATCTGATGGGCTGGGTGAACAGCCTGGAAGGGAAAATACTGAGATCAATCTTGGGGGTCCCACACTCTGTACCAGCGGAGGCACTTTGGTGCGAATTGCGTCTTCAATCATTAAGATCCTGCTGGCTTACCCAACGCAGTAACATGCATATTACAATCTTACATGCCATTGATACTCCCAACAGTCTGCTAATTATTTAGCAGTTGCAAAAACACAGACCTGCAAAAATGAGTGTCTGCTGCAGCTTTGTAAGAATACAACCGCTCAGTTAGCAGTCTTAAATATTTCTTTGGACAAATTAATAACCCTCCCTAATTGGGCTCTTACTTTAAAGAGGAAGGCTCGAGTTTTTGATCACTGTAATGATGTTGATCGACTATCTTCTACAACGCTATACGCTGAATACAGTACTCTGGGTTTTTGTAGAAATGTACCTTGCACATATCTAAGGAAATTGTATTCAACCACTATTCAAAGATGCATTATTAATCTTCGTATTAATATCTTACCCAAGCTCCAACGTACGGGTAGATGGAAGAAACTCCCAAGGGTTAAAAGAAAATATTGTCTCTGTAATCTGGAAGTGGAGTCAGCCTGCCACACCCTGACACAATGCACAGCAATGTCTAATTTCTATACAAAGGTCTATGCTAATTTTGTGACTAGTGAATCTAATAGAGAAGGTGATCAGTTTTGGAGCACTCTCTTTGGAGCAGAATTGGTAGTTATTATGGCCGCAGCGTACTATGTATGGAAGAAAGCTTGCATGTAATTAAGGACATCTAGATTCTTTTGGACTTCTAGAGCTTATTTCTTATTTCCTATTTTGAATTTGTTTTTTTAATTGCTCTATGGCTATTTTAGGAATGTTTAGAAATGTTATTTAAAGGATAACAACCCCATTGCGTATAAGGTTTGTTTTTTTAACCAATAAACACAATAAAAAATGTTTTAAAAAAAAGAGCTATGTTCCAATCCAAATCCCAGTGACTAATGCAAATAAACCACGTGTCATTAAAAACATGTTTATTAGCTGAATTGTACATAGATATCGCCAATGTGCCATATTTAGCTGTTTTTTTACTCAAGCCACTGTCTCTTATTTAGCTGCATTTTTTAGCAAAGCCAGGGTCCCTTACTTAGCTGCTTTTTGAGTACACTCATTGGCCCTCATTACGACCCTGGCGGAAATCAACTGACATGACCGCCATAGCGTAAATAGCGTTTCCGTCACTGCACGATGGAGGAAAGTGCGGCTAATTCTGACCCATCGGGCACGAGCATTACGCCATGGCGGAAGTGCAAAGTCCGCAATGGCGGAAATGACCCCAAAACGCCCCTTACCGCCGTCGTACGTCGCCCTAGGTGCAATTCCGCCACCCATCTTACCGGTCACCGTAATGAGCGGTCAGCGCAAAATACGGTCACCGTAAATATACGGAAACGGAAGTAAAAACATGGGGCCGGAACGGGAAACAGCACGCCGTACACCTATAAAAGCAGAATCCCAACACAACCATTAAAAATCCGACCCTGAGCGACATCCCAACCCGTTAGCCACCCCAGTCCAAAAAATCAATATGGGAAAAGTTGCTAAAAAAGCGTGCGACCGCAAGCGGCAGGTCCACTTCTCCCACGAGGAACTCACCGTGCTCACAGAGACCCTCCAGGAGAACGCTGCCGTCGTCTTCTCCACGCAAATGACCAGGACGGCACTTGCGAACAAGAAAGCCATATGGGCGCTGGTGGCACAGCGGGTAAGTGCGGTGGGGACCGCACCCCGCAACCCACAGCAATGCAGAAAGCGATGGGACGACCTACGGATACGCGTCCGGAGCATACTCTCTGCCAACCGGAACATTGCCACAGCTACCGGGGGAGGATCGGAATCACCCATCAAGTTGACCCCCTGGGAAGAAATCTGTGCCTCCACCATTGGAATGGAGAGCATAGAGGGAGTCGGAGGGATGGAGAAAGGAGTGCAGACATCAGAAGAATCAGGTAGGTGGCCCAAATAAAACTATGGCAAATCCCCAATTACCAACCATGTGAAGTACCATGTGTCCCCATAGTGCAATAGAAACACATGTTCAGGAGAACGACCACATACAATGCCATGACAGCGCCCCTTAAAAGTCAGATCAAATAAATAAATATTCAAAAAACCAAAAAACACACTCTACATGTGCAGCATGCACACCCTAACTGCAGACTGCAAAATAACTGCATCCCCAATGCACACAAAAATGAGACCACCTCCAAGGCCCTGACCCAAATCACCCCCAGGTACCACCCCAATGCATGTGATACAATTGCCATTACAATCACCACAGACCCATGAATAACGCTCGCCCTCCTTTACTCCACCACAGGGTCCGATTCCAACGACGAGCTTCAGGACACCCCTACCAGCACACCTGCAAAGAGGGCCAAGACCAACGGCCAAAGACCCTCCACCTCAGCTGCACGGATCAAGGCACGGCAGCTGCACAAATCGAGTGGCAGCACACTGGAGGGGACATCAACAGGCACCCCAGCAGCCAGCATGTCCACAACAGCAGCACCACAGGTCCCCCCAATGGATGCCACAGAAGGCACTGCTTCTGGTGGCAGCAGCACCCTAGGTGACACTGCATTCATGCCAGCATGCTCCGACACAGAAAACGGTGCTGCCGAAGTAGGACACATCCATGACCTGTCCCAATCCCCCCCTGCATGTTTCATCCCGTACACCATGAGGAAACCACGCAGGGGCACCCACAAGACGACGACTGGCCAACCCCCACAAGGCCTGTTGCAAGACAACATGAGGCGTCCAGCCCCTCTGTGACACCACCGCAAATGGGCATGGCCCAGCAGAGGCAACAGTCCCTCGAGCAGATGATAGTGCAACAGCAGCAACTAGCCACGCTCCTCAAGGAGCATGCTGATGAATGTGGGGGTTCTAAGGCAGCCATTGAAACATCTACTGAGACACTTAGGGCAGAAATCGAGCGAAGTACAGAGACACTAAGGGCACAAATGGAGAGAAGTACCGAGAGCCTGAGGGGTGAACTGCATGCGACGTCCAAAGACGTATGTGGTGAACTTGCCGCTGTGCGCCGTGTGCTCACTGAGCTCTCACAAACCCTTAGGGACATGCATGGACGTGAGCAGGCAGAGACATCATCCGTTGCAAGTTCCGTCCAGGGCAGCCCCCAACGTAGATCTGGGAGGACCCGGCGCTCCACAGGCAGGGGTGCCCCTGATACCCGGAGAGGGGGCTTGCAATAGCGTCTGCCCACTGACAATGAGCGTCATTGGACACTGGTGTTCGGGGGGGAGGTAGGAGGGTGGAGGGGGTGTGTTGGGCTTCTTTGGGTGGCGGGTCGATTGGGTGTGTAATGTCTTTTCACATCTGCAATACAATTCTTCATATTCATCCTATGAGATGTGTGGACATTGATCTCTGTGTACGAGGCCTATCCTGGCGTACAGTCCATATTGTGCATGTCCCAGACACACACAGTGCCACAAGTCCCGTGTCCATGTAACAGCCACCAGGCGTGAGTGCTAGAAGCATGCATCTATGAGATTCTGCCGTAATTCACGGGCCTCCTGTGCCTCGCGGACCCCTTGAGGTGCTGCCACATCCCCACCCTCATCATGACCATCTTCAGGTGCTAGCAGTTCTGCGTCGGGGGGCATGGCCACATTCCTACGTACGCACATGTTGTGTAGCATGACACATGCCATGACCATCTTTGCCACCTTCTCATGGCGGTACAGGAGTGCCCCGCCAGACCTGCTGAGGCAGCGGAAACGAGCCTTCAGTAGGCCGAATGCCTGTTCTATGACCACACGGGTACGTGAGTGGGCATGGTTGTAGTCCTCCTCATGCTGGTCCTGTGGGTTCCGGATTGGTGTAAGGAGCCATTTCTTCAGTGGATACCCGCAATCACCTGTATGTGGACAAGAAAGGATGTTTGTGGAATGTCATTGCTACGTACGCACCCCCCCCCTTCCTGCCAGGTCATTCACGCATCACCTACCCCACATACTCATGCATTAAATGAGACTCACCGAGTAGCCAGGATCGGCGCACCTGCGTGTCGCTCCATGTAGCGTGGTATTCTAGAGTTCCGCAAGACCATAGAATCATGTGTTGATCCCGGAAATCGGGCAGAACAATGTGTAAAGATCCTGTTGGAGTCACACACCATTTGCACATTGATAGAATGATATTGTTTCCGGTTGCGGTACTGGGCCTCCATGGCATGTGGGACAACCAATTCCACATGGGTGCAGTCGATGGCACCAATGCAACCCGGTATGCCGCCAAGTGCATGGAATCCCACTTTTGTGTTTGTTAGCTCCTGCTCCGAGCGTGGTAAAGTGATGTAGTCGTCTGAGTGCTTCAGGAGGGCATCAAGCACTTGGAATAGTGTCCGTGAGAATAGTGGCTGTGAAATGCCATGCAACTGTCCGACTGTGTGCTGGTAGGTGCCTGTGGCCAGGAAGTGGAGTACAGACACCACCTTCAGTAGGGGTGGGATGGCGGTTGGGCTATCTATCATGCTGACAAGGTCAGCGTGTGTCATGTCGACAATGGCGGTTATGGTGTCCCGGTCCAAACGGTAGAGGGTGTGGACCTGCTCAGCTGTGAGGTTGAACGGATTAGCTCGGAGGCGTGGGATTGCAGGCTGCCTGCGTGGTGGTAGTGGCTGTGCTGGTGGGGCTTGCTGGCCATGCCTTGCCCTCCTCCTCCTCCTCCTCCTCCTGCGTCTCCTCTGTGCGGCCGGTTGTTGTAGTAGTTGGCGTTCGTCTTCTTCTTGAAGTTGTAGTACTTGCAGTGCAATCAGGTCCCCCAGGCCCAACATCGCTAGTCCTGCCGGTAGCATTCTGGAGTGGGTGTGGTTGGGGGAGGGGGTTGGGTGTGCAATTTATGTGTTTTCAGGCTGTATAGCCTTCACCTGTGGTGATTCATTCCACCTGTGTCAGCTGCAATGCCTTTCGTGCGAGCACGTCCCGCACACGACGCTGCAATTCGACGCATGGCATCTTGCATTTGCAATCATGTTCTTAATCCCGATGGCTGTGGAATATTGGTTTATATGTTAATTCTGCTATGGTCCCATTGTTGCACATACTATATTTGCATTCGCGAGCAGACTTGTGAAGGGTCAGTGGAATGTAGTGCTCGATCAACGGTGGACCCTCATGCAGCACTGTACCGACGTTCACCGACGGCGGGGAGTCCCATCAGTGATTGAGGCCAGTTACCATTTTCACACACAGCCGCACTGCATACATGTATTTGTGAATACAAGCGTTCACAGATGCCTTTTCAACGTGATGTTGCAAATGAGGAATTCGAAGGACAGCGCTTTCGGTTTTCAACTAGCGGCATGGAGACGCCCACAGGTCTGACTGGAAATGTAACGTTCTATTGTTGAATGTCCTTGGGACAGGGCCCATGACGGGAATGCAATGATTGATATGGTCTGAATGGGATGCGCCATGGCGTAGTGGACGATAAGGCAGGACGTTCCCAAATACATGTGACTTCACTACACAAGGAATCCGGGCAGGAGCACAGTGGATTTTGAAGGCTGCATTACGCACAGACTCTATGGAAATTTCGAATGTTATGTGAGTGAATATTCAGGCGTTTTCATTACGGGATGAGGGAATGATGAATGGATGCATGGAAAGATGATTTAATTGGGAGTCTGCCATGTAGATGCCTATTTGGAATCTGTCCCCTTCCCCTGCGCTATGTGATGCAAGGGTGCCATAGTGGGACCATCGTCTGTCTGCCCTTGTTGAACCCTCCCTGTCTCGATGCGCCTTCAATCACTTGTGTCTATGCACGTTGATGATCCCATCTGATGGATCCTGTTCTGACAGGCGCATGCACACAGACACTCGTTTGAAATAGTGCATTCACCTCGATTTGTGTCGTAATGATTCGCAAGTGATTTTTGGGTGCAATTGATCCTTATGAGTGGGCTAGCATGCATATGGTTGTAGGTTTGGTGTGTTGAATGAAGTGAGTAATGCATATGGAGTTCGGATGCCCATACTATCATTTTTTTCATTTGGGTGACAGGTATCTCCTCCCCTTCTGCCGCTGCCATCTGTACGCCACTCCTGCAGATGGCTTCTACAGTCGACACCTGCAGCTTCGAGTTAATCAGTGGAGCACCATTACGATCTTATGGGACGATCGCCAATGGCCCACATGCCCTTACGCAGTACTAGTGGCTAGGTGCAGCATACCTAGCTTCCAGCTGGACTAGTGCCTACTTCATGGGACGGCCCTGCGGTCCTAGGCGCTTCCATGTTGCCTTTTTGGACGTTGATGTAGCCCCTGTGTGCCATGAAGGTACAGGGCGTCACACATGGGGAAGCTGGTCATTTATTGCGGATGCAGCCCACAGTAATGCTGATCATTTGTGAGTTTATGTTCAAATGGCTGTATGGGCTTGGTGATTTTGATGTGCATTAAATTTATATTCAGATATTTACCGTGTAGCGTTATTCTTTGCTAGTAATGTGGCATATTCCGATTTGTGGCGCGATGTATTGTGTGGTGTTCTGCATTGGGTTCCGGCTTCTGGGTACAGTTGTGTGGTACGTCCTTATGCTGATGGTTGGTTTGACTACTGGCATGTGTACAGGGCTGGTGCAGTCTCCCTCAGGTTACTGCTTTGGATGTTGATTTGCACTGGTGGCAAGCGATGGGGGACTGTTGTTGTTTTGTGTCATGGAATTTTCTGTTCGTTTTGGTGTACTTGCACCTTCAGATGCCTGTGCTGCATCAGTACGGCAATGGTGTGTTGCCAATTGTGGATGGCCACTCACAGGGCACTTGGGGCCCCTGCATGCATTTGTTCGTTGGCATGCATGGGTGACTTGTACATTTCGCTGGTTGCACGGTGTGACTGCATTGCGCCTACGAGGAGTTGTGCAATGTGGCCAGGGAGTGGAGTACAGGCACTCAGTAGGGCCATTACGGTTGGTTCGCGATGCCGTAGTTCTCGCCATGGCGGAATGGTACTTTCCGCCATGCTTGATGGCGTTAGGTGAATGTCCGCTGGGGTCAGCATTCGCGTACCGTTGCGCCATGGCGGATATTGCGGTTTTGCAGGGCGCGCGTGCGCGTACTTGGTGCAGTTAGCGTTGGCGTTCGCTACGGTGTCGCTAATGGCATCGTACTTTACGGTGACGGGTCATGATCGCAACGGGCGGTATTCGATGGCGGTATTACATTTCCGCCATCGTTTTTCGTATTCCGCCAGGGTCGTAATGAGGGCCATTGTCTCTTGTTTAGCTGTATTTTGAGTATACCCACTGTCCCTTATTTAACTGCATTTTAAGATAGTCACTGTCCCTTACTTAGCTGCAGCCCTCTTCCCTCACAAACCCACCTGCCCTCTTTCTTACAGAGCCACTTGAGCGTCTGGAGACCATGCCAATGATAACAGTTTGCGGTATAAGTCAATTTAACTTAACATAACATTGCAGCATTTACTCAATTCACTATTGTTTAAAAACGGTAAAAGACAGCTGGTGTTGATTTGATTTGATTGGGGGTTTTATAGAGCACAGCTAATATCCAGAGGCCTCTTGGCGCTGGCACGTTACTCCCCATTCTGCTGTCAAATGGTTTCTGAGGAATTACCACTCGTGGTAAATTCTCCTGCGCTTTCCTTCGGTCGTTGTGGAGAAATACCTCCAGCCACATGCTGGAGGCTTTTCCCGGAATTCACTTCCAGTTTTGAAATATGGCCTTTTCGTGAAAGTGGAGGTATATCCGTTACCGCCGCTTTTTTTTCCAAATCTCCCATCATCATAATGAGGGCCAATTTAATTGTGGGAATTCTGTTAAATATAAAAATATTTTTTTTTATGGAACCCTTTTGAAGAGAGGACTTTTTGTGCCTAATTCTTTCTTTTTCTAATTGGATGTCTGATAGTTATGCACAATAATGTGTTGGAGTGCTTGGTGTCCCACATCACTCTGTGTACCCTTACACAATTTGTGATCTGATTGCATGTCCTCATCTATTTCCGTCCTCAGGTGTGTGTGCAACATAGACTGCAGTGGACACAACCTAAATCCAGTCTGTGCTTCGGATGGAAGTTCTTACAACAATCCATGTCTTGTGCGAGAAGCATCATGCTTGAGACAAGAACATATTGAAGTGAAGCATCTTGGGAAATGCACAGGTAAGGTCGCCTGTGCCATGTTATTGCGGTTTGTAAAGTGGACAGTTTTAGTGTTCTGTGATGGATGAGTGGGAATATTTTATTTATTTATTTATCATATGCCAAATCCTGCAGGCATCAAGGCACACAGTCACACAAAAAATACAACATCGAGAAACAGGGCATATTAACAGAGCTTTGGATAACAAGGAGCCCTAATATACTTTTTGGGCACCTAATGCATCACGTTTCTGGGCATTTGAAACAGGATTTATGCTTAATTATGGCACTGGAAAGTTGGTGTTTTCATTGGCAACAATGGGGCATGAGCAGGGCTTAACCTCCACTAAAGGTCCCCCTCCTGCACAACATTGAATGTTCCTCTCTCTATGTGACGACAGCAGTGCCCTTTGCTGCCTCCCATTTCCTTGCTTATCTCTCCCCACATGCGCCTGTCTGCGCTCGCTCGGCCCCTGTTGGTATACCCGACCCCCAGTGCATTCTCCTCTACAATTATCCTCACTTGTCATGGCTGCCTGATCCATCCTCTGCTCCCCACACTGTGCCATTTTGTCTTTGTCCCAATTCATCCCCCTGTCCCTGCCTTGTCTTCGCCCGCACCATAACCTCGGTTTTTCTTTTCCTGTGCTTTCCTCCTGGCTTTCAACACCTACTCCAGTGCCTGCTCTGTGCTCTGGCCCCCCTTGGCTTTTCTCTATCTCCCAGACAAGGCCTTCTATGTCACCCACCTCCATAGTCCACCAGTCTCCTGCTTGTCTCATTCTCCGCTATGCAGCCACCCACATCACCAGCCTCCCACCATTGCAATCAGTGGCAGGCAGCCCGCGCACAGGTTAGTGCTGCTTTACCTTGGGCACATTTAATGGCTCTTACTTTGATTTCTTTTACCCTCTCCATTATCTGGCCAAGTGGCCAGAATTTGCCAATAACATAGTGACATTCTAGCCTACTTTGGCTAGGCTGGATGGACTGTTCTCTGCCCTTTCACCCTCATTAGGCACAATATGACTAACTTGAGAGCTGGCTGATAATGCATATTGGAGGTTTGCAACCAGTCGGCACCCTTAAGACATTATGGACTGTCAATAATCTCTATTATTAGCCTCCTTGCACACACTTTGACTTCAGCAGCAGCCTAGGCAAGAAGCTTATTTAATTTTAAGATTTTCTTTTTTAATTCCACTTAAACCGTAAGACAATTTTTATTTTCTGTTTAACTTCATTGTTTATTATGCTTGACAGATCCTGTTTGTTAATTGCTGAAATTATAGTGTGAGTTATGGTTGAAGTTAGGCTGAAAAAGAGAAGGATCATTCGGTCTGTTTTCATTTATACCAGGCATCCAGGACATTGCACCATGGATTACAACAAGCTAAATTGGATGGAAAAGAGTTACATTTATATGGCGTTTTGGGCCGGCATGTTGATTGAAACGTACTCCTTTCACATCTCTCAGCTGAAAATGTAGCCACCATGGTGCACATAGCAGACACGAGGCGCTGAAGCACGGCATGCCATAACTCTCCACCCCGTTACTCACCACCACCAGCTTCGACATCATAACATGAACACTGGGTTCATGGCATTAAGGACGTCAATTTACCAAAATACAAGGGGTAGTGGAAATTACATCTTACACCTGATGACGTGACTGGAAGGGGCATTTGATGCCCTCTGACCACCCCACCCACTCCTGATGACACTACAGGAAGTGACGTGACAAATGTAAAAACACCTAAAACATGTGTGCACAATAAATAAAATAGCAAATACAGCCAAAGCAGATAAAAGTGTATTTTAGTTGTCGGCTATAAATTAACTGGGCTGCTATTGCGATATACCATGAGTGCAGCCAAGGTATTCCAAGGACACACCAAGGCGAGCAATCATACACCAGGGGAGCGTCCTTCCTATGCTAGTCCAGCCGCCTACGCCTGGTCACTATCATGTTATGCAGTTAAAACCTCACTTGCAGTGTATAGTCATAAAATGCTAAATGCAGCTCCACTTGCCCAGGTGCTTCCATGATATGCTAAATGGAGCCTCATCTATTCCGTCAGTGCCAGCTTATAGTCATCATATACGAGGTACAGCCTCCTGTGCCTTGATGCTGCCATCATATGGCAAGTGTAGCCATGTTTGCCCAGGCAATTGAGCTACTGGGCCTACCATGGTTCAACGTCACTAACATATGCAAGACACCAGGCACCTTAGGCAAACATTGTAAAAATGGCCTGGGGCGTAATGGGCGTGGAGGTGGGGGAGTTGGAAGGAGTTGGTTTGGAGCATGCAGAATTTGGGTGATCTTGGGTGTGACAATGGTGAATTTAGCGATGAAGTGGTTAAGGTTTTTTATATTGCAAACTGAAATGAATCACTTCTCAGTGAGCTAACTTGGAAAATTCATCCGTTTGGAGAAAAATAATCAAACAATTTAGCCAAGTCTGGAACCTGGGATTTTATACCAGGTGTATTGGTTTGTTATCCAGCTGCGCACATTTCCTCCCATCCAACCATGAGTTGTGCACCAGCGTATAATAATGTCTTCAGTATTATCCGTCAAGACAAGAACCATGGATGTGTGTTTAATAAAGCTGATTTGCAGAGCACAAAATCACATGCAAAATGTAACTTGACAATATAAAACATTAGGAACAAATGTTGGGTGACGGGAGCCTGATTCCTTCACTTGTTTTGTGTCTAGTGCTTGCTACTGTTTCTTAGCACTGTAAAAACAGATTGCACTGTTTTCCAACTTAATAGTGTTCAATTGATTCTAGGTATTGCATTCGGGCCCTATTCCCATGGCAGCGTGTAGGAAACAGGATGACCTATAGCACCCATCGGGGGCAGGGTCGGCAGATTCCCCATTGTAGGTGTTCAGCATAGAGCAATGCAACTGAGCAGAGGCCCCGTTCCACCCCATTGGAACCAATGTATTGGGCACCCTGGGCAAGATCAGAATGAAGCCTGTTTCACTACAGGACTGGAGCAGAACCTAGAGGCTTCCCCAGACATGCAGAGCTAGGACCCAGTTCGGCTAGAACACAGGCCGGAGCAGAACCTAGGGGTTGCCTGAGATACGCCTATTCAATATCCTGGTGCAGGCTTTGATCGGACCGATTGCAGAGGGTGCGGGTCCTTTCGTGGAATATTGCTGGGGTAAATAAATATATGACCGACAGTGGTTGGCTCGATCTTATTCAGGGGCATGGGGTAGTTAGCCTCCAGGAGACATGGGCTGATGAGACTCATATCCAGGGGTATGCCACCTTTGCCCCACTGGCACATAAAGGTGGGAAGGGCCACCCAGTGGTGGGTTGATCACACGGGTAGATGTATCTTTGTTTAAATCAGCCAGGATGATGGAAACGGGCTCGCCTGACCTTCTCGAATTACAGCTCAGGCTGAGGGACAAATCTGTGCTATTGTTATTCAATTTCCACTACAGGATTCTTCTAGGTAGGGGTGCGTAATTGATCAGTAAAACGGCAGACTGGGTTTTGAATTGGAGGCTGTCTTCCTCTGGTCTTCGAAGGATTGCTGTCATGGGGGAATCTCAATCTCCAGTTTGAGCCCCTGCATGGCATGACCGGAATACTGGAAGAGGAGGACAGTCACTCGGGAATAGTGCTTGTTAATAAAGCTTAGCCGCTCAGACAACACAGAAATGCAGAGGAGGTAGCCATTTTGTTTATGGTGGTTCATTTTAGGGCATGCAATGGCCGATTTCCGGGGGACTCTCAAGCAGCACCAACATTCGAAAATAGTCAGGGTGACAGCATGATCGATTATATTCTTGTAAACATCGAGGTTTGGGATTGTGTGAAAGCCTTTTGCATCCTTAAAAGGAGTAAGAGTGTCCACCAGCTCCTAATTATGGAGTTGAGTGAGTATTTCTGGGGGCCCCAGGCAGGTGGAGCATGTAATACTAATGCAGGAGATTTTGTCCAACTGAAGGTACAGGGACACGCTAGGTGTAATCCCAGGTGGGGAAAGCTGGATTTAGAGCAGGCCCTGCCTGTGGTGTACTGCGATATAGTTTTGTCTTTGGCAGAGGTGGCCACGTTGGAATCCAATGATGTAACTGCATCGGTAATTATGCACGAGAACATAGTGGCTAAAGTGGGGACTCAGGTTATCGAAGCCTTCGAAAAGTCATAGGCAAACTAACTGAGTCTTCCACCCCTTGGTATGATAAGGAGTGTAGATTAGTCAAGGGGTGCTTGATAAAGAAGCAAGGTATGAAGCCGGGACAAAAAGTCAAGGGCTACGGACGGCAAGGGCTGCATACTGTAGGTTATTAAGGGATAAAAAGAGGGCCTGGCACGGAGACACTTGGGACGCCCTACTTAATGCTATCAGTAAGGGGGACCCGAAAGGCTTTTGGTGCCTCGTCGGGACTGGGCAAAGAGTAGGCAGGAACACCCTGCAGGGTTGTATCTCAGAGCAAGCCTGGGCAGATTATTATAGCAGCCTCTATGGTGGCGGTGGGGCCCATGCTGCTAAGGACTCCCCCGTAATGGGGTTTGCACCAGGCAGGGAGTAGGACACAATTATTTGCCTTTGGTACTGGCCCGTGAGGAGGTTAGAAGAGCATTGTCGTCACAAAAATTGGGAAACGAGCCAGGCCCTGATAGGGTCCCAATAGATTTCTATGCTAATGACCTGCTGTTTCGGTCCCATACTTAACAAAACGATTTAACCCTACCCTGAGCGAGAATGTGGTACCCAAGTCCTGGACAAGTGCAGAGCTGATCCTATTCACAAGAAAGGCCCTAGAGATCAGGCCTCCAATTGCAGGCCGATTTCAAGCTGACTCAGGGGTAAAACCTGTGCTCGGGCCCTATTGTTCCATCTGGAGGCCCAGGCAAACAGTAACCAGATCATTAACCACTGACAGGCTGGGTTCTGTGAGGGCTTGAGTACAGTGGGCCGAAGCTTGCGGTTGATCATTGATAAATATGCAGTTCTCAGGAAGATCTGTGTTTACTCAGTCAATGTAGACCTGAGAATTGCATTCAATACTTTGCCCAGGCACCACCTCTGGGAGGTCCTCAGAGGGCTCGGCATTCCGATTGCCCTTCTGACTGCAATACAGAGTTTATAAATGGGCAACACAGCAGTGGTGCAGTGGGGAATTGATGATGGAACCTCCAGCAAGATCAACATTGAAAAGGGCCTCCGCCACGGGTGTGTTCTGGTATTATCGAAAAGTTGTTGGCCTCTCAGATGGATGGGCCAGTGCTAGCCGGTGACAGGATTCTGGTCTTGCTGTTTGTGGAGGATGCGGAATTGTTATCTGTAACACCTGCCGGCGTCCGCAAGCAGTTGGACGTATTTGTCACCTTTTGCAAGAATAATAGTCTAGCACTCAATGCAATCAAGACTGAATCTATGGTTTTCAACACTAACATCGGGGGAAAAGGTAAAGGCCTTAAGTTGATGCTGGAAGAGGGCGAAATTGAACAGGTATCGTTTTACAGTTTCTTGGGGGTCAGGGTAATGGCAGCATGCAGTTGGGCTATGCAACTGGAGAGAGCTAGGGCCTTTTTGGGGCGATATGGTGGTGCCCTGGCTGGGTTCACAGCTGAACATGGCACCGGGTGGTGCGTGTCTCCCTGGAGGCATACAAGGCCAAGGCGAGACAGGCAGCCCACACAGCTGCTGAGTGGGCATTTACAGATTTTGGGTGGGCCTTGCCCACTCAGGCCCTACCCTGTCTACGCCTCTGGCAGATGGACACCCACACATTGGCAATAAATATCTAAAGAATACTCTTGGTTTACCTTACAGCACGCCCAATTTGCCAGTGCTCTCGGAGACAGGCACGCAGGGAATTGAGTCCATCTACCAGCTCCGCCCAGTGTTGTTTTGGGTCCGGTTGTGGTCCCGTCCAGCGACAACCTTGTTAAATATAGAGATGCACTGGCAGACGTTCTTTCACAGCAAAGGGGTACTTCTTTGAAATGGGCTGCACATGTTAAGATATGCCTCAAGGGCATGGATCTTTGGGCTTAGTAGAGTAACCCAAGCACAATCACTAAGCAATCGAAGGGTGTGGCAAAAATTGCCACCATTGCTAAGATACTGCACAATGTCATTGTGAAAGCCTCTGGCTCCCCATCTTTGGCCTGTTATGTAAACCTAAAAATTCCGGAGGGGTTCGAGGGTTACCTTGATTATGTTAACCCAAGATTTGAGTGGACGTTATACGTAAAGCTTCGGTTTGGCAAATTGCCAATAGCATCCTTAATACATAAATGGCAAAAGGAGGCCTCGCCCCTGTGTCCCTAGTCTAACAGTGTGAATGAGGATCTAAGTCATTTCCTCATGTTGTGCCCAGTCACATTACCTTTAAGGACACGTTCTTAAATGCCACTTTTATTTCTCAACGTGGCTGCACGACTATTGAGGATGCTGTGGCAACCTGTTTACATTCAGGACATTCCTGCAGTGTTTGCTACTTGTAGATATTTAAGATGGGCCTGGAGAATCAGATCGAAGAAAATGTTGCATGCTCACTAATCATTTAGATATATAATGCTGTTATTTTCAGTGAATTGTGAGGACTATATTATGATGTTTTGTATGCTTTTATGACTTGCTTTGTCGAAGTAAAGCTTATTGAACTGAACTGAGCCGGCCTTGCTGTCATTCAAGCTAGAGGAAGAACAGTGGCTGGAAACAAGCATTCTTGAAAAGCATTCTCCATCCCACACACTCTGTGAGAAGGGAACACTCTCTGTACAAAGATAAATGCTGTGCACATCTGGTAATGAAGGGACACTGACTTCCATTATGATTATCCTTATTTTGTGATTGCAACATAACATGTTAAATTGAACGTTGTTTTTTTAATCTGTCTTCTTTTTTTATGGGAAAATGGGTGGAAAAACAAAATATATATTTCTGAGGCTTGTGGAATCTGCTTAGATCACATGCTGTGCATAGGCCGACATCTAGTGGAAGCTGCGGAGTATTACAGTTTGTTTCTCAAAGCTCGAAAATGGGCGTCGACATAGGGCGTGCCAGTAATACTATCCCTAGTGTGACGTCCACGGTACCCATGATCCCTCACGCATGTAGGATCCTCAGATTGTTTTTTTCCGCCATACTTGTCAGAAGCATTGTGCGGAGTTCCCTGGATTTCAGCCATTTTGCAAAAAATCAATATTAATTTCCCCGTTCTTTCACTCCCACGTCGAGACATCGAAGATCGACGCCGGTCCGAAGAACAACATACCGTTGAGACTGCACGACGGACTTTGGGCCTCAGAAGGCCTCTGGCCTCAGCCCTGCAAGTAGGGAGAGTGGGGGGTGGAAACATACTCAACACTCTTGATTATTTTCCTACATACACCCTACCTTAAGGTGACATATGGAGAGTACTCCATTTAAATTTTGCCCCAAGTGCAACCGCAAGTACCCTTGGGTTGACAAACACCCCACCTGTAATCTCTGCTTGCCGAGGGACCACCCCGAAGCGAACTGCAGAGCGTGCAAGCTTTTTAAAGCAAAGACACTCAAGGACCGCTCCACTAAGCATTGGGCCCACCACGCCAGGCAGCTCGAGGCCATGGAAGCAGTGGGTGCCTTCGGACGGCGAGGGCACAGGGGCGTCGAAAGCCACCCAAGCGCTAGTCCACGACCTCGGAGGATTGTCCGCAGGGCAGTTATGGGGAACACACACAGCGACACGAGCGCTACCCAAACTACTTCTACATCTAAACACACTAAGTCCAACTGAGACTCGACACGCGTGTCGAGTTCTCGGAAGAAAGGGGCATGTAGAGAGCGGTCCACGGAATCGGTGTCCTCTCGGCGTTCCAGGTCACGATCGCTGCACGACACACAGCAACCGTCCACAGTTGCCAAGAGTGCCTCGCTCCCCAAAGTCACAGAGGTACGTTCGTCAGAAGACGAATCTGACCTCCACCCCCAAGCCGCACACCAAAAGTCGACTCCGGCAGCCCATCCGGCGTCTGCCTCTGAGTCCCGACGTGCACAGTACCCCCGAATCTCGATGCCACGTGTCGAAATATTCTGAAAAGGCCAAACCATCAGGGAAACACTCGTCCACTTATGGGAAAGGGGACAAACAGCAGAAAGTGTCATCACATTCAACTTCTGCACCCCAGGCACACAAGAACAAACACAAGTCGTCAGATGAGGTCAAATCTAAGACCCCTGTCCCAGTCACTACATCCAGGCTCATTCCGCCCACTCCTTAGCATATCGGACTAGAACAGCAACCTCAACAGGAGGTTGTCATCCCCAGTTCCAGAGAATGGAGCACTGAGGACATAGACAGGGTGATGAGGAGAATGTCTTCCTTAGCCAATTTTTATGAAAACCACAGCATTTTCTTAGCTATACCCCTGACAATGCTACTCAGGATCCAAGGACCCTCAGCCTCCTAATAATAGATCTCGATTTGATACTCCAGCTCAGGGATTGACTTCAGACCCTTACTACATCCAGCCCTACCAGCAATATCAGGATGGCCCAGATATACAAATGCTGGACGACCAAACAGGGGTTGAGTATTATAGAGATGACGAGGACCAGGATGAGGGGGAGGAAAATGAGGAAGAGGTTTACAATATGAAGTCTCCGGTTCACAAGGAACCACAGGTTACTGACTCACCAATAGATAACCAGCCCCTTCTAAACGAGGTCTTGGCTAAAGCTGCAGAGCACTTCCACATAGACACTCAGGGGGCGCAGGAAGAGAGGGACTTTGTAGAGGAGCTAGTGGGGGACAAGAGGCCCATTGCTCAAGCCATTCCTATTCTCAAGTCAATCCAGCGAAGAATTGATCCTTCACTTCTCTCTCCTAATCTCACTAGGGCTGTAAACCCCAGAATTGAGAAGTTGTTCAGGGCCGCCCAGTCAGACCCACTTTCCATAAGAGGTCAACTTAAGCCCGACTCTTTGGTAATCACAAACACCAGGAAAAGAGCGGGGGCACTTCTATCTTCATCTGAGGCTCCCCCAGACAATGAGAGCAAGAGAATTTATGGGTTGGGAAGGAAAGTGGCCTCCACTTCTGCTTAGCAGGCAAGAATCGCCAATACCACCACTCTGCTGCCAAGCTATAATTTCCACCAGTGGGAGCAGGTTGCTGCTCTCATTGACTCCACTCCGGAACCACTAAAGGGCCAACTAGCCCAAATCGCGTCAGAGGGTAGAGCTGTGTCTGGTTGCATTCTGAAGACGACCTTTTACGCCGTAGATAATGCAGGCCGGCTCATAGCAGAGAGCACTGTCATTAAAAGGCATGATTGGCTAAGGCAGTCATGGTTTAAACCCGAGACCCAGGCTACCCTTATTGACATGCCAGTGGAACCGAATGTCTTGTTTGGCAAAGCAGTAGAGGACATACTCAAGACTGCCAAAAACGAGCACGATACTCTGATCGGTGGGTTTGTCAATTGTCCCAGGAACTTCAAAGAGGGAATAGTAATTTTCGTCGCTCACGCGGCCAAAATTCCTAGAGGGGCTCCAATTACGCACAGGGACAGGGTACATCGTGGGGTGGCAACCAACAGACTACCCAGAGTTACGGCAGAGGTAATAAAAGGAGCCGTGGTAGAGGAAGAGGCAGCCCAGGCAGAGACGGTACGCCTCCCACAAAACAGTGATGTTCCGCTCAGGGTTCCTTCCCATGCATCCCCAGTAGGGGGGCACATTTCCAACTTCACCCAAGCATGGCAAGGGATCACATTGGACAGATGGGTGCTGTCCAAGTGTCCGGAGGATACTGCATCGAACTGCTGGAGCAACCCCGCAACCACCCTTCATGACAAAAGATACATTCCCTGGACCACCAAAAGATCCTCCTCGAGGAAATCATCAATCTTCTCACAAAGGACGTGATAGAACTCGTCCCGGGCAACCAGGTAAACAAGGGTATTTATTCAACTTACTTCCTTGTGCCAAAAAAAGATTTGACAATGCGCCCAGTATTAGGCTTACGCCCTGCAAACAAGTATGTCAATCCCCAAAAGTTTCTCATGACTACTCTCCAAGAGGTAATCCCACTCCTAAAAAGAGCGGATTACATGGCAACATTGGACATGAAAGATGCCTATTTTCATATTTCCATGTTCCCAGCGCACAGAAGATTCTTGAGCTTCAAGGTGGACAGTCAGCACTACCAGTTCAAGGTGCTGCCCTTCGGTATAGCCTCGGCTCCAAGGGTATTCACCAAGGTACTGGCGGTGGCGGCAGCACACCTACGCAGGGAGGCAATCCCAGTGTACCCTTATCTGGAAGACTGGCTCATCACGGGGGAAACCCCAGTAATTTTCAGATCCAACATCCAAAGAACTATCGACCTCCTCTTAGAATTGGGTTTCTCTATCAACGAGAAAAAATCAAGCCTGGTGCCAAGCACCTCAAAACAATTCCTAGGAGCTGTCCTAAATACTCATGAGGGGTTGGCCTTTCCATCAGAGGAAAGAATTCGGAATCTACTACTGCAAATTCCTCAATATCTGTCCAGTCGCCAGATAACGGTGTGCAAAGCGATGCGTTTGCTAGGCATGATGGCGTCATGTATTTACCTGGTCCCCCACATGCGCCTGAGCATGCGACCCATGCTAGAATGGTTGGCAAAAACAGTGGTCTCAGGCAAGTGGTCAGTGGGACGATCTAGTGGTTGTTTCGCCAACACTTGCACAAAGTCTCCACTGCTGGACAAGAGAGAACCTGTCAAAGGGCAAACCCTTTTTCGATCCGGAGATACAGGCTGTAGTCAATACAGACGCATCCCTATCGGGGTGGGGAGCACACCTCCTTCATCACACAGCTCAGGGTCTCTGGTCTCAGACAGTGGCCAAGAATCACATCAATCTGCTAGAGCTTCTGGCAGTCTTCAGAGCGCTTCGAGCATTCGAACCCCATCTGTTAAACCTGTCAGTGCAAATCTTAACAGACAGCACGACAGCGATGTTGTCCATAAACAAACAGGGAGGGACTCGTTCGCCAAATCTGTGCAGGCATCCCCAGAAAATCATCTCAACATGTTCCAGGGGATCTCAATTCACTAGCAGACGCTTTAAGCAGAGATCCCCTCCCAGGAGAACACGAATGGTGTCTACACAGAGAAGTCGTAGAGGACATCTTCTCACAGTAGGGTTTCCCCACTATAGACCTATTCGCCACAAATGAAAACAGGCAATGCACATGATTCGCATCCAGGTTCCCCCAGCCAGACTCCAAGGGGAACGCCCTGTGGATGAACTGGTCAGGGATGTTTGCCTACGCTTTTCCACCCACCCCTCTCATGAGGAAGGTGGTCAACAAGATGCACAGGGAATCGATGACGCGCATCCTAGTTGCTCCCATGTGGACGAGGCAACAGTGGTTCCCACACCTACGCAGACTAGCAGTGTGCAAACCCATCAGACTCCTGTGCTGGCATGACCTACTATCCCAGCACCAAGGTCAAACAGTGCATCCTCAAGCCAGCTCAATGAACTTAGCAACATGGCTCCTGAAGTCATAGAATTTGGACATCTCAACCTACCACAGAGATGCATGGACATCCTAAAGGAATCTAGGAAACCAAACATGAGGCACTGTTACTTCGATAAATGGAAAAGATTCGTTATCTGGTGCCAGAATAAACAACTCAACCCGGTTGATTGTACTCCTTCCAATATTGTCCCCTACATGCTCCACCTGCTGGATGCAGGGTTGGTATTTAATTCACTCAAGGTACACCTGGCGGCGCTGTCAGCCTACACCACCTCCCATAACATGGTGTTGTGGTGGAATGTACCAATGGTTAAAGTCTTCATGGAAGGGGTAAAGAGACTCCACCCTCCAATTTCAAACCCACCACCAGGATGGGACCTTAATGTGGTGCTTGCTAAGGTCATTGGCCCACCATTTGAACCCATGCACAAAGCCAGTCTCAAACACCTGACCTAAAAAACTGCCTTCTTAGTAGCCATTACATCCATAAGTAGGGTCAGTGAAATTCAGGCTCTGTCAGTGCAGGATCCTTTCTTTACTGTGCATAAGGATAAACTGGTTCTACGAAAACACCCTAGGTTCTCACCTAAGTTCATTTCTAAATTCCACGTTAACCAGTCAATTGAGCTTCCGGCCTTCTTCCAAGAACCCAAAAGCTCTGCTGAGGTGAAACTACACACTCTAGATGTGCGAAGAGCGGTCCTCTACTATGTAGACAATACCAGGCCGCTAAGAAAAACAGACCAACTGTTTGTCTCCGTAGCTACAGGCAGAGAAGGAGATTGTGTCTCTAAAGGGCCATCTCGAAGTGGTTAGTCAATTGTATCCACCTATGTTACTCCCTTTCTGAAAAAACTCTGCCTTTTACGCCAAGAGGCACTGGGGCCACTCTGGCTTTCATTGCAAATGTACCCCTTGACACCATTTGCAAGGCAGCTACATGGAGCTCTATTCACACTTTTACTCAGCACTATTGCATTGACACTCATTTAAAGACAGATATTCAAGTGGGACAAGCGGTTCTAAGACATCTGTTCGCTCATGACCCTTCTCACATCCCACCTCCTTCTTCTAACACTGCTCGCTAATCTATGCACAGCATGTGATCTAAGTAGGTTCCACAAGCATCAGAAGGGATACATTACTCACCGTAATCGTATTTCTGATGCTTGTATCAGCTTAGATTCACATGCGCCCGCCCTTCCTCCCCTCTGAGAGAAGGCGCATGGATGCTTGTAGTCTTATCTATCTATCTGTCTGCTTGGATAAACTATACTCACGCTACTCCTCATGCTACCTCATGTCAGAAAAAATACAATCTGAGGATCCTACACGCGTGAGGGATCATGGGTACAGTGGACGTCACACTATGGATAGTATTACTAGCACGCCTTATGTCGACGCCCATTTTCGAGTTTCGAAAAACAAACTGTAATACTCTGCAGCTTCCACTAGATGTCGGCCTATGTACAGCATGTGAATCTAAGCAGATACAAGCATCAGAAATATGATTACAGTGGGTAATGTATCCCATATTTAATGGGTTATGGAGTACACTTGGAGGGGATAGGGGACATGGATGGAACAAGAGTGCAGAGTGTCTCTGGAGGGGATAGCAAAAAGGGGAGTTACCACACAGGCTAACAGATCACAGGCTCAGAGGAGAGAGAGAGCGCAGTGTGAGGGAAATAGAACATGGGGGACGGTAGCTCAGGGCCTTGGGGCAAAGTATCTGATTTGCGTCTCTCTGGCACCCACCCCCCCTTTTGTGCACTCCCCCTTTAATGCACCTACTCTCCAGTGGTCGAAGTGTATGAAAAAAAAGTAGTGGAACTATGTTCCCTGCTGGCCTGCCCCAGCTCCCCACAAACCCCAACCCTGCGCCCCCTCCCACATGCAATACAAACCCCCAAACATACACCCCTGCTGTTTATGGGACTGTTCAGTGCTGTGCACTAAAGTGCAAGCTTCAACTTCTTCCTACACTTTTATTTTAAAACAAAACCATTCCAGAACGGTTTCTTTTTTAAATAAAAGTATAGGAACAGTGAAGCTTAAAAATAAAAGGTATAGGAGCACCGCTCCCGACCACTTCGACCTCTGCTACTCTCCATCGCATGCACTATCTCCCCTTTGCGTCCAGCCCATTCTTCCTCTCACGTAGCCCCTTCTTCCTCTCACGCAGACCCTGTCCATCTCAGACAGCTCCATCTTCATTTCGCACAGCCCGCTCTCCCTCTTGTGCATCCTCCCCTCTCGCGCACCTGTGCTCTCTTGTTTGTGATTTTGCTTGGGCACACCCTCTCACTCAATAACACCCTGACTCTCTCGTACCCTCGGACATTCTCACTCTTTCTTGCACAATGGCTCTCTCGGTTGCACCCTGGCTCTCTTGCACCTTCGCACACACACCCTCTTTGTTCCGGCACATTGACTCTCTTGCACCTTCATGTACACACACTTTTTTGGCACTCTATCTCTCTCTCTCTTGCACCTTTGCACACTAACCCTCTTTCTTGCACAATGGATCTCTCTATTGCACACTGGCTCTTTGCACCTTCGCACGCACACACTTTTTCTTGCGCCGTCTCTCTTTCTTGCCCTGTCTCTTTCTTGCACCCTGGCTCTCTTGCACCTTCAAACATATACCCTCTTTGTGGGATCTTGGCTATCTTGCACCTTGGCTCTCTTGCACTTTTGCAAACACACCCTCTTCGTGCACACACTTTTTTTTCTCACACACTGTCTCTCTCTCTTGCACCCTGGTTCTCTTGCACCTCGCACACTCACGCTCTTCGTGGCACCCTGACTCTCTTGCACCTTGGCACACCCACTCTTTTTCTCACACCCTGTATTTCTCTTTTGCACTTTGGCTCTCTTACACCTTTGCAAACACACCCTTTTGTTGTACCCTGGCTCTCTTGCAACTTCGCGCACACACTTTTTTCTCACACATTGTCTCTCTCCTTTGCACCCTGGCTCTCTTGAACCTTGCACATTCACCCTCTTCGTGGCACCCTGGCTCTCTTGCACCTCGGCGCACACACTCTTTTTTCACACCATGTCTTTCTCCCTTGCACCTTGGCTTTCTCGCAACTTGGCGCACACGCTCCTTTTGTCACGCACGGTCTCTCTCTCTCTCTCTCTCTCTCTCTCTATCTCTTTCACCTTCGCACACTCACTCTTTTTCTCACACCCGATCTTTCTCTCTTGCACCTCGGCTCTCTTGCACCTTGGCACACACATCTTCGTAGCACCCTGGCTCTCTTGCACCTTAGCTCACACACCCTCTTTTTGGCACCCTGGCTCTCTTGCACCTTGGCACACACAGCCTTTTCTCTCTTGCACCTTCGCTCACACACCCTCTTTTTGGCACCCTGGCTCTCTTGCACCTTGGCACACACAGCCTTTTCTCTCTTGCACCTTCGCACACACACCATCTTCGTGGCACCCTGGCTCTCTTACACCTTAGCTCACACACCCTCTTTTTGGCACCCTGGCTCTCTTGCACCTTGGCACACACACTCTTTTTTCTCACACCCTGTCTTTCTCTCTTGCACCTTGGCTCTCTTGCACCTTTGTACGCAAACCCTCTTTCTGGCACCCTGACTCTCTTGCACCTTCGCCCACACACTATCTTTGTTGCACTCTCGCTCTATTGCACCGCCACGCACTGTCTCTCTCTTGCACCCTGGCTCTGTTGCACATATTATTTTTCTTGCGCACTGTCTCTCTCTCTCTCCCTATCTCATCCTCGACTCAATGAACAATGTGCAACCAAAACCCTACAAAAATGCAGTTTTATGGCACCCAATGACCCATTCCGTGCTGCTTCTCCCACAAGTCACGAGAAAGTCACCTAAGCAAGCACAGAATTGAACACACACTGGTAGTATGCAGACCCACAGAGCACCTAACATAAGAATAGTTCTGAAGATGGACATGCCAGATTGGGGAACACGCTTCATTTCCTTGCGCCCCTCGGTGCAAAGTGTCCTGCTGCGTGTGTGACTTGCGGTGGTGCTCCTCCCACCCCCACTCTGTACACGTCATTTTGAAAAGCGGGAACCGGACAGCACGCGGCTTGTCGCAGCCGCCGTGATTTATTTCAGGCCAGCATATGTTTCCCAGAGCAAAACGCGACTTGGGCGGAAATAAATCAGCGTTGGACACTTCCTGCGCTCGGGCCGGTGGTCGCTGTCACTGCGTCCGTGACATGGGATCGCCGAGGCGGGGTCAGGGGTGCAAGGGGAATTGCTGGGCAGATGAAGCTTCTGTCCCTGGCGACCTCTGATTGACTTTGTCTCCCACTTCCTTGATGGGGACGTTGAGACAGGAGATTAATTCTGGGGCTGTCTCTGAAGGTGACATTGCAAGTACTGGAGTCCCAGCCGGCGTGCACCCAGCAGCATCCGTCCCCAGCCCTTCCAACCATCCTTTCATCCCTGCAACGTGGAATTCATGACAGCCGCTACCCCAATCTGGACACAGAGGGCCCGATTCATGGAACCCTTTGCATGGTTTAAAGTGACTACATTGCTGAAACGTGACTTTGCACGGTCGACACAAACCCTTGTTCATGGAACCGTGCAAAGTCATTTTTGCAGTACAATATAACTTTGCACTGACTTTGCACTGCGAAAATACACTTTGCACAGTTTCATGAATCAGGATTTGTTTCGGCAGTGCAAAGTCACTTCAGCAGTGCAAATTCACTTTGAACCGTGCAAAAAGTTCCATGAATCGGACCCATAGAGTCGAACCTACGAAAAACACAGCCACTGTGGGCCCCAGCCATGGAATTCTTTGCACGGTTCAAAGTGACTTTGCACTGCAGACACAAATCCTGATTCACGGAACTGTACAGAGTGTATTTTTTGCAGTGCAAAGTCATTTTGTGCAGCAAAAATGACTAAACGCTGACTTTGCACAGTTCCATGAATCAGGGTTTGCGCCAGCAGTGCAAAGACACTGTGAACCGTGCAAAAAAATCCATGAATCAGGCCCATGATGGCCCATGAGAGCCTTTTCTCTTTTAGAGGTTGCTAAAACCAGTGCCATTTCGTTGGGCTCACCTCAACCTTCTAACCACCGACATATGCACCCATAATCCAAGCCTCTCCCCACCCCTTGCACCCTGGCTACACCCTTCAAAATAACCCTAAACACTGGCTTCCTACCTCCTACACACACTACACAATAAAGCCCACCTCTAGCATCCTGCAGACCCCAATCCCACCCACACTCAGCTGTTATTCCTTTAAGGTTGCCATCACTAGGCTCACCCCAGTCCCTCCCAACCCCCAACATAGTCGCCCTCTCCCAAACACCTCCTTACGTGACACGCTGTCCTCTTTCACACTCCAATACACAACCCCATATCTAGCGCCCAGCCTCCCCCTCCTTAAACAATAAACACTGCACCTGGCATCCTGCCCCCTACCCACTCTGCAAGCGACCTCATAGCTGACGGTCCCATCGCTCATCCTACACAGCCCATACCTCAAAGCCATGCACTCACGCGACCACTCTGCCCTCATGCCGTGATATGCTGCGTACTCAGCCTTTGCCCCAAACCTCGCTTCCCTAAAGGAGCTTGTGGAATGTCTGAGCCTGTCAGGGGAAAAGAAGCGAGGCTGTGGCTCATTAAATGCCCCCCTGCCTTTGCCAGTCAAGAGAAGGGCTGGAGCAGTGCACTCAGCTGCTACCCCTGGCAATCCCCCTTCCAGCCCCAGCACTGTCTCTAGCAGCACCATGCTCACAGTGGCAAAGAACAGGCGGCCGCTGAAGACAATAGGAGGTACGGTCATGTGACCGTAGAAGAATGCCTCTGAGGCCCCGTCATGCCTCATTACCTGGGAACAGGGATCCGCGCCTGCCTAGTGCACCAGAGGAGGCCGTGGCCTTGGCGAGCGCCTTGCCTGGACTTGGTGAACAGAGGTTCTGGCAGTCTTCAGAGCGCTTCAAGCTCTTAGACCTTAGCCTGCGTCGCATCTAGACAGGATTGTTAATGTTAGCATGTACCAGACTTAGATGGAATTCTTAACCTTAGCCTGCATCACATCTAGACAGGATTATGAATGTTAGCATGTACCACACTTAGATGGAATCCTCAACTTTAGCTTGGCGATCCTGAACGGAGAAGGGGTGACCAGAGAGCCAAAAGGGAGAGGCTTAACCTTAGCCTGCGTCGCATCTAGACAGGATTGAGAATGTTAGCATGTACCAGACTCAGATGGAATTCTTAACCTTAGCCTGCATCGCATCTAGACAGGATTATGAATGTTAGCATGTACCACACATAGATGGAATCCTCAATTTAGCTTGGCGATCCTGAACGGAGAAGGGGTGACCAGAGAGCCAAAAGGGAGAGGCTTAACCTTAGCCTGCGTCGCATCTAGACAGGATTGAGAATGTTAGCATGTACCAGACTCAGATGGAATTCTTAACCTTAGCCTGCGTCGCATCTAGACAGGATTGAGAATTTTAGCATGTACCAGACTCAGATGGAATTCTTAACCTTAGCCTGCATCGCATCTAGACAGGATTATGAATGTTAGCATGTACCACACATAGATGGAATCCTCAACTTTAGCCTGAGTCGCATCTAGACAGGATTATGAATGTTAGCATGTACCACACATAGATGGAATCCTCAACTTTAGCCTGGGTCGCATCTAGACAGGATGATGAATGTTAGCAGGACCACACTTGGATGAAACCGTGAATGATGAAAGGTGCAACATTGGAATGGAATCGTGATCACTAGCCTGCCTCACATCTAGACAGAATATTAAAAATCAGCAAGCGCCACACCCCGATGGAATAGGGAATGATAACAAGCATCACACCTAGACATAATTGCAAGGACAGCAATGCCAACTAACCAAACCACGAACAATTTCATCCCTTTGCATACACCTCTCGAGCCTAAAACGCAGCAATCCGCAGAACCTTCACCACATTACAACAACAAAAAAAACCCACATAGACTTGCACAACAGCACACGACGACTACCAACCGTAAAACACCCCAAGCCCAGCCAACTGACCCACCGGGCTGAAGCCGCCAACAGCACATCACTGCTCTCTTGCACTTTTCCAGTGTATTCCCACTAACACCCACCCCTCTACCTCTTTCAGATCCACCAGAGTGCCAGGGGACCACTCCGGTGATGATAGTGTGTGGTACAAATATCCTGCAAGCCTGGTAAGGCACAGAGCTCAGCTATTGGGGGGAAGCTAGGAACCAAGGAAGGAAGAAAGGCCCCTCCTGCTGAAGGGCATTCCATTAGACTCCTCCTAGGGTCTCGCTGGTTTCTCTGCAGCATCTCCAGATCATTTGAGCATTTCTGGGTCTCCCTCTCAGCTCCCTTGGTCTCTCAGCTCTCACAAGGCTCTTCCAGACTCCTCAGCTCTATCTGTCCCCTCAGCTCTGTCAGGGCCTTCACCTGTGTAAACTCCTTCAGCCCTATCAGCTTCCTCAGCTCCATCGTGCTCTCCCAGGCCCTTTGGCTCTGTTATGCCTTTCAGCGGCCCCTTAGTTATCTCAGCCCCCTCCCCTAGATCAGGCCCCTCCCTGTCTTCACCTGCCCCCGCTCCACTCTTCACCCCACCCTTTACTCTTTAGATTTCTCCAGCACTCACCTTCCCTCCAGCTCCCCTTCTCCCAGACTCAGTTGACGGAACCCTATTTATGGTGCCTGGAACCAATACCCACTCCTGGATTGGCTGAGGCAGTCAGGTGTTTAGTGGCCCTGATCTTATTGGCTGTGAGGCTTTGTAGTTCTAGACTGGGAAAGGAGGTATTTATAAAGCCTGGTGGCCATTTTGGATTTGTAACATGTGACTTGAGTGTTGTGTGGCCAGCATATGATGTTTCTTCCTCCCTGGTTTGCCCTGTTTATTCTGTATATGAGGGGTTTCTGCTGTTAGGGTTGGGATTTCTGAGGCCTCTCTTTTACCTTATTGCCTTTTAGTTCGATTGTGGTTTCCCTGTTGCTCTAGAGGGCTGCCTTGCTGAGACGGGGGCACTACATTGCTCCACTTCGATGGAATGCTAGTGAAAGAGGGGTTTGCCGAAATGCGCTCTCCTAGGCTTTGGCCAGGTCTTGGATTGTTTTGACTCCTGCCACTTGGGACCCTGGGAGGTGGTTCCTTTGCTTGCATTGAAATGGAAAGGTTTTGGCCTTGCTGGGTGATCGGGTTGGATTGGTGTAGGGGGAAGGGTCTGCATGGAAACAGGGGAGGGGGTTCCATTGAAATGGAAAGGGATTTGGGATTCCCTGAGCTTCCTGCCTTCATCAACCCCCCCATGCTCTGACTACGGGGATCGGAAGGACGCTGGGACCCTGCCATGACACTGGCTCTGTCACACAGCATTAGCCACTGAGTCCTCTGCCATGACACTGGCTCTGTCACTGGCTCTGTCAGACAGCATTAGCCACGGAGTCCTCTGCCATGACACTGGCTCTGTCAGACAGCATTAGCCACTGAGTCCTCTGCCATGACACTGGCTCTGTCAGACAGCATTAGCCACTGAGTCCTCTGCCGTGACACTGGCTCTGTCAGACAGCATTAGCCACCGAGTCCTCTGCCATGACACTGGCTCTGTCAGACAGCATTAGCCACTGAGTCCTCTGCCGTGACACTGGCTCTGTCAGACAGCATTAGCCACTGAGTCCTCTGCCATGACACTGGCTCTGTCACTGGCTCTGTCAGACAGCATTAGCCACTGAGTCCTCTGCCATGACATTGGCTCTGTCAGACAGCATTAGCCACTGAGTCTTCTGCCATGACACTGGCTCTGTCACTGGCTCTGTCAGACAGCATTAGCCACTGAGTCCTCTGCCATCTGTCACACAGCATTAGCCACTGAGTCTTCTGCCATGACACTGGCTCTGTCAGACAGCATTAGCCACTGAGTCCTCTGCCATGACATTGGCTCTTTCAGACAGCATTAGCCACTGAGTCCTCTGCCGTGACACTGGCTCTGTCACACAGCATTAGCCACTGAGTCCTCTGCCGTGACACTGGCTCTGTCACACAGCATTAGCCACTGAGTCCTCTGCCATGTCACTGGCCCTGTCACTGGCTCTGTCAGACAGCATTAGCCACTGAGTCCTCTGCCATGGCACTGGCTCTGTCAGACAGCATTAGCCACTGAGTCCTCTGCCGTAACACTGGCTCTGTCAGACAGCATTAGCCACTGAGTCCTCTGCCGTGACACTGGCTCTGTCAGACAGCATTAGCCACTTTGACACTGGCTCTGTCACACAGCATTAGCCACTGAGTCCTCTGCCATGACACTGGCTCTGTCAGACAGCATTAGCCACTGAGTCCTCTGCCATGACACTGACTCTGTCAGACAGCATTAGCCACTGAGTCCTCTGCCATGACACTGACTCTGTCAGACATCATTAGCCACTGAGTCCTCTGCCGTGGCACTGGCTCTGTCACACAGCATTAGCCACTGAGTCCTCTGCCGTAACACTGGCTCTGTCACACAGCATTAGCCACTGAGTCCTCTGCCGTGACACTGGCTCTGTCAGACAGCATTAGCCACTGAGTCCTCTGCCGTGACACTGGCTCTGTCACACAGCATTAGCCACTGAGTCCTCTGCCATGACACTGGCTCTGTCAGACAACATTAGCCACTGAGTCCTCTGCCATGACACTGACTCTGTCAGACAGCATTAGCCACTGAGTCCTCTGCCATGACACTGCCAGACAGCATTAGCCACTGAGTCCTCTGCCATGACACTGGCTCTGTCAGACAGCATTAGCCACTGAGTCCTCTGCCGTGACACTGGCTCTGTCACACAGCATTAGCCACTGAGTCCACTGCAACGACACTGGCTCTGTCAGACAGCATTAGCCACTGAGTCCTCTGCTGTGACACTGGCTCTGTCACACAGCATTAGCCACTGAGTCTTCTGCCATGACACTGGCTCTTTCACTGGCTCTGTCAGACAGCATTAGCCACTGAGTCCTCTGCCATGACATTGGCTCTGTCAGACAGCATTAGCCACTGAGTCCTCTGCCGTGACACTGGCTCTGTCACACAGCATTAGCCACTGAGTCCTCTGCCGTGACACTGGCACTGTCACACAGCATTAGCCACTGAGTCCTCTGCCATGTCACTGGCTCTGTCAGACAGCATTAGCCACTGTGGCACTTCAGTATAACCGTGCATGTTTTTCTGTAACTAAGTAATGTGTACCGTATCCGCTGTATATGTAACACTGTATCGTTCTCAAGACCACTTCTTCTGGGCGGCTTTTTTTAGCCCTTAAATATGCCTTCTCATGCTCTGTTTACAGCGCCTCGATGCCCGCGGGCTGCAGTGCGCTCTACAAATGTAAAAAATCAAAATAAATAAAAAAATACAGTTCTGGCTCTTCCTCCACTCAGATGTCAACTCTATGTCGCGCGCTGAAACATTTGCGCACAAGCGCGATACAAATAAAATATATCATAACTCCCCTCTGGAATGTTCCATCGGACTCTTCCATGCACAAAGTGTCCTGCTGCTAAACTGCCATCAGCTGTTTCCTCATGGATTAATTACTTCGTGGGCCCTCTTCACTGGCGGTGGATGGGGAAGGTTACCTTGTGCACAGGGACAGTCATGTAGTCAGAGCTCTGGCCACTGGTTTATAGGGCCATGGTGAAGGAGGCTTTCTGGCCCTCAGACTGCTGTAGTGCCTGCCTACAATACAAACCTAAAAGAACCTCACGGTTAGAGCCTTAAAATCTAATGGTGACGGGGAATTGTATAGTAGTGATCGACTATTCCCACAAGCAGTCTGAAACTAGGTGTTTCTACACAAGTGGATGGAAAGAAGTCCATAGACAACATTAACAAAATAATTAGGATTGCCCGAGCACATCTCCAGCCCCTCATGCAACTCAAACTCAAGAAATATGATCCAACCCGCATAGGGCTAAATGGGAATGGGCAGGATGGTAGCAGCGGTACCATTCATAACGGTACCGCTGCTACCATCCTGCTCTACTCGGGGGTGCTGCTCTGCACGCCTGCTCTGGCCAGGCGTGCAGAGCGGCACCCGCGAGCAGCACCCGTAATGTGACGGCCCGGTATGAATGGTGCCAGTACCTTACTGGCACCGGTCACCCCATGGCCGCCACAATCGTAATGAGGCCCTAGTTTATAGAAAACAATAATAATAATAATAGGACCAAAAATATGTGCTACTCTAGTTGGTCTCAAAATGTCCCACAGCACACTGTTTTCTTGAAAAGAGTGAAGGTGGTGAGAGGGTTTGCTCTGTCCTGTGGGCATTTTTGTAGCCGGCTAAGTCGTGTTCCACGCTCATCTCGCCAGAAAGGTTTTGGTGGCGTGGTTGCCACACACTGATGTCTTGCACTTTCAGGTCTGCCATGCTGTGTTCAAAAGACACTGCACCAAGATGGAGGTATCTTTGTCTCTCTCTCCTGCCTCTGCATCTGTGACATTGCCCTACTGATCATGCCTGTCTTGTAGCATCCACTTGGGTGGGGTCATAGTCTTTATCTACCCCCATCATGACGTTTGTCCCCAGATACATCGGTGAATGTGGGTGGTTTTGAGGTGAGGAACCTCCCATATTCCGCTCTTCCACACCGCGTGTCGTTCCCCGGGCGCATCCGTGGATGCACTCTGTACCTCTCCCCCTTCTGTCACAGAGATTGAAGACTGCACAGTCTCCTGCTCCAGTACCACAGCATGTATTACTTTATCTTGCACACCAGGCCGATGTGCGGCAGACGGTGCTGAATGGAAGATTAATGCCTTCAATTTACTGTGCACAATTAGGCCGCCCCAATGCACACAACAGCTGCTGAGGCTGTTGCAAAATGACCTCTAGCTGCATCCTCCCCCTTCTGCTCCCCTTTGCATGTTTGTGTGCCCAGGCATGCAAGCACTAACGAACATCTCCCCCAGTCCACAAAATGATAGCATGTGTGTTGCACACTCTGTTACCGCCACTGACCCTTAGTCTCCTGCCTCCAATCCGCTCTGCAATTGTCTCCTCTCTTGTAGTCAATGGCAACAGTTGTCATGGGCGTGTATGTCATGCAAGGTGGGCACTAAGATTATCTCCTCAGAAAAAGATGACATGCATTTCACACCCAGTCACAGACCCTGCATAGTAATGTGCTGCCTTTCTCCTGCCTAGTGAAGGACAGCAAATTACACTCGTATGAATGTCATGCAAGGTGGTGGGTCACTGGCGTTCTCTCCTCCATTCTAGTCGCATCAAATGCAGACTTAGTGACAAGCCACTGATTGGCACTCTCTGGCCTCTACCCAACTCTACAATGTTCTGTTTCTTGTAGTCACTGACAGCACGTATCACATGCATGTATGCCATGCAAGCTGCTAGCTCCCTAGGAGTCTCTGCTCCACAATAGTCGCAGGAAAGATGGCATGAGTGTTGCGCACTCGATTGCCGCCCGTGAAAGGCAATCGTCTGCTTCCACCGAACGCTGGGAATTTCTCATCCTTGGGAGTCACTCAAAACATATGCCAAGGCGTGTACGTCATGGAAGGCGGTCACTGAGATTCTCTCCTCAAATGGTCGCAAAAAGATGCAAATGGATGGTACGCGGCCACCGAGTGGTCGTCTCCTTCTGCCTTCTTAGTATTCTCCCCAGCAGTTACAACATATGTCACTTTCAGGTACAATCACTCCCTGGTGATATCCATCCTCCAAACAACGTGTGCCTTTTCGCCTCGCTCCTAGTCCCTGACTACAAATGTCACACATGTGAATGTCATGCAAGGTGATCACCGGGCTTCCCTGCTCCTTAGGAGTCACAAAATGATGGGACACTCAGTTATAGCCCCTGAAAGGCAAATGTTCTGTCTCCAAACAACTCTGGAGGTTTCTTCTCCATGGAACCCACTGACGACGAACGTCACGTGAATGTACGTAACGAGTTGGCTGCAAAACGATGACACACTCAGTCACAGCCACTGAATCGTTATCTACTACTCTCATCCAATGAACTCTAAGATCTCCAAATATAACCAACCCTTCCGATTTACATGTTCTACCTCTCCCTCCGCTAAATCCTGTTTTGCTTTCCTACCTCTGTCTCAACGACCCTAATATAACTCAAATGAAAGGTCTTCCCCTATTGAACTGAAATGCAGTGCCCCTTTTTTTGGCACTGCGAGGAAGTGAAGTGGCAGCTGTGCCTGCAGAGGCCAGAGGTAGGAGTGCCTCACATGCTTGGTGTGGCCACTGTCTGAAAGGTACAGAAATAAAATCATCATGAAAGCCATAAATGGGGTTTGGTGCATTATGGAAGCTATAGCATAGTCTGCAAAGGATAGCGAATAGAAATGACACATTTAAATTTGGGATTCAGTGAAGTTCGAAATGTGCATTGAAAGCTGTGTAATGTAACATAATATACCATAAATAGTGAATAAAACTCGCTAAATTGACGTGTGAGAGATAAACAATTAGCCTCTCACTATCAGCAAAGTATACTAATGAAGCAATATACCTTCAAAGTCTGATTCAGGGAACTTCAAAATTCTCATAGAGTATACAAATTAATAACATGGCAGTTTAGTGCTCCAAAAAGTAGCCCCTGGCTATCAGCGATGTATACAGTAAAGAGACCTTACAAGTGTGATTTTTTGGGAAGTACCAATTTCACATCAAAAGCTCTGTAATGTCATATACACTATATAATTCATTCAACTGTATACGATAACATTTTAAAGGACCAAAATAAGCCCCTGACTATCAGCAAGGCAACCCAATGAAGGATGACACATTAAGAGTGTGATTCGGGAATTGCGACCAGTAACATACGTACACAAATAGCACATGCAACTCTACAAAGTGGCCTTTTAGAGGTCCCAGAGTAGTCCCTCACTGTAGGAGAAACATACCGACGAGCAAGGATAAAATAAATGTGTAATCTTTCTCAAATTATAAAATGTGCCTTAAAAGCTGATTAACCTAACACAAACTAGCATAAACAATGCATAACACCATATGCATTGGCCTTCTGGAGGTCCAAAGGTAGTTGCTTACTATCAGTAAAGTATATTGATGAGGAAAGATATCTTAAACACGTGAATGGGTAAAATGTGAAATGGGCATACTTGACATGGAGGCTGAGTTATTTAAAAAACCTTCCTCCAATGAATCAGACACACGATATTCTGATGGGGAATTTGATGTTGAGTTTGAAAACACGAACCATATTCCCCTCTCATGTCAGGGGGAAAGGTTAAATTGAATCCAATGCATAAATCACACAGATTTAGGTAACACTGGCTACGTTTTTGAACGCGCCGTTTTTATTTGCTATTTTACGGTCTCATAGGTTCTAACGCCCATCATTTGACAAGAGAACCAGTAATGTAATTGATGAGGTCCGCATTTCAGGGATCGATGGGTCTCACGTAATCTCCCGTTTTTATATAATGCCCACGGGCGCCTCCTTTGTATTGCCCAACTCTTTCTATACTTTTTATGTGTTGCATAGCTCACTTGTACTGTGGGCTCCATGGCACAGCTTTGCCCTTGGACGTTGATTTGTATGGCAGCGTCATTGGTGGCGTACTCGCATCAGGCACCCGGCCTATGGAAGTAGAGTTGGGCTCTCACCAGGGCTAGATTATGGCAATTCATCGGCTCCATTTCCAATTGGGAACGTTCCAAAACTGCTCAATCAGATCTCGAAGGGTGCCAGGCTTTCAATATATGCTGTGATGTGTCCATGCAACCATACCTCCCCTTCACGCCCTCGGGTATCTGCAAACGTTCACCTTCCTACACAATCTGTTTGTTAATAGGTCACACACTACCCTCAGGCTACTCAGTTTCAGAATTAATATTCCAATGTTGACCTGCTGTATAAGTTAAAGGAAGGCCGGGTCAAATAAGCCCCCAAATATTTTAGATTTTCCTGAGCTGGTCTCCAGCGCCTCATGCATCCTGTGATAGGGTAACCAGGAGGGATGCACTAAGTGGCTGACAACTCACTGTTGTTTCTGTAAGTGTAACAGCTAAACAAAAGAATAGCTAGTGATGTCTTTGTCAAAAAACAAAAAGAAAGTCTCTTACAACAGTTCCAATAATGGGATTGTCCTCCCTGGGTTGAGTATCCAAGTGATACCCCTGACCTTTGTCTTAGTTCTGCAGATTTACGGGGTTCCTGAACCCTCATTGATTGAGTATGATGGGGGGCCTTCACCAGATGGTATAATCCAGGCCTGGATTTCTTTTAAATTTCCTCCAGCAGGTCAAGACACTGGGTGCTGAGCTTTTCGGTGGTTCCATTTTTTATTCATAAACAGATGATACATGACAACAATAAGTTTGAAAATGCAACACAGGATTACAGATAAGCACACAAACTCAGTAATGAAATATGAACTTGCAAAACTGTACTTAACATTGAAGCAAAGGAAGAAGAGAAATAAGAGACAAGAGAAAGGAGAGGAAGAGAAAACTCAAAAATTATCATTTATGACACAAATAAGTCATACTAACTGTACAATTCATGAATAACCACAAAATATTCTTTAATATGACAATGTCTTTTGCCAGGGTAACAATGGCCTATACAGATATGAAGAACTGATCAATATGCCTGGCCAACAACTTTGAATTCTTGGCAGAAGAAGTCAGTACATTGTGCTGAGCTTTTCAACATCCTGCTCCAGAGCCCGGGAACCTCAGACACCCTCTCTCTGACCCCTCCTAATGTAATCTCCTTGGCCCCCTTTGAATTGTAGCATCCTATACCGGCCTCGCCACCTCCTCTAAGTTCTGCTCTAGATGGACGTGATCCACGGGAACATTTCTGCTCTCCTCCACCTCCTCAGGTATAGTGCTGGTATCTTCCCCCTCTATCTGATTTCTCTCTGCCACAGATGTTATCAGATTCTACTCCACCCCATCCCTTCTTGGGAGATTGAGTTTCTGATGGTACCTCCTTTCCAACCTTGCCAAAATTCTTTCGCTCCTTTTGACAGGTGTACTTCCTCCGGTCTCCAAAAACGTTCTGCACTGTTTCTTCTGATGGTAACTTTCTCCTTTTCCAACCTCCACCATTTTCCAATACCTCTTCATCCCTAGATAGCACATCTCTGTTGCTCCCACCTTCTATAGACTATCCCTCCAACCACCAGCTCTCTCCACTCACTCCCCTCTCAGTACTTCTCTACATCCCGACTCATCACCAAACTCCTTCTTCCAACTCCTATAGAGCAACCCGTGTTGTTACAGTAATCTAGCAGATTTTTATAGAAAGGTCCCACCTTCCCCTGGGTTTTGGTTATTGATATTAAGGACATCTGTGGATTGAGGGATGTCCTCCTTGGCAACTGGATACCAAGTGGGTGGTAATGCGGCTTGGAAGGGGGATGGCCTAAGGCTACATGAATGCCTGCCACCATATTGGAATCTAAAAGGGCCATGGCCATGTATGGTGTCTCTCTCTCTCTCCCTTGGCCTGTAAGCCCCACCCTTATTTCCCACGTGGGTCGGTGTCCCCCTTCTCATGTGGCATGAAGATTGGGTGTCTTGCAATTCTTCCAGTGAGTATGGGAAAGCGTCTACAGCATTTGTGTTCCCTTCACCACCGGTATTTTGTAAAACGGTAATTGCCAAATTGCTGTGAGAGTGGGTATTCTCTGGTTCAGCATTTGTGTATTCCTTGTGAATCATCTTTCAATTTTTAAAGTCATAACTTTGTAACTACGGTACTTTTGTAGGTTATGCATGTCTGAATGACAGGGGCAGAGGGTTTCTCTGGCATCATTGCCAAGGGAAAAGATTTATATTGGCGTTATTCTGGAACTTTAAAGTGATTCAACAATGTCTTCTTACAAGATGAGGCTTGATTTCCTAAACAAAGTATTTGGGCCTGGCTGGGAAGCTTGCATGCCAGTGTGTTCCCCTGTTGTGAAGGAGTTTCTTCAAGGGTAAGACTCCTCCGCCTCCTCTGGTGCTTGGGGTGGTGTTAACACTCCTGTGAATCTGCCTTTCCTGCACCTTTGTGAAAACTTGAGGAACAGGGTTAGGATTTAACTGATTTTCCTCATTTGCACAGCGGAGTACAAAAGGAGAGAATAAAAAGGTGGCATACACGCTTTTAGACCAACCTTTTGCACTTTGCTGCGCAAATGAAGTCACACTGCCTGCGCTATGTACGTGTGGCAGGTGGCGTTTACAATGGATTCCTCTGGCGTTCTACTGCTTTTTGCTGGTGAAAAAAAATGGCAGACTCCATAGGAATCAACAGCATTCGCACCAGCATGCATTTTCAAGTATTGCGGAGAGGCAGGGTGGCAGAATCGTAAGTTACTATCCGCCCCTCCTCTACTCTGTACAAATGAATAAAAATGGGGTGTGACACGAAAGAAAGGCTTACCTTATGCAAGGCTTTTACGCCTTTCCTTCATGTTACGTCCAAATGTAAATGAGCTCTGATGTGTGTTTTAAGGAATAGTTAGTGCAGTTGCTTGAATATGGGGATGTTGTTATGCTAATAGGTATTTATATTGCATCAAATCACCACTGTCGAATTTGTAAGAGTGCCTATGGTTAAACTGCCTTAGTCTTGTGCAATCTGCTGGTCAGCCTTCGGAGGGGCTAAAGGGGCATATGGCAATCCTGCAAGTCGGTTGTTGCCCCTGTCAATGAAATTACAAATTGGCAATCAATGTAAACAGTTGCTTTTTTCATTTCATCAATAATGAAGGTTCTTGGTATTAGGATATCTTTGTCAGAGATATTGTACCATTTCTGTGACAAAAAAAGAATGTGCCTGCCATGAAGACACAGGAGTGTCAGATCTCCTTGGTATAGCTTGCATCATTAATATATGAGCACATGTAGAATTTCCAAGCCTGTTGAACCCCAAAGGGAAGCATGTAGCTTCAACTCGTTGAAAATGAACCTGCCCTTGTTGTTTATTTGTTTATTTATTTGTGTTTAATTTCAACTCAAATACAAAATGACTTTGTGGCACCTCAAGAAGGGAGGGGTGACAAGACCAGGGGGGATGCAGAAAACCGTTCGTTCACAGATGTTGGCACATTCTGATCAGAGTAAGGGCCAACAAGGCAAAGGGAGCAGGGGTGAGTGCAAGCAACATTCAAAAATGGGCAAGAGAATTCAGAAGTAGACACGTGACTGTTCAATCAATGAGATGTCCATCAGGAAAGTGAGTTGTTCCAGTGGGTAGCCTTGTGTAAAGAGTTGTGCTTCCATTTCCTTTCTGGATTATCAAGTCCCCTTCCTGCTGTAGGTCAGCAGGAAGTGAGCACCACTAGCAAGCTCCCCCAGCACTGATAGAACAATGATGCAAACGTTTTTTCAATAAAAATTCTAAAGAGCATTGCTTTACAATCCTGAATAAATTAGTCTTTTCTGTATGTAGATTTGATCCTGACTGTGCACAGTATTTAGGACATTTTGGTGTGATAGTGCCTTCGCCCCGCCCCACGGGAGTGTCCAAGTCAGTGCATCAGTAAAGAGAGTAGGCAACATCCCCTGCAGTGGAAGGTGAATCCCGGTCCTTCCCTTGCTAATGTTGCATGTATTTTTTTGATGGTCCTGTGCTCAAACCTTACACCAAGCTGTTTGTTTAAAAACATGCACTATATATATCATATCAATATGCAGTATTTCAAATAGATACCCCACACATAATATTCATGTTGACATGCTTCTGACAAGACTCTCAGTAATGAACACTATAATGTAAATCTTTAAATTATGAGAAATAAATAATTAAGAAATATTGCTACCAGTATAGTCCCTACACTTAAACACGTAATATGCAAAAGGTTATTAATGAATCTGCAGCTATCATTGTCTTTGCCTCTATGTTCACTCAAGACCAATCAATCATTTCAGAAGCATAATAGATATTTCAATAGTAACTGCCTACCTCAATATATCTAGCTAGGAAACCTCATAGAATAATCCCCCCCAAATACCTCTTCTCCTTCCCAATGTGATATTAAAGATGGGTAAAACAGGTTCTCATACTCACTACTATCCTTATAAGGTAGGGTGATAGCAAGAGTCTCAAAAAGCCAACAGTCCAATTTATTGGCTTAAAAAATTAGGGAAGGACAAAGGAGGGACTGCCCCTTCTCCTCTCCTAGGAGATTGTGGATCCAGTGCTTCTCTATAGATGGTAATGTCAGCTCCCGTCTGCCCCCTGTCTCTTCCAGCTCCATCAGAACAGCTCCTCTAACCCTCCCAGAGCACAACCGTTTTATAGTTTAGGAGCGTCCTGCCTCAATGTCATCAAGAGCAAGATGCTGCTTAGATCATACCTCACTATCAGCGTTTAGCAGGAGCAAGTTGCTGGTTAGGTCATACCTAAGTACCAGCATTTAGCAGGAGCAAGTTGCTTGTTTATGTCTAAAGCAAGGGTGACAGCAATGTGCCTTAACCTTTCTTACCATGCTAAATGAGTTGCTAAATAACCGTTAGCATACATTCACCATTCTCTCTCGGCCGTGCCCAGAAACATTGTAGTCCCTTTAAACATTGCTTGTTATTATTAGCTAGAACAATGTGTTTTGTTTACTTTAACAAACTGGGACAATTGGAACACTTCCCAGACTGTTGGCAGTGCATCCCAGAAGTATTGTTTCCGCAATGTGCTTGCATGTTCCATAACACAGATAAGGTTGGTGCACTACCCAGACATTTGTATTTGTATTTATTTTTGTATTTTCCAAACTAAACGTAATTCTCTGTTCTTAAATGTGAATTCTGATCATTGTCTGAATTTATTTTAATATGATTTCATTATGTACATGCCTGTCTGCTGCTTATATGGCTTGAAATACCTCTTAACCCTAGCATTCATGATAAATAACATGTCAATTTAACATAACATAATATGACACACAATGCAGAATGGTATAGATTGACTTTAATGTAATAATAGTGTAACAAGTTGGTAAGCCATATTCCATCGACAAGTTGGCTCAGTCTATGAAGCCCAGAAGAGCAACTTATATGATATAGCTTTCATTTATCAGGATGAACAAGCTAGTTGCATAACAGTGAAGGCAGTGAGGAATCAATAACAGAAATATTATTTTAATAGCTTATGAAAATGATGCATCCTAACACAAAGGAAATCCTTATAACATTGTATTTATTGAAATCACACAAACACATCAAAGAAAGACAGCAACAAACGAAAGTCCTAATTTAGGCTTTATAATAAATAGGGAATTCATAGTCATGATGACATAGAAGGGAGATGATGGCGAAGAAAATACAAGTACGAAATAAAAAATATTCATCTATAAAAAAAAGGCCAGCTCATAATGCAATAGGGTCTATAATACCCCAACAGTAAGAACTTTATTTGGTGCTGAATGATGAGTCGGTAAACCTGTAAGAAGGACCCTTATGGGAGCTTTCAGGCCACCGTCATCATTCTATCAGATACTTCTCTGCTGGTTCTTTGGAGGAATTTTGCTAGGAACCCCCACCTATCATTATATCTGTGTTGTTCTACATTCTTTATGAAGTCTCAGGTGTAAGACACAAGGTATGTTGCCTCGTAGCACAAGTGATTAATGCTGCATTATTCCAATTCAAGCATATCACGAGCTGAGCCAAAACTAAGAGAATGTGGAAAAGCCACCAATTGCGCACAAACTCCAGGATGTCCAGTCCCCCAGTTCTTAAAGATCAAATACGACTCTCATGATCCCTGTCATTGTGCACCAAATAAAATGAGCAAGCAAGAGCAGTCAAGAGGTGCCCCGGATTCAAAATGCATTGCACTATGAACCTAACACACTACGTCCTTCAACACATTTATTTAGGGGGTCATTTTCTATTATACAGTGTGCGAAATGTGCCAAACACATGCATAAAACCTTTTCACATGCTTTTTACGCACCACATTATTTTACTGCATTTCTATTTCACAGCAACTGATAATGCCATCCCCATTTGCTCCGCCCTACACATTTTAATGTATTTCTGACAGTATCTGGTTGCAGTGCAGCAGAAAGACGTTGTTTTTCTTTGGACAATGTCAGTTGTTTTGGACCTACTCAAAGCTGGCAGATTCATAACGAATTCATGTTGGGAGGCACGTGTGATCTGTTTTGATACTGTAGTAAATCCAACATGAAAGCCAGAGTCTGCCCAGATTGTTTGTGTTGCATTGAGACCCTCTGGCAAAACAGATCAAAACTGCAAGAGGGTGCCGCATCCACATAATTGCAAGCAGACGTGGCTCTCTTTGTGCGGCTCACAGGCAACGTGACAATCAGCCCCCAAGATCCAAAGAAAATAACTTGAATTACAAAAACACCTTCTAGTTCTTTTTCGATCTATGTGAACATAAAAAAATGAAGAACTACATCAATGACAAAGTGACATGACTGGCAAAACCGTGCCCATTAACCTGTGCTACTAGCAAAAAAGAAAAGATATTTTACTTTACAAAGAAGCACCAAATACATCTAAATTCTTTTTACCCACGAAGTGTTGCCTTGCTATCATGAAGTTCACAGTATGCGTGATGCTAAAACAGGGCCCGAGCACTGTATTCTGGGAGCAATGCATGATCAACACAGTGTATAGCCCTCTTGTCTTTGGCTTGAATCCTAAAGGTCTTGCAAGTCCAGGGATAACAAAGTGTGTTGTTTATTTCTTTATGTATTTATTTTATTTCTACATTTGTTTATCGCACTTAACCCTTGGGCGTCTAGGCGCTGGTTTCAGCTTAGTACGTTGCAGAGAGCAGGATAAATGCTGCTAATGAAATCGGAAGGTGTTCAGTTTCTTGCGGAACACATGGCCGCTGATTTCCGATGTCTGGAGACTTGCAGATTCGTGGTGGGGTCGGAGGAGTGCTCCGAACTGCAACTGCAAGCTTTTGGCTGAGGCTAAGTGTGTGCAGTGGAAGGGCGTGAGGCGGGTAGTACCTGCGGTGACTAGAGCACAGCTGGCACGGGAGCTGGCAATTTGTTTCTGGCATTGGATTTTTCAAAGCCTCGCATGTGCAAGGGCGATCTGCGGAAATAATTGGCATTGTGTTGCATTGCTGAGGTATTTTGAGACAGGGCTCAGCATCTGATGGCAGCACTGGCAACATGTGCAGCTGAGCCTTGTATGTAGTGAGAGGAACAGCCATGAGACATTAACTGGCAATACTCTGGCATGTAAGGCTGCATTTGACTCGTGATGGAAGCACATGGACGTGTGAAGCTGTGCCTTACATATGCTGACTATACCAGGCATTAGCTAGTAATACAGCTGGACTTGCCATATGGTGGCATTGCCTGTTCATAGGAGCATGTGCCTTACATATGGCGCCTATCCCAGTCATAGGTGTCATAAGATGTGTATTTGAGGCTGCACCGGCCCATGTGAATCTATGCCTTGCATATGGCACCTATCCCAGCCAGGCATGTGAGGCATCAACTGGCATTAGATGGTATTAACCAGCCAAATGTGTAAGCTATCATTGCCTGTCTTGAGGTTGACGGGTGGTGAAAGGGTGTAGTCCTTCTGACCTAACCAGATCTCCGCCTCTGGGGTTACTTGGTCTGTGATGTCAGGAGCAGTTCAGTAGGTCCAAGGTTTAACGGAAGGTTTAGACATGAGACTTGATCCAAGGCAGTCTGTTCCATCAAAGAAATAGGCCCAGGCACTTTTCAGCGACAGACCATTGAGTTAAATTCAGGTCTCGCAATATAGCTGCTACATGTGTCCAATTGGAATGCCTCATGAACTCTTGTCAAGCGTCAGAGGGTGTAAAAAGAGAACTGGTCTTCCTTGCTCTACCAGTGCTAGCAATCGCTACAGTACATATGAAGCGTTGGAAGGCAGCTACAATGAACTACGGTCACCCGTGCCTTGTAGCCAGCCCACAGCCACCTACACTAATGCCGCCCTGCCAGTAGGGTCTTGGAAACCAACTGGCCATCATAGAGTGAGAGGGCAAGTCACCAAAGGAATCCGTGGGAAGGATAACCATTGGCCCAGGGTATTAGGTAGGTTATAGACAGACGACTGGATAGCACTATGCGTGGCTTTTGCTGATGTCTTGTTAAAAATCAAGCATTGGCAAAGCCCAACAGTTTGGGCTTGTTTTTAAGTATTGGGCATTTGCCAGGGACTGCCCTTAGATGCCCAGGTACTCGCACCATTTACTCAGCTGCTACCAACAATGGGCAGTTAACCCCTTAAGTGCCAAGGACGAGTATGCTCTTCCTCCTTTTTTTGCATAGACTTGCATAATAGCCAGCCACTTACCGCCACAGCCGTGCCTGGCAAGTGCGACTCGCATGCCTACACGAAAGCCCAGAATGTTGGCACTGCCAATGCTTGCTTCTTGGATGTTTCCCACTGGTGAAAATGCCTTTGCATACGTCTATTGCTGCCCAGAGACAAAATTCAATCTATTCTTCTTCAAATCTCTTTGCGGAAATCAATGGCAGTAGCAATCGGGCAACACAGGCCGTCCCTGTATTTTAAACTTGCGGGTCCGGCAGTGAAACTGAATGGCAATGGCACATATAATAATAAATCACAAAAAAAGACATTACAGCCCATCCGAGGCAATTAATCGACCCTATTCTGCTCTTCCATCAAGTGCAAAGAGCATCTTGTTTTTTGGACAAGCACTTCAAATAGCGCACTGATGACTTCACGCGCACGCCGCATTATGCAAGCTCTTTTCTTCCTTTATTTCATTTTTAAGAACAATAATTACATGTTCATGCAAAGGCCATATGCCAAAACATCTTCTGCTTGCTTCACAATCCCCTGCCTCTGACATTCAACTGGTTTCCATAGCAACAGACAATCAAGACTCAAGCAGAGTAGAGACATCCCTGCTGAGAATACCCAGCTGGGGTACTTTAATTCCAAGGGTTAAATGCTTTTCCGACTGAGCACTGAGGCAAACAAGGAGAAGGCAATGCCAACAAAAAACAAGCATTGACAAAGCCAATGGTTCTGGCCTGTGATCTGTTCATTGCATTCTACAGTTGTAGTCATGAATTTGTGTTAATGAATTGATATGTCTGCACGATGCTGCAGAAGGATGTGAACTGTCATTGAGGTTCGGTTTGTGTCCCTTTTACACTGCTCTCACATACTATCAATAATAAAATCATATTGAATGGTACTTCGCTCAAAGAACATGCAAGCTGAATAGCCAGTCACCAAGTGACTATTATTGTGGCTCTCAGCCTTTTCTGGCTAATTAAATACTTTAATACTTTGAACATTTTACATTAGCAGCTGAGGCCTGCTGTTGATCATAATATCCTCTGGCTTGGCATCTTCAATAATGTTAATGTTAAAGGATATTTATACCGCGCACTATCACCACCAGAGTGGTCCGCTGCACCTTCAAACCCCATTCGCGATGGGCCGCAAATGATGGCCAACAGAATAATGTAACCCCCCAACCAACCATTCTTTGCAGGACCACGAGTTGGAAACTACAACTTCGAAATAGAAAATAAGCATATATGTTATGTTATCTGGTCTTGTACCACGCACTACTGCCATTTGTAGATTTCATCATGTTGTATGTTTTCAGTGCCCGCCCCCCTTACAAACTGTCCATGCTCCCTTTGTTTTTTTTACCTCCTCTTGTACCATTTACACACCTGCCGGCACCACACTCCAAGGGAGGGACGGAGGGAGGGAGGGAGAGAGGGAATAAAGGGAGGGAGGGAAGGAAGGAGGGAATTATGAACAAGAATTGGGAGGAGAAGATGTGTAAAAAGGAAAATAGGGACTTGAAAGAAGGTGAAGGTCTGTGATGAAGGAGAGGGACTGGGAGGAAGGACAGGGGCGAAAGAGAATAGGAACTGAGATCAAGATTTGGACAAAGGATATTTGGACAAAGGATAAGGACCTTTCATGGGATGAAGCACAAGGAGAAGCAACGGGATGAAGGAGAAGGTCTGGGAGAAAGGGGAAGTACTTGGACAAAGAAGAAGGTGAAGGACTGGGATGTGATTAAGTAGAAAGACTTGGGCGAAGGAGAAGAAGGACTGGGATATTGGGAAGAGGGACTGGGACAAAGGAGAAGGGGTAGGAATGAGATAGATGGAAAGCTCTGAGACAAAGGAGAAGGTCTGGGATGAAGGAGAAGGACTCGGATGAAGGAAAGGGAGAAGGGCTGGGACAAAGTATTAGAAGGACTGGGATAAAGGGAAATGTGAAGGACTAAGATGAAGGAGGAGTGGAATTAAGGAGAATGACTGGGACAACAGTGAAGTAATGGGGAGAAGGTGGTCTGAGAAGAAGGACTGGGGCAAAGTATAGAAACTGGGATGAACAAGAAGAACTGGGATGAAGGAGGAGAAGTAGTATTGAGATGAAACAGAAGGACTGAGATGAAGGAGAAGGTGAAGGACCCGAATGAAGGAGAGGGACTGGGAGGAAGAACTGGGGTGAAAGAGAATTAGATATGAGATGAAGATTTGGGCAAAGGATAGAAGAGAAGAACTGGGACAAACGAGAAGGAGAAGAAGTGGGACGAAGAAGAAGTTAAAGGACAGAGAAGAAGAAGATTGGGAAGGAATGAGGAGAAGAAAAGGGAGTGGAACAAGAAAAGCAGGATTGGTATGAAGAAGGAGACGTATTGGGACACAAGAGAAAGAGAAGGACTGGGGCAAAGGAGAAGGACTGGGATGAAGGAAAAGAAGGTTTGGAACAAAGGAGAAGGTGCAGGACTGGGAAAAAGGAGACTGACTAGGATGAAGGAGAAGGACTGGGATGAAGGAAAAGAGTCGATACTGGTATGAAGTATTTGTTTTTGTATTTATTAATTTATATAGCACTTTTCCAAAAGGGCTGCACAAGTAGTAGAGCGGTACACATTTATGTAAACAGCAATACAAAAGAAGGCTGAAATTACATTTGCAAAGAATGAAGGTGAGCTTTGAGAGAGGAATGGAGAATGGACAGAGTGGCAGATGAATGAATGGAAAGAGGTAGGGAACAAGTAAGGAAAAGGAGCATAAGCCGGATTGGCCGCTTTGTTGTTTAGGAACAGGTACATGGAAAAGAGATTGGGAACGTAGTGATCGAGTAGGAATGTGGAAAGAGACTAGAGAGGAGAGGTAAATAGGGGCAAGACCATGTGCAGATTTGTAGACAATGCACACAAAAAGAAAGAATAACCAAGATTCAAAGGAGAGCCAAGAGATAGGCTGAAGGGAAGTAGAGATAGGGGAGTGAGCAGACAGAAGAGAAAGGGTGCGGATAGAGGAAATGAAAATTTGACAAGAGGATCTAGTCTAGAGGCAGGCAGACAAATCAAAAGAGCAGAACAGTAGTCCATGCATGAGAAAACCTAGGTACAGATAGGATGCTTAGTGGCACTGAGATGAAGGGATGAGCTTTTCGAATATTATAGAGGGATGGACAACAAGAGTGAGCTTTGTTGGATATATGGCAGAGTATGAGATTGAAGAATGGAAGGTAACACTAAGATTACGTGCATGCAGAGAAATGGGAATAAGGGAAGGGGGAAAGGAAATGGGAGGGGGAACAGGAGGAACGATGGTAGTAGGGTGGAAATAAAGAATTTCAGTTTATGAAGAGTTGTGAAATCAGAATGCATCCAAGCTTGGATATAGAGTAAGGAGGCAGTGACCTCAGCAGGGATGCACTTGGACTAGGAGACAAATGATAGAAAGATCTGGGAATCATCTGCATCGAAATGGGAGGCGAAACCAAAAGAATGAACAACATCAGCAACAGCAGAGGTAAGAGTGAAAAAAGAAGGCGGCCAAAAACATTACCTCGCGGGACAGCAGGTCATAGTGGAAAGGGGGAGGATGATTTGCTGGCCCAAGTAACTGAGAAGGAGCGATCTGAGAGGTAACAATGGAATCATTTAAGAACAGAACCTGAAAGACCTAGAGAAGAAACAGAAGAGAGAAGATGATGCTGGTCAACACTGCCCAAAGTCGCAGAGAGGTCAAGTAGGATCAAGAAAGAGGATTGCCTGGTGTTGCGAGTGGAAAGCAAAGAGTTGGAGACAGAGAAGGGCAGTTTCTGTGGAGTGTAGAGGGTGAAACCTAGATTGATAAGGCAGACGTAGAGGATTACGATCAAGATAAGCAGAGAGTTGAACATAGACAACTCTTTTGGAGAATGTTAGAAAGATTGGGAAGAACAGAAATAGGTCGAAAGTTGGCGGGAATCGAGGGGTCGAGTTAAGGTTTTTATGAATAGGTAGAACTTCTGCGTGCTTGAAAGAGGGTGGAAAACATGAAGAGGAAAGTGAGAGATTACAAATGGTAGTAAGGGAAGGGAGAACAGAAGGATAAAGTTTGAAAATAAGGGGGGATAGAAGTGGGTCAACTGGGGAGGCAGTGGGATCGGCATGTGCAATATAATGAGCAGTATCTGGTTCGGAAAGGAGGGAGAAAGAAGAGTGGGTGTGGATTGTGAGGAAGAACGTAAAAGAAGGACATTATCAGTAAAGGAATTGGCAAAATCTGCAGGTGTAAGGGGAGATTAAATTAGCAGGAGGACTGGGATGGAGAAGGGCTGTGGCTAAGGAGGAGAAGAATCACTGAAATTAAAGAGAACGTGTGGGTCAAAGGAGACAATGAACTAGGATAAAATAAGCTTTGCTGGAGAGGTCTGAACTGCCAAATGGAAACATTATTTCCTATGACAGTTCTTACCCCAGTGATTATCCAATGGGCCGTGGAAATCCAGGGGCGTTTTGCTTCCCCAGTGTCAAGCAAATCTTCATGTCAATTAGTAATACCTGCGTTCCATGATGGTTCTGGGGTTGCATCCCTCCGATGTCGATCTCCAATCCGACTTGGTGAAGCAAGGTCCTCAATATTCCCCAGAGTGAACAAGGTGAATGCCAAAGGTCCAGTTCAAGCACCCCTCGTGAATTTATACACAAGGGATAGGTGAACCGGTATCCCCAACACCACAGACTCACCTCCCAGTATTAATGTGGTGGTAGGGCAGTGCAAGCACTGAACTGGGAGGCTGGAGGATGGTAGCAAGGTAAGTAAGGAAAGACAAGAGAACGGGGTACAGAGAGTCGGGCTGAACCAACCCAGAAGGGAAGGTCAAGGCCAGGAGAAAAGGCAAGGCTAACAATATAGAGAAAAGGCAGGAGCTGTCAGGGTGAAAAGGACTCGGACAAGCTGAGAAACAGAGAGCCAAGAGCCAGAGCAACTAGGGTACCCTGGAGCGTTGAGATACGTAGTTGTTAGTGTCAAGGTTGCCTTTATACTGTGAGCCGAATCAAAACGAGGCAGCAACAGCGTGCTGGGAACCATGGCAATGAGCAATCGGGCTGCAGTGTAGAGGATGTGCCGTTGGTGCCGAGCATAGGCTAGGCTAGGGAAGCGCAACCATTCCCATGTCAACTGACGGGGAAATGGCCGTGCTCAAAGAATTGCAGGGATCCCGCCGCAATCGGTATCCCGCCGTGTGTGACACTGGGCCTTGGCGGAAATGAGGAGGAAGCAAGCGCCATTGCGGGTAGACGCGCCAATGGCCCTGCTGGACTGGTAAGTGTGAGCCACTCGCGCGGGTAACACTCAGCCATGCCTGGCCCATTTGGGATGCAGCCTGGGGTACTAAATCTGTGAATGTTTGTAGGGTGTGCTCCTATACCTCCCCACACATTCAGAGCTGCTGTGGCATACTCCAGGGGGTACTCCAGCTTCTGCGCACATGTACAGGAACCCGCAAGCTCTCCCTGCTTCCTGGTACCCGTTCATGTTATGCAGGAGCCAGACAGCTGTCGCAGGATCCTTTCCTTATGGCAGTGTAGCAAATTCTGGACCGGGGCTGCAGGTAAGAAAAACAACATGATTGTGTGCATGGCTGCATGTGTAGGAATGAGTGTATGATTGGGTGCACAGGTGAATGAGAGAGTGCATGTTGTGTGTTCCACATGTGAATGAGAGAGTGTACTGATTGCTCGTTGTGAACGGAGGATAGCACAGGGGCAACACGCTGGTCTTAGAAGCAAGACCATGCAGTGCAACAGAAGTTTGAATCCGGGATCCGCGCTTAGAAACCGAACTCAGGTACAGTATTAGACGCATTATAAAGAAAACAAATAAAATAAAAAATACCTTAAGGGTACACAGGAGAAGGTTATGAATGCTTTGAATGTGTATCAGTGTGTGAGTGAATATGTATAAATGCGGAATGCGTGTGGTTGGTTGCAAGAAAAATCCACCCCTATGTCGCACACGTGCAAATCAGAGGCCTGCTCGCCTGCAAAATAACCCAAGTGTTTCTTAAAAGGCTGGACTATCCTGCACTGCTGCAGCCAGTCTGGTTACATTTTCTTCCTGCGGCATGGCATTTATTACTGGGCAGCAAGCGTAAACAAAGCATGATTAGTGTTATTACATGGCTAGACTGCCCTACATTGGTGCAGCTAGTCTGGATATATAATTTTACTGCAGAATGGGATTTTGTTCTTGCAAACCCAACAGGAGCATGTTCTTATATTGTAAGGCCTGCATGAATATGTATATGCACAGCCAGTATGAAAATGTTTGTATACTGGGATATGTTGTGGGTGAAGTCATCATGAAAATGAAATAGAAAATGCTCTGTGCGCTGTTGGTAACTTGAATCTATTGGATCTTTTTTACTCCATTTCTCACTCAAAGTATGCTAAATAAATGTGCCATATTGCCCCGTTATTTTTCAAAATGTTCTCAGGGGAGAATACCTCCGAACCTCCCATGCTTGGCTAGGGCTCCCTCGCTACGCTCGGTCACTTATGCTTTTTTCGTGAGAAAGATTTATGCCCATCCAATTGAAAAATTCATCAGCCGCCACTGAGAAGGACTGGGACGAAGTAGCAGGACTTGGGTGAAGGCGACGAAGACCTGGGATGAAGGAGATCAACTGCGATAAAGACAAATGACTGGAGTGAGGGAGAAAGAAAAGGACTGGGATGAAGGCGGGGAGGGGTGGGGAGCAGCAGAAGAATGACTGGGACAAAGAGGAAAGAAAGCAATGGGTGCGCACGCATCCAATGAGCTAGTTTTTAATGCGCTGCTCATTCTTCTGCCATCATGCCTCGACGCCGGCACAAGTAAAGGAATGGACACTGCAGAGCCCTATCATTTATGGTAATTGTTGGAGTCTAAGTCACACTCTCTCTCATCCCTAGTCGTGCATGCCATTACTCCACCTTTCATCATAGTCATTCTTCTCATTCGCCCCTGCCCTTGTTCCTCTCATTCATTCAAGTCCTCCTCTTTTCATCCATGTCCTGCTCATTCCTTCCATCTCTTTGTCTCTTTGATCTTAGCCCTTCTCCTTCTTCCCAGTACTTCTCCTTCGTCCCAGTCCTTTTCCTTGCGTTCGAAACACAAAAGAATACTGTAGCTGTTTAGCACATCCCATGCGCCTGGTCTGCGAGGTAGCATAACACATTGTCACCGATCGCAGTGAGAACTTAGTACTTTGTGGCAACACTTGCAGTCTTGTAGATTTCAACCAGAAAGACTCAAAGTGGGTACCTTTTAAAGGAATAGAGTAGGATTTGCTCTTAAACTGGAATTTAAAACATTGAAGCCTAGGACATTACAGAAGACCTATTTATTTAATTCCCAGTTTTCCTCACATCTGGGCTTTATTTTAAGGCGCAATAAGTACTATGCTTAGCCAGGTTTAAAAGGAGAATGCCAGGTGTGTGTTCAAGACAGACCCAACCTGCTCACACTGACAATGTTTGTGTTCATGCCTGCTTTCCCTGGCAGGCTTTACAAAGCATTTTAACTGTGCCCCGATGCAGGCTCCTCCCTTAGCCCTGACCGCACCATATGACTGGGTCATGTGACACAGCACCACAAGGATCCTTTCAGATATTTTTTACGACTACACGGTCATAGATTATGAACATTAAAGGATTGAGTTTCCCTTTAAAGGCTACCTAAAATAACATTGGACAATGGTCCTTCTCCTCCGTGTGGCCCGGCGTGAATCGGATAACTGTCGCAACTGGCATTGCATGTGACTTGCATGGACTTAATCCCGATTGGATGAAATGCACATTGACAAATCATATTGCTAGAGGTATAATTTATGTGTCACAGTAAAATCCAGACTACGACAGCAGTCGAAATAAGGATTTGATTAGGAGAAAAAAGGCACAGCTCCTGAGTATCGGCCGCCACTCAGAAAGCATGAGCTACCTCTGGGGATCCAGAAGCAAAATGTAATATATAGCGCAGTGCCTAGTTGAGAAAGGCACCCTCGTTCTGCTCAACTGCAGCACAATTGCACTTACGCCGCACTTTTAAAGGGGCCGCGTCCTTTCGATGGTACAGGGTGTGTCCATCAGTCAGCTGAGGCATAAGCGATGCAAACTTTGTTTTGTCCATTCCATATGATCCTTGTGCTTCGAAAGTCTTCTAGATGTGTCCTAATGGTCATCTATACACATTCCTGAACACATAGGTATGTTTGTATGGCACCCGTTGGCATGGAGAGCCAAATGTGGCTACTGGTCGCCATTGGCATCAGGCCACCCAGGCCCGCCTAGTCAGCAGCCCGGGAGTAAGTAGCTCCCAGCAATTTCAAACCTTCTAGAACAGTACCGACATTTCTACAAAGTGAATGAAAATCATGCCAGCCCAATATTCCGTCTTTAGCAGTTAATTTGTGAATATTTTGATAGCATTCTGTCATATTCTGGCTGTTACCCTAGACCTTAGCCGGTCCGATAGCACAGCGGGCAGAGCGCTCGCTAAGACATTTGTGCCGTGGCTGCTGAAGCAGCTTCGAATCCTGCCGTTCATCCTCCCGAGATCGATAAATGAGCACCACATGCTGTGGGTAATAATAAGCAGTGCTCAGATGCCTGAGGGTTCGTAGCGCTATATAAATGCTAAATTAGTTTTATCATTTCTGTGAGGAGTTTGTAATTCATGGGTTCTCTTTTTCTTTTGGTGAATGGCTTGTTTGTAACGTTCTGGAACATTCTGATAAAACCAAATAGCTACAAAATAGGTTAAGCATTAGCAAAAGACTGATTCATGGAAGTGTTTTATAATGGCGCAATCCCATAGGAAAACGTTTCATGAATAAGGGCCATAGTTGCAACCATGTTGCACGCCCCCACTAAGCGTTTATTTATTTTATTTGTTTATTTGTATCGCGCCGTAAAGCCACAGGCATCTGGGCGCCACATAAACACAACAGACACAACAAAAAGAACAGGACACATTGATATCAGTATAGGTCAAGAGGCTACGTCATCCCTGACTTTGAGCCAGCAGATTTGAAGAGAGAAGTTTTCAGCAAGGCCCTAAAGGTTTTCACATTACTGTCCAACCTGAGCGTGCCAGGGAGAGAGTCGCATATCACTGCAGTTGGTTTTGCGAGGCCTTCCCTAGACCACCCACCCTTTTGAATCTATCTTTGTTAATCGTTCGCAAGTTGGCAGAACGGCGAGCGCAAGTGGGTTTTGACGGATGCCGATCTTCAGATAAGCTAGTGCCTTTCCGTATAAACTCTTGTGCACTAACGTTGCAACTTTAAAGTGAACACGGGCCGAAATCGGGAGCCAATGTATTGATTTCCTCCCAGGTGAAGCATGTGGCACACTGTAAACACAAATGAGTTGCTATGGTTACTCACGGGGCATTCTTCTCCTTAATCATATGTCTCATTATTCAATTTTTAGATTTATTTTTACCACACAATGATTTTGACAGGCTGGCAAGTAAAGTTTGGGGAGAGTTTCATGCTTGATAGTTTCCAAAACAAACATTGGAAAAGCCATGCCTCATGTCAAGTGCAGCCTCAGATGCCCCAAAATGCCACTGTATGCCAGTCACAGTCACCACAAAGATACGGTAGAACTCCTCCCACCCGTCCACAAAATGCATATGTTATGTGCAGCATTGAAAGCGCCCAACAACACCTCCATATGCCTTAGAAATCACTACATTTCAGGACTAGCCTCAGCAGTGCTGCCGTTTGTTGTTCATTGCAGCTTTTTAAGTTCATTCCATGCAAACCGAACTAGACAGGTCGGACGACACAGTCACAACTAATATTCGAACACACAATTGCCTGAGTACAGACATTATCTGTGCAATATTAACCTCGGCGCGGGCAATTATGTACTGTTTACACTGGCAGGGCTTGCCCCACAGTTTCTTAAAGTGACCCTTTAAGAGCATAACACAAAAGCTACAAGGGGAAATATCTTTCTTTCTGCTTGGAGAGGGATACACATCGGGGTCCCTATACATGAGTGCCCTTTCCTGCCATAGAATTGTGTTCTGTCATTAGCTGGTAAAATGGCAGCTGGGTCGATGCACCTGTTGTTGCAGAGGTATGCTTGTGACCTGGAGGACACAGACGAATATCCAGCTGAGTCAGGCGCTCGTCTTTCCAAGGTCGGCGGGATAAGCAGAGAGGAGTGTGGGTTGGAAGTGGCAATAATGGGAGTTTAATGAGTGGGCTGCCCTGCACTACAAGGCACATATTGGCAACGGGGGTGATGCCGCAGCCAATCAGGAAGCTTTGAACGCAGACTTTGCTACCTAGTACGTGCCTCCATTCCGAGCTTCCTGGCATCCCTTTCCCCTCGCAGGACCCAACCACTCGTAAATAAAATGGCTACCTCGCAGCTAATGTGCCCGCCTACCTGGCGCTGCTGGACCACGCTAGTTGGTTTTCCAAATTCTTTCTCGCCCATCATGGAAAGAAAAGGGGGACTGATGAGTTCCTGTTGCCTTGGTTATGGACGTCATCTTTTCTTTTTCATTTGATAAATATATTTGAATTCCTTGTCCTAAACCGTTTACCAAAATGCACTCACCGGATGCTAATCGCCATAAAACCTTAAGAACTTGCATATACCGGATGTTAACGGTGCCATAGTTCTCGTTAAGGGTGGCTTAAAAATGTAGCGAAATGCTGCTCGCCGTCTCTGTGAGACAGATGGCTTTATGAACACAGAGTCAGGGCCTGATTACAAGTCTGGTGGTAGTGGTAAAACATCCGGTATTTAAACATCAGGGGCCTCATTACGACCCTGGCGGAACGGGTTAAACGGCGCCGTAAAAGGTGACGGCGCCGTTCAACCCGTTCCGCCACATTACAAGGTCCCCTCGCGGGACACGGTAAGCACGCCTGAGAAAACCAGGCGTGCTTACCAGGTCCCGCGAGGGGAAGAGGGAGCAAACAACGGGCCATCTCGTTATGGCCCGTTGTTTGCTCCCTCTCCCATTCCCATTCAGCCCTATGGGGCTGAAATGGGAATGGGGAAGGACCGTGTCCGGGTCCTTGAGGGAGGAATTACCGGGCCATCCGAACTCGGAATGGCCCGGTAAGTCCTCATTCCGAGGACCAGCGGACACGGATGCGATTTCGGGGGCAGCCATGCCGCCAATAGCGGCATGGCTACCGGCCGAACTCGTAATGAGGGCCCAGATGTTTTCCGCCTACTTTTGCATGGTGGTAATTGCTGCTGCACTAAAGCAATACTGCATGCGGTAATTAGCTCAATGGGTAATGAAAAATCCCCATAAAGTCTTAGTTGACTACAAAATGTGGAATAACTTTCTGGTCTACATGACTTGGAATCATGTGGACAAAAAAAGTTACGGCATGCTTACCCCATGTAGCAACGGTACTAGGGCTCATTATGCGTTTGCCAGTATTCCGGTCATACATCTGCGCGATACCAGAAAACGGAATTACCGATTACGCCACTTTGTGAAGCGTTATTACGACTGGAGGTATTACCTCTGGCGGTAATACCACCGGATTACAAGTGGCGGTTTACCAGTGTAAAATCCTATTTAATGGCGTCCATAGGACTACATTGGGGATTTTTGCCGGTATTACCACTGCCGGTATTACTGGATGATGATCCTGGCAATTTTTGGAGGTAAAGAGAAGGAGTTACCTCCTCCAGTTTCCATTCATAAATCGCTGGTCTAACCAGCAGCGATAATACTAGCAGCAGCAATACCGGCAAACTTGTAGGCTGACAGTGCGGGGTAAATGGAGGTGAACGGTATTACCTCCACTTTTTTTCCTGCAGGGCCAAACTCGTAATGAGCCTCAAATATTGTCCGGTATTTCCAGGGGGAATACCGCAAAATTTGTAATCATGTGTTTCTATGATAACAGACGCAGATTTATTCTGGAGCGATCTCATAAAAGTCCTTGCACAAGAATGCGCTAGTGTTTCACAACTATTGCATGTGCATCGAATCTGTAAAGAGCTTCTAAATATTAAATAGTTCGCTTGTTTTTTCTCTAGGTTTGGAAGAAAGCATTGCCGTGGGGAAGAAAGATGATGGATTGCATAGTCGCCCCGAAGTGAAAGGTAACACATTTCATTTCTCGAGATACATAATGTTATTTTCAGCAAATGCCTCTTCACCCCACCATTTTCCCCCACACTCCCCCATCCTCCAGAAAAAGCCGCCCTTCCCCATTGAACTAGTAATCCAGCCACACGTCTTGTTGTGCCAGCTCCAGGGTTCTGAGGGCATGCAACTGTCCTGGGTTCTGAGGGCATGCAACTGTCCTGGGTTCTGAGGGCATGCAACTGTCCTGGGTTCTGAGGGCATGCTTCTGTCCTGGGTTCTGAGGGCATGCTTCCGTCCTGGGTTCTGAGGGCATGCGTCCGTCCTGGGTTCTGAGGGCATGCTTCTGTCCTGGGTTCTGAGGGCATGCTTCTGTCCTGGGTTCTGTCCATGGTTCTGAGGGCATGTTTCTGTCCTGGGTTCTGAGGGCATGCTTCCGTCCTGGGTTCTGAGGGCATGCTTCCGTCCTGGGTTCTGAGGGCATGCGTCCGTCCTGGGTTCTGAGGGCATGCTTCTGTCCTGGGTTCTGAGGGCATGCTTCTGTCCTGGGTTCTGAGGGCATGTTTCTGTCCTGGGTTCTGAGGGCATGCTTCCGTCCTGGGTTCTGAGGGCATGCGTCCGTCCTGGGTTCTGAGGGCATGCTTCTGTCTCGGGTTCTGAGGGCATGCTTCTGTCTCGGGTTCTGAGGGCATGTTTCTGTCCATGGTTCTGAGGGCATGTTTCTGTCCTGGGTTCTGAGGGCATGCTTCTGTCCTGGGTTCTGAGGGCATGCTTCTGTCCTGGGTTCTGAGGGCATGCTTCTGTCCTGGGTTCTGAGGGCATGCGTCCGTCCTGGGTTCTGAGGGCATGTTTCTGTCCTGGGTTCTGAGGGCATGCTTCTGTCCTGGGTTCTGAGGGCATGCTTCTGTCCTGGGTTCTGAGGGCATGTTTCTGTCCTGGGTTCTGAGGGCATGTTTCTGTCCTGGGTTCTGAGGGCATGCTTCCGTCCTGGGTTCTGAGGGCATGCTTCTGTCTCGGGTTCTGAGGGCATGCTTCTGTCTCGGGTTCTGAGGGCATGTTTCTGTCCATGGTTCTGAGGGCATGTTTCTGTCCTGGGTTCTGAGGGCATGCTTCTGTCCTGGGTTCTGAGGGTTATGCTTCTGTCCTGGGTTCTGAGGGCATGCTTCTGTCCTGGGTTCTGAGGGCATGCTTCTGTCCGGGGTTCTGAGGGCATGCTTCTGTCTCGGGTTCTGAGGGCATGCTTCTGTCCTGGGTTCTGTGGGCATGCTTCTGTCCTGGATTCTGAGGGCTTCTGTCGTGGGTTCTGAGTGCATGCTTCTGTCCGGGGTTCTGAGGGCATGCATCTGTCCATGGTTCTGAGGGCATGTTTCTGTCCTGGGTTCTGAGGGCATGCTTCTGTCCTGGGTTCTGAGGGCATGCTTCTGTCCGGTGTTCTGAGGGCATGCTTCTGTCCTGGGTTCTGAGGGCATGCTTCTGTCCTGGGTTCTGAGGGCATGCTTCTGTCCTGGGTTCTGAGGGCATGCTTCTGTCCTGGGTTCTGAGGGCATGCTTCTGTCTCGGGTTCTAAGGGCATGTTTCTGTCCTGGGTTCTGAGGGCATGCTTCTGTCCTGGGTTCTGGGGGCATGCTCGTTTCCTGGCTTTTGAGGGCATGCTTCTGTCTTGGGTTCTGAGGGCATGCTTCTGTCTGGGGTTCTGAGGGCATGTTTCTGTCTTGGGTTCTGAGGGCCTGCTTGTTTCCTGGCTTTTGAGGGCCTGCTTGTTTCCTGGCTTTTGAGGGCATGCTTCTGTCTTGGGTTCTGAGGGCATGCTTCTGTCCAGGGTTGTGAGGGCATGCTTCTGCTCTGGGTTCTGAGGGCATGCTTCTGCCCTGACTTTTGAGGGCATGCTTCTGTCTCGGGTTCTGAGGGCATGCTTCTGTCTCGGGTTCTGAGGGCATGCTTCTGTCTCGGGTTCTGAGGGCATGTTTCTGTCCTGGGTTCTGAGGGCATGCTTCTGTCCTGGGTTCTGAGGGCATGCTTCTGTCCTGGATTCTGAGGGCATGCTTCTGTCCTGGGTTCTGAGGGCATGCTTCTGTCCTGGGTTCTGAGGGCATGCTTCTGTCCTGGGTTCTGAGGGCATGCTTCTGTCCTGGGTTCTGAGGGCATGCTTCTGTCCTGGCTTTTGAGGGCATGCTTCTGTCTCGAGTTCTGAGGGCATGCTTCTGTCACGGTTCTAAGGGCATGTTTCTGTCCATGGTTCTGAGGGCATGTTTCTGTCCTGGGTTCTGAGGGCATGCTTCTGTCCTGGGTTCTGAGGGTTATGCTTCTGTCCTGGGTTCTGAGGGCATGCTTCTGTCCTGGGTTCTGAGGGCATGCTTCTGTCCGGGGTTCTGAGGGCATGCATCTGTCCATGGTTCTGAGGGCATGTTTCTGTCCTGGGTTCTGAGGGCATGCTTCTGTCCTGGGTTCTGAGGGCATGCTTCTGTCCGGTGTTCTGAGGGCATGCTTCTGTCCTGGGTTCTGAGGGCATGCTTCTGTCCTGGGTTCTGAGGGCATGCTTCTGTCCTGGGTTCTGAGGGCATGCTTCTGTCCTGGGTTCTGAGGGCATGCTTCTGTCCTGGGTTCTGAGGGCATGCTTCTGTCTCGGGTTCTAAGGGCATGTTTCTGTCCTGGATTCTGAGGGCATGCTTCTGTCCTGGGTTCTGGGGGCATGCTCGTTTCCTGGCTTTTGAGGGCATGCTTCTGTCTTGGGTTCTGAGGGCATGCTTCTGTCTGGGGTTCTGAGGGCATGTTTCTGTCTTGGGTTCTGAGGGCCTGCTTGTTTCCTGGCTTTTGAGGGCCTGCTTGTTTCCTGGCTTTTGAGGGCATGCTTCTGTCTTGGGTTCTGAGGGCATGCTTCTGTCCAGGGTTGTGAGGGCATGCTTCTGCTCTGGGTTCTGAGGGCATGCTTCTGCCCTGACTTTTGAGGGCATGCTTCTGTCTCGGGTTCTGAGGGCATGCTTCTGTCTCGGGTTCTGAGGGCATGCTTCTGTCTCGGGTTCTGAGGGCATGTTTCTGTCCTGGGTTCTGAGGGCATGCTTCTGTCCTGGGTTCTGAGGGCATGCTTCTGTCCTGGATTCTGAGGGCATGCTTCTGTCCTGGGTTCTGAGGGCATGCTTCTGTCCTGGGTTCTGAGGGCATGCTTCTGTCCTGGGTTCTGAGGGCATGCTTCTGTCCTGGGTTCTGAGGGCATGCTTCTGTCCTGGCTTTTGAGGGCATGCTTCTGTCTCGAGTTCTGAGGGCATGCTTCTGTCCTGGGTTCTGAGGGCATGTTTCTATCCTGGGTTCTGAGGGCATGTTTCTGTCCTGGGTTCTGAGGGCATGCTTCTGTCCTGGGTTCTGAGGGCATGCTTCTGTCCTGGGTTCTGAGGGCATGCTTCTGTCCTGGGTTCTGAGGGCATGCTTCTGTCCTGGGTTCTGAGGGCATGCTTCTGTCCTGGGTTCTGAGGGCATGCTTCTGTCCTGGGTTCTGAGGGCATGCTCGTTTCCTGGCTTTTGAGGGCATGCTTCTGTCTTGGGTTCTGAGGGCATGCTTCTGTCTTGGGTTCTGAGGGCATGCTTCTGTCTGGGGTTCTGAGGGCATGTTTCTGTCTTGGGTTCTGAGGGCATGCTTGTTTCCTGGGTTCTGAGGGCATGCTTGTTTCCTGGCTTTTGAGGGCATGCTTCTGTCTCGGGTTCTGAGGGCATGCTTCTGTCTCGGGTTCTGAGGGCATGCTTCTGTCCTGGGTTCTGAGGGCATGCTTCTGTCCTGGGTTCTGAGGGCATGCTTCTGTCCTGGGTTCTGAGGGCATGCTTCTGTCCTGGGTTCTGAGGGCATGCTTCTGTCCTGGGTTCTGAGGGCATGCTTCTATCCGGGGTTCTGAGGGCATGCTTCTGTCCTGGGTTCTGAGGGCATGCTCGTTTCCTGGCTTTTGAGGGCATGTTTCTGTCTTGGGTTCTGAGGGCATGCTTCTGTCTGGGGTTCTTAGGGCATGTGTCTGCCTTGGGTTCTGAGGGCATGCTTGTTTCCTGGCTTTTGAGGGCATGCTTCTGTCTCGGGTTCTGAGGTCATGCTTCTGTCTCGGGTTCTTAGGGCATGTGTCTGCCTTGGGTTCTGAGGGCATGCTTGTTTCCTGGCTTTTGAGGGCATGCTTCTGTCTCGGGTTCTGAGGGCATGTTTCTGTCCTGGGTTCTGAGGGGCATGCTTCTGCCCTGGGTTCTGAGGGCATGCTTCTGCCCTGGGTTCTGAGGGCATGCTTCTGCCCTGGGTTCTGAGGGCATGCTTCTGCCCTGGATTCTGAGGGGCATGCTTCTGCCCTGGGTTCTGAGGGCATGTTTCTGTCCTGGGTTCTGAGGGCATGCTTCTGCCCTGGGTTCTGAGGGCATGCTTCTGTCTGGGGTTCTTAGGGCATGTTTCTGCCTTGGGTTCTGAGGGCATGCTTGTTTCCTGGCTTTTGAGGGCATGCTTCTGTCTCGGGTTCTGAGGTCATGCTTCTGTCTCGGGTTCTGAGGGCCGCTTCTGTCTTGGGTTCTGCGGGCATGCTTGTGTCCAGGGTTGTGAGGGCCTGCTTCTGCCCTGGATTCTGAGGGGCATGCTTCTGCCCTAGGTTCTGAGGGCATGCTTCTGTCCAGGGTTCTGAGGGCATGCTTCTGTCTTGGGTTCTGCGGGCATGCTTGTGTCCAGGGTTGTGAGGGCCTGCTTCTGCCCTGGATTCTGAGGGGCATGCTTCTGCCCTGGGTTCTGAGGGCATGCTTCTGTCCAGGGTTCTGAGGGCATGCATCTGTCCAGGGTTCTGAGGGCATGCAGATGTCCAGGGAGATATGCTTCTGTGCTTCCCGCCCTGGGACAGCTAACCTCTGGTGATCATCCCGGCTCAGTAGCGTAGTGACCTCAGTGGCAGGGAAGGCAGCGTGCCCCAGCGCAGCCTTCACGGTGGGGAGATTCGGGGCATGTTTAAGCAGTCTGGGTCTTTTTTCCCATCTGCTGCGTCTGCGGGAGCAACCGGGAGAGCTCTACGGCCGATAGAAAGTGTCCTTGACTGTGCGTTCTTAAGGAGGGAAACAATGAGCCCACCTGGATGGCCCCATTGCCCGAAACACGAAGTAAACGCACGAGAAGTCACAATAGGATCCACTATTCTTATTTTGTGATGCAGTTTTCTTGATGCTTATATCTGTTGATTTCAAATAATTCATTGAATTTTGTTTGAGAGGTTTTTGTGAATTGTATAAAACAAGTACGTTTTCCTCCAATGCTCATTGCCACATGCTGATGGCAATTGTATATTTCTCTTAAGTATTCTTACACAAATATGTTTTGAGATTCATTTTGTAAAAACACGTGGCCTGTAATCTTGTATTCAAAGCTACGCCATAAAAAATAAATCAAGTGTCCTGTCCACTCATCCCGCCGGCTTCCCGAGTGGCAAATCCTTCACACGTGTCTCTTGTTTCCAGCAATGCCTGCTAATGGGAATACGTTTAATTACTGCCTGCAGCCTTCTCCATCCACCTGAAATTCTGGGCCATTGTTAAAGGGACATGCTCACGCCCCCAGAGCTGTCATCAGCAGAACAAAATGCAGATGCTCCCAGCATTTTAGCAATGGCCTCACAATTACAGTGCCTTTCTCGCGTGAGACTGTTTAGGCGATCAGCACTGTGGGAAATAAAGCTACTGTGATATTCTTTTGGACTGACATTTTTCTATAAGGATTGACATATTGTCAAGGTACTTTACTATGTGATTGCGCGTTTTTGCAATTAAACACAAAAAGACGGTATTATTGCCGACCATAAAGACAGAGCTTAAATATTTTTACAAAGTAAAGCTTAAAAAGTAAGTTGGCAAGTGCCTAAATTGCAGTATTGATTAAAATCCCAGCTCCACTGCTTAACCAAATTGTGTGATCCTAGGCAAATCAGTTAATCTCACTGTGAGCCAAATGCAAAACTGTGATTCCTTGGGAGTGATTTAAGTAAAACTACTTGAATAAACCTCCCTTACAATGGGTGACCTTTAATGAGTTTAGGGAGAAAATGGCGTCCCCTCGTGCTCCTCTTTCAGTGTCCCAGAGTGCTTCACCTAGAATGACGTTATTCTTCCACTGGCTTAGCCCTCCCTCACTCCCACATTACTTGATTTGACAGGAAGACATATAGGGCCTCATTACGACCCTGGCGGAGTGGGTTTACGCCAGCGTTATTCGCGGCGGACCCGTCCGCCCTACTACGAGTTCCCGTAGCGCCATGGAACGTTTTCCGCCTGGTTTTTCCGGGCGGAGAAATCCATGGCGCTACGGGACCTTGATGTTAATTACGCCACCGTATTTTGCGGTGGCGCAATTAACGCCTTCCCCACTCCCATTATACCCTATGGGGCAAAAATGGGAATGGGGAAGGGTAAAATGGGGGATGGGGATTTACCGCCCCGCCAAGGTCGGCATGGGGCGGAAAATCCGCCAACCTCCATGGCGCTATCGGCAGCTTTCCGCCGTGCTCCGCGGTGCATTTAGCACCGCGATTTCCGCCAGGGTCGTAATGAGGCCCATAGTCTCACCATATAGTCTCACCGATCATTGCACCAGACGTTCTAGTGTAATAAACTGATTGCAGCAGAACCAACATTAATTTCCTCCCTTGTTGCTCCCAGTCACAGTATTTACTTCAGCCTTTCAGGATTTCCCCCCAGCTCTGAGCTGGGGGGAAATCCGCCGAAAATTCGCGCTCATACCGCCGGCGGGAAATCCGCCAGCGGTATATCTGCCGGCGGTATGAGCGTGAAAATTCCCCATTGAGCCCAATGGGGAATGGGGCATTCCCGAATGGGCTCAGTGGGGAATGGGGAATTCCATAACCGCCAAACCCGTGATCCGGCGCTATTAGCGCCGGGGGGTTTGGCGGTAGGGCAGATAGCGCCGGCGCTAATAGCGCCGGCATTACCGCCCAACTCGTGATGAGGCCCTTTGGATGCTAGAAGGGATCTACATTGGCTCCTGACTAAGTAAAGAATTTGTTTTCAGCTTATGGTAATCACGCATAAATGCTTGAAAAACACAGTGCCTACATATCTCAAAGCCAGTAAACAAAATCTAAGATCCAACAATTGCTCTCAATTAAAACATCCTTTATGTAGGTTGACTCGGGTGAAAAACAGAGCTTTCTAGACTGCCGCTCCAGCATTATGGAATGGACTACCTCTTTGTGATGGAGGTCTCTTCTCTTAAACTGTTTTCAGGAAGGGACTGAAGAGCCTCCTGTTTAACTAATGAGATTCCCCTCAGTCATCGACTATCACCTCTGACATCTCCCTTTTCACGTTACTAGGTTGAATGTTTGTCCACGTCCTGTCTGTTCAGCGCACTTAAGCCTCCGGGTCAGTGGCTGCGCTATATAAGTTATTAAAGTAAAGTAAAGTAAAGGCTGTTTAAGGAAATCTCAAGTTTTCCTGTTAAGTGTGAAATCATTTTAAAAAATGTAAGCCATTTGTTTTACAAATGTGTTTGTTTGCACGAGTACTTGTGTGTGTATGTATTGCACGTGTGTGTGTGTGTGTATATGCATGTGTGTGTAGGGCAAAGGTACAGTTTGTGAGCACTGATAGTGACAGGATTCAGATCTGGGAGCAGAGTGGGGCAGACTGCAGGATTTGATTGGGCAGTAGCAGCATAAATGGTGGGGCAGCGCAGGTCTATATTGTTGAGCTAGACCTCTCTGCACACTAGCAGAATGAACATGTATGTTACAGTAGTAATGCTGGTATGTATTATCTGAATCCAACCACATTACTTTCTTCGGATAAAGAACCTTCTTTAAAGCAAGGCACTGTTGGCATCTTGAGGAGAACCATCTCCGGTCCCGGAAGCACCTCAAAACCTTCCTCTTTGCTTCTGCTTTCTCTCTCCCTCTCCCCTGCTGAACAGCTAATACCCTTCACTGAAACTGCACTGATTCTGCAACTGGACCACTCTTAACGGCCTCGGTCCTGGGCCCAGCCACTCTCCACTTGCACTGATGCACTGGAACCCCTCTGCACTGCGGGACTGTCTCTGTATCCCTACAGCCCCCCCCCCCTTTCCCAGCACTTGTTCTGCACTTACCTTGCACTTGCCACCAGCTGGCCCTATTTATTTATTACTTTACGCCACTTACCTTGTACTGCACTTCCCCCCTCCCCTTCCCCTTGCACTTTTCCCCCTCCCCCACCCCTGCACTTGCGCGATCTGAATGACACCTGGCCTAGTAGGATCGTTGTCTGTCTCCCCTTGTTCCTCCCCCCCCTGCCTCGTCGCGCCTTGAAACACCTGTGTATAGGCGCGTTACAAATGCCATATCATATCATATCATATATTGATGAGGCAAGCTGTTGGCATATATTGTTGAGGCAGGCCTAATGGTTTTCCTTTGGGGACAGCCAGCATCAACACATGGTACAACATGCTCCTGTATACTGTTGGTAATGTCTGAAAACAATGTGTTAAGAGGAAAACAAAGGTTCACCATGGGGTGTCAGATGTGCTAATGGGTGTGCCCTGCAAGCCTACTCCGCCCCCATTGGTTGCAGCGATTGGCATCCACTGTAGTCATTTGTAGAACGGAATAGGGGCTTTGGCAGAACAATGGCAGAGTGATTGATGGCTGCCTAGTGGGGCTCTGCCCATTACCAGTGCTGCATGATTCCATGAGTTAATAAATGGGAATGCCCTTGCAGTTCACGCCATGTTGCAAGAGGGTAGATTTGCCAATCTTCACTTGCATTGCTAGGCGGTACACTAGTAAGGAATTGTGGCGGGGATCCGCATCATTCCATTTACAAGCCACACTTCTAGATGATTAAATGTGTGCCTATCCCAAGTGTAATTCAACCCCATGTCAAAAAGATCCCGTTTAGCCAATTCTGGCCTTTCAGCCAACAACCCTTTGCATGCTGGGATTTTTATTTTTGCCATTTCCGTTATAAGCATGGTCCTAAAGGTCCAGGCACGCAAACAATGGGTGGGTAAGAAGGCAGCTGGATATAGAGGTGGCCCTTGGCAACTCTTATTTTGATTTTAAAATACAGGCCCTCCCCCAAGGTCATCGGCAAATCGGATCAAAATTCACCGGTTAGATATGTGTATATTGTATATATTTTTCCCGGTTGAAAATGCATCATGAAGGCATTGTCAATGATCAGAACCCCCAGATCCCCTGCCCCAGGTTTGAGCAGTGCCGGCACTCTTGCTTTTAAAATTTTCATTAAGGGAAGTGCAGTTTGATTTTCGGCATTGATGGGAGAGCGATACGTCAATGATCTAAGTGCTTGCCCACGACGGCTGAATACTTCCCGCAGGGCATGGGATTGCGGGGCGAACTATAAATAGAACAGAATTATATTATATAACCATCGTCATCAAATAGCTTTATTCGGCCATAAGGCCATCAACGTGCATCCTAACAATAAACATTTACATGATTTCCATAGTGCATTATATCGAAGAGATTTCCATTAATTAATCAGAGCCTACTTGAGCACAGCTCGGGAGACCACAAACTTCATACGCCCAATCAACTTTGGTTCCTGGTTGGCCTTATCCCCAGGGAAATGAGATTTGTTCCAGATTGAGGGTAATTATTCGAGATGATTCCCAAATAGCCAACAGACTTAGGCATCCGCCCTTACACATCCAGAATCTTCACAGTCTCGAAAAGAGGCATGCTGCGGCATGCTGGACCGCCTTCAGAGGGACCAATGTGGCCTCTGCGACTCCGGCAAGTAGGGTAATTGCCACCGTTCAGGTGAAAGATGGCAAGCGTTTGGATGACTGTTCTGGCACTTGGGGGCGGGATCAAGGGATTGCCTCTGCATAGGGGTATGCGCTGGTATCATGCTGATGGGGTCTTCCTGTTGAAGTCGCATTAAATGGTGAATATGAGAGGTTTTGCACTGGGTGAGAGATGAGATGCGGCGAAGTCCCCGCCTGGGCATGCTTGGTGAGGTTTCCTAGGAGATTGCATTCAGTCTTTGTCGGGTTGCACTTCAGCCAGGCGCTTGGTGTCCAGGGTTACATGGGTGGGGGATCACAGTACTTGAGTCAATGAATGCCCTTGATGCCCTTGATTTGTAGGCAAACGTAGTGTACCCGCTGCATTCTGCTGTATATTCCTGATGATATCGGTGAGGCCTTCCCCTCAGAGGTTCCATTGCAGTGGCTTGTGATTGGTATATTTTAGTGCCATGTCAGACTCTAGAAGTTACTGGGCAGTGGTGGGATCTGTCTGGGCCCATCAGAAGGAGCTGGCATGAGGGCTGCAAGGGTGTTGGTGTGGTCTTCTAGAGTAATTGTCCTCAACTGTCCATCATGATATGTTGTGAGCTGGTATACGTGGGATGTCTGCGGTGTGTTTGGAGCTGTCAAGGTGAGTTACATGTGCCTGTGATTTGCGGTATTGCAGGTCTGGCGAGGGGTTGATGCAATGCTCCACAGCCTGGTAGACTGCTCTGCGCTTGCTAAGTAGATGCTTTGGCTGCGGTGATGAGTGCCTTGCCTGCTGAATGGAGGATTCTAAGGGTGAGGAGCTATTGTGTGTGACAACTTTGAGATGTGCCATCAAGGTAAACATTATGTTATGTTGATGGACTTTTATAATGCAGTGCTCCACTACTGCGCCTCTACTAGTAGATCTTGGTCTGCTGGTGGAGCGAAATTAAGCATTATGAATTAAATGTGCATTGTTTTAAGGGGCATTTTTGCTTACTGATCAGTGATTTAGCAAGATAGCGCAATTAGTTTCATGTTGTATTACAAAGATGCTGGGGGCAGGGTTGAAAAGTGAATGCTTTTGTCAAAACAGCTTGCCATATCTCGTGCCGTTGCATTGCACTTAATAAGCTTTTAGGCACTAGAAGCAGATGATGTGTGCATATTCACAATTCTGTCCGAAGGAGTTCAAATTGAGGGGCACCATGACTATTTTCACACCACTGTCCATCCTCTCAACTCTCTCCACTGGACAATGGCAATCCATCCTTTGTGAAGCTAGAACAAGATTTATACAAACAAAACAAAAGTGTGTAACAACAGGGCTTCATTAGTATGCAAATACATATTAGGGGTCCTTACGACCTTGCCTGGATCCTGGCAGTAAATCCAGCAGGATACCGGCAAATGTTAACACCATTACCAGCAGTCTGGCGGTATTACCGCTGATTTATGAGTGCTGGTGATTGTAGTAAATCCCTATTCCATGGAGTTCCATTGATTTCCATGGGGGGAGTTTCCAGTATTACCGACACCTGTAATACCAGTGATTTTTACCAGTGAGGTGCCAGGAATTACCTCCATCTCTTGGCACCGCCTCGGCAAACTTGTAGTTGGCCGGTGCGGAAACGTGCCGGTATATGGTAATACCGGCACGTTAATTTCGCAAGGGACAACTCGTAATGAGGGCCCCTCGACTGATTTCTCCAGCATGCATGATAGGAGCTGGCCAGAGAAATTAAAACACAGATAAGGCTGGAGACCAAAGAAATATGACATTATGAAGTGGAAGCATTGGGAATTCCCTTCAGAAACAAATGTACAATAATGAGCATTGGAAAAACCAACATGGCAGACTTTGGAAAGTAGAGGGAAGACTGAATTGCCCAGTGGGCGCTTTACAAAGAAGTGTCCCCTGCATTTGCATGGCCAGACCTATTGGCTTTTCCAATGCTTGTTTTGAAATGTAACGCTGCCGGCGGGGAAGTGCACCAAGTGTTTTCCCTCTGAGTGGCGGATGATCTTGAGATTGCTTTAAGCCATCTCTTATGACCTTTGCTTTGAGTCTTTGAGTCAGAAAGTGAGTACATGATAACAAGGCATTTAGTCAGTTGTGATGTCAGTTGGATTAAAAGAATATTCTTTTCAAATAATTAAAATATAGAGTAATGTACACAAAACTGTACATTGCAAGTCTTTTGAAAATAACAGAGGCATTCTATGCCATATAAAGCTGAGGAAAACAAGTCATCTAGTGGCATGATTGTATCCAAAGGGTGCACATGCAATGCACTGAGCCAAACTCACCGTACTGCACACCGGGGGGGGGGGCAGTGGCTGTGAAATGTTACAATGTTTCAGTAGGTTTGAGTAATGCCCCACAATTATCCAATTTTGTAATTCTCTGAAAACGTGGCTTTTTTCAACTACATCGGACCGAGGACTAATCGCAATAGACGCGCAGTCCACAACTCACAGTACTGCGCTGCCGTGTAAAGATGCTAGCCCAAATGATGGCTGCCCACACTCTGTACAGCGCTCTGCTGTTCTCAAGCTAGATCTGCGCTTTAAACAATAAAATAAAAACAAATAAAATACAAAGGGCCTTATCCTGGCTGTAATACCAGCCGACTGTAATAGCCTAAGCCCCCACCGGTCCCACAGTATTATCACTGGATCACGTGTTCGGTGTTAATGGTAAATCCCCAAGCCCCATTGGATACAATGGGGCATTTCTTCGGCGCTAATACTGCGGGCTAATACAGCCGGCGGTAATAGCGCCAAAAGCACGGATTTTCATGTCCAGAAAAAAGCTGGAGGTGAAACAGCCCATTTAGCGCCCAACTCGAGATAGGGCCAGCCCTTAAATGCAGCGGTAATACCGTTACTGCCACATTTAAGGGCTACCACCCAACTCGTGATGAGGCCCAAAATCTGGTTTCCAGTTCTTGGATGAGAAACAGAATCTCCTTTACCTATGTTTGCACAACATGAACAGCTCAGGTATGCTGTTTTGTTATTGGCATTTGCACTGCACTTCGCTGCTTTTTTCATGGCCTCGGTGCTCTGGGGCATCTGAAAAAGATGGAGTTGGGTTAGGTTAGTAGGGAGCGAGGGCACATGAAAGAGAGCTTAGCTGTTGAATTTCTAAGATTTGTGTGCCGGTCATTTTTCTGTGTTCTGTGTCGAGTGCAAAATGTAGCCTTGTGTGCCCAGGGTGCTAGGCTGCATTAGCCAGGGTTGTGGTATGTAAGCTGGTTTAAAGGTGCAGTATTATGATGTTTTATGTCTGTTGGCAGGCAGGTTCAGTTGCAGTGTATGGGCGACTTATTTGGTGTGTATTTGCCCACGTGTGTTGGAACGTGGAATTTGAATAAGTTAATGCAAGGAGCCGTAAGAGACGTCGATGGGCAGGTACATGTGGTGCGCATGACATCTAGAGGCCACATGCAGCTAATCATAACATGGCATAGCAAGGCATGAGCACGCTGTCAAAGGGATAACATGGCATAGCAAGGCACGAGCAAGCTGTCAAAGGCATAACAATAGTCAAACAAAAACAAAAGAAATCCACATATAGAACAATGTAGTTTAAAAGTAATTATCTTTACAATTTGGATAGACTTGTTCTTGTGCTCAAAAGAGTCACCAAGAGGGAAATGTAACACTAGTATGTCTATGGTTTGTCAATATTTATTAAGAAGACAAAATGTTTTTAGGTATTCAATATGAAAACAAATAAACCAATGAGTGATTGAAAGAGAATACTTACAAATAAAGTTTTTTTTTTTACAAAGAAGACATTTTAGTAATAACAACAACAATTAATTGGTTATAAAAGAATCAAATGATTGAGCACTAACATCCAAGGTAGTATTAACCAACATAGAGACACACTGAGTAGAATTAAATCATCATGTGTGTCTCTCAGTAGTTAATCTAGCTTTTACTAGACTGAGGTGTCAGAGTCCTGATTTTGGAAATCCTGAATGGTTAGTTATAAAGATGTAGTGGTCTTGTTTATATTCATGATCAGGGCCTGATCATGCCTGGCTCAATTGCCAATCTGCCAACGTGAACGTGTGTGCCAATATGTCTAAATACTGATATATACAGTGCTTCATAAATTGGTAAACAACAGTTTGTTCATGGAAAAGGAAAAAGGTGATTGTAATGAGCACTGTATCACGTTTCGGCTTGCCGGAATTGACAGCATCAATGTTCAGCCTTCCTCAGGGCAAAAGAACCACAAGGTCCTAGAGAAAAGGGAGGCAGAAAAAAGGATACATGTATGGATCAATAGTACGTTGGCAACACAACAGAGATTTCTTTTCTTATCGGAACAATCTAAACAACCGCTAAAAAGCATTTTGAAAGAGGTCCACTCAATACTCACCCTGTAACTCAGACAGGGGTGCGTGAGGCGTGTGACCTTGTGTCTGGAATCACAGAGTTCAAATGGGCTGGTTGCGCTGACACAGACAGGTGCCTATTGTGGGCTGCGGGGTGGGAAAGAAGGCATAACAAGCCATAGCAAGGAATTAGAAGTCATCGCAATTCATGAAAAGGGCCGAACAGGAAAACAGCTTGGTGTCTACCATGAGCTCTGACCACAGGCCTCTGCAAACAACTCCCATTTCACTTTCTCGCTTAGCTACTCTCAAATGCTCCCTTGGACACCGCATCATTTACTCTAGCATAGCCAAACCGGAAGTTGAGCCGCAGGAAATGGTGGCAAAGCTGGGCAGCTTTTCCACAGACGTCCTGTGCAGAGCGCTGGGTAGTCCTACAAACCAGACTCTGAGTGGGAATTAGTGCCCAGCTGCAGTTTACTGGGGTGCACCCATTGTCGAGAAAACGCCACGCTACCATTGCCGGCTCAGCTAGGACAGAAAGTCAGTCTTAGCTAGAGTTCCCATGTGAGAATATATAGAGAATGAGAGGTATCCATCGAAACGAGAGTGATACCAGAAGTTTTTTTTTTAAATGACGAATTAAAAAATACACTTATTGGACAAATTTAACAAAATGGTTTAAAGAAATATTTTTTTAAAAATAGGCGGACAGTGTTATTTTTTTAAATAATACTTGTGATGTAAAAGCAAATGGTGCACTAATTCTAAACCCTGACACTTTATGTAAAAAACAAGACCGATTCACAAGATAAGACATTACGGGCAGTTGGGCCCCTTTCTGACAATACACGACATGGCACAGAGAGAGAGGGTCGAAGCATTCTCCACAGTAGGGGTCTGCAGCCTGTGGCTCTCCAGATGTTTGGACTACAACTCCCATGATCCCTCGCCTCTGAATATGATGGCTATGGCTGATGGGTGGTGTAGTTCAAAACATCTGGAGAGCCAAAGGTTGCAGAACCTTCCTCCACTGCCTCTTGCCGGGTAACCTACTATTCGGACCCAGGACTTCACCCGCGCTAGGAACAAACACACGTAGCAGACACCCCAATAACACCCGGCAGATCGCAGCCCCAGAAGTATCATGCTGTCAGTATATGGCAGGAGAACTATTTCACTGCCAATGGAAGGATAGGCAATGTTGCCTTGTAATGTCATTTTAAGGCTGATGTAATTCAGAACGGCCAGTGTTGCAGCTGTCCTGCTCTCAGGCTCTCAGTCAATCTGCCCTCTCAATGTCCTCTTGGTGTGATCCTGCCCAACACTTCTAGTTGTCATGCATTCAGTGCACTGTGCAGTGTTACACTATGGCCCACTGGGTACTGAGAACCGTGCAGCACTAAAGACCAAAACAACCTAGGCAATACTATCTGCAGCTCTAGAAATGTCAAATGACAATAACCCTTGTGGTGAGAAAGGCACACCCCCATGTTGTATCCCTTCCCACAACTCAACTCCCCAAACTGCTAAATCAGGTGGTCCTGGCAGCAATGATTTTCAGGGAACACTTCTCTACAATGTTCATGACTCAGAGTACCAAACTGATGGCAACACTTATATTTTCTAGGTGAATCTATGCAGGACTTGCCTTCTTTCCTTTAATATTTAGGGGGTTAGTGAAGTGATTTGCACCATGGAACATGCGTCCGTGTGGTGGCCTCGGTGCACTCTCTTTTAGACACTCGTGCATGCCCAGGTCTCTGGTTTCTAGCTATGTATCCATTATGTGCGTGGTCATGAATCTGGTCGGTTATTGACATATGCGGGTTCAAGAGTTTGATTGGTAGGCATTGAAGTCAATATCAGGGCAAACGTGTTTTTTAATTGACTGACAGTGCCCAATCCCTATTAAGAACGCGGAGTGAGTGATATTGGTGATACTTGAATAGTTACAAAATTGTGTTCTTATATCAAGCTTCCTGCTGGAGTCCAGTCTCTAACAGCGGGAGCGCGTTTCAAACCTGTGTTGCTCAGCATTGTCTTGCTTCCAAGACAAGCATGTTGCCCCTGAGCTATCCTCCCAACCCTACTAAGGATGCTTTGAAAAGGAAGTGCTTACGTCTTTCCTGGACCTCTCGTGAGTCACATGAGCTGTAAAGAGTCCATCCAGCGTGTTCCACAGAGTGGGCCTATTAGGCTGTGCAGCAAATGGGCCCCAAAGGGCCGATTGCGTGGAGCAACAGCCAACGTGTGCAGTTACCCGTGCAGCAGTCCCCTCTGCGATTTCAAAATGACAGCGGTAACATTCATTTTTGGAGTTCACAGGACTCCATGGGGATTTTGCAGGAATTACCGGGTGTGGTAATGCTGACCCGGTAGAGGAAATACCACCAGCCAAGTGCTGAAGATGCCTCCTCCACATTACTGCCACATGGACATATGAAGGAAATATTACTGCCAAACTACTAATATGGTAGTGTGGTAAAAGTGCCTCTAATATGCGAATCGCCTAGAGACCCACCCTAGGTACGGAACCAATAGGTTAAAAAAAAAGGACCTTACAGATACAGTTATAAATAAATAAATGTTCACATGAGTATAGGATATACTATGTATTAGATGCATAGAATGATCACATTAGCCGCATAGCTGGTATACAATCATTTTAATCCACAGTATTAAGGAAGCGAGGTGGACAGATTACATACAAGCCAGCGCATTTCAGACCTCAGTCCATCATCGGGCCCGAATATGCATCCAGTCGCGCTAACAGAGGCGTAGACCGGGTAGGTCCTGAGCTTGCAAGGCCAACCCAAAATCTGAAAATGTCCACTCGGAAGCGCTATGCGGGCATTTACAGATGTTCACGTCACTGCGGTGGGCCCAACTACATTAGCTTCAGGCCCCACGTGTTAGACAATCCTGGCTACCCCTCTGCTCGCATGTGTATTGAGTCATCAAAGTTAAAAGCATATACACTGTGTATCCTGAGGCATGTATGCAAACGGTACCGGTCCTGCATGATTAGAGACACAGCAGAGCAGCCCCAGCGCTGTTTAGAGCTGTGTTCCTGGACCACGAATAGAGAAAGGTAAGTACTTTGCTCCAGCAGCAGAAACTGAGATATTACCGCTAAACGACTAATATGGTAGTGTGGTGATAAAAGTGACGGTAAATCTGCTAGAACCCTGTTCTTTTACCTCGCCGCCATACTTGCAGTGATCCACACTATGTGTTCTCATGAGACCTGAGTACATGTTTGGTGGTGCTATATGCCAAACCTATAAAAAAACAGATGTAGCTAGAACATCTAAAAGATTAAGAGCCTGATTCATGGAATCTTTTGCACAGTACAAAATGACTGTTGGCAGTGCAAAGTTACTTTGCACCAGTGAAAAACACCCTCATTCATGGAACAGTGCAAAGTGTATTTTTGCCGTGCAAAGTCACATTGCAATGCAAAAATAAACTTTGCATGGCTTCACCCTGATTGATGAGCAGTGCAACGAGTATTGTTGCAGTGGAAATTGACTTTGCACGGCAAAAATAAACTTTGCACTGTTCCATGAATCAGGGTGTTTGTTGGCAGTGCAAAGTCACTTTCCACAAGTAAAAAGTCACTTTGCACCGTGCAAAAGATTCCAAGAATCAGGCCCTTCGGGTCCGATTCATGGAATGTATGCATGGTTCAGAGTCACTTTGCACTGCTGACACAAACCGGAAATGCGCAAAGTGTATTTTTGCAGTGCAAAGTCAGTACAAAGTCATTTTTGCAGTAAAAAATGACTTTGCACTGCCGACAAAAAAATCCTGATTCATGGAACTGTGCTAAGCTTATTTTTGCAATGCAAAGTCACTTTTCAGCAGTGCAAAGTCACTTTTCAGCACTGCAAACAATTCCATGTATCAGGCTCATCTGATTCACAGAATCGTTTTATAATGGTGCCATCCCATTGGAAAATGCTCTGTGAATCAGGCCCTAAGTCGCAAAGTGACAGCACTCTAATGGAGCCATCCGAAGAAAGCCGTTTATGTTTAAGGACTAATACGCGCTGAACGTATGTATGTCTCTTCTTAAGCGTCCTGGTGCAATGGGGCCCAGTCTTCTCCACAGACTCACTATTTCTCACAGCTGCAACAAAGGTCGCCCCAATGATGCTCAGAAATGTGATTGACGCCTCGAGGAGGCGCGGGGCTCCTGCTTCTTTGTACTCAGTCCATGTCGCTCTGTGGTTTTGTTTCAGATGCCGGCGATCAAAGGGAAGAAACGTATGCTGGGAACTCCATCCCGTGTCCCGAAAAGGCCAGCAGCCACTGCGTGCATGGGAAATGCGAGTTAATCTATTCCACTCAGAAGGCGTCGTGTCGGTAAGTCAGCGAGTGAACAAGCGCGAGACTGAACCGGAAGCCTGGGGGCAGGGCTGGGTGATATCATGGCGGGAAGCGGAGCTCACAAACTGCGCCATAGACGACAGAGAGCTTCCACACAGAAGCGTGCCCTCCTGCTCCAGTGTAACACTACTCCTGATAATGGGCAGGTCTTTGAAGCTCAAAATGCCTCCAAGGAAAAACACACAAGACCAAAATAAATATATTAATTGACCCACATGGTTTTTTTCTCAGAAATATGGGGCCATTTTCTCACTGGGGTTGCGTGGGGCTTGTACAGTAGTCAATTTGAAAATATGTCGTTATTGTCCTGGGTCCCAACACACCGCAACATAGGTTTCACGAAAGTGTGAGCGCTAGTCTTGCACTTTCTGCCCAATGCAATTCCAAGTTCAGGCTCGGGCTGGCCTAAAGGGCAACAGTGCAATGCCCGAACTGGAGGTCCAACATGCTAGTGTGGGACAGATTTTTGGTCAAAATGGGACCGTTTTTTGACTAAAGTGGGCCACTTTGATTAGTTACTTCACTCTGCGGCTATAGTTCTGAACAGTGTGCTGAACATATAAAATGCAGAATTTGTAACACATTTGACAAAAAACCTCGCCCTTGGGTACTACTCAGTCTGTCACAAAAGGAATGAATTGCTATTTGAAAGTGTGGGACACTTTTTCATTGGTGCCTGAGACTGTTTTAGGCCCCAGTCCGACCATGTTCAAGTGCCACGATGTTTGCCAGTGTTTGCATTTACCATTCATCTTCACGCAGTGAAATGCATTTCGGTCTATTCATTGCTACCACTTTCTTGACAGCACCCTGACACTCCAGATAAGGGGGGCAAACCTTGGTGCGACCACACTACTTTCAGATACATAGCCCATAGGAGAGGATCAGGCGGCAGAAGGCTGCTAGACAATGACGTTGGCAACAGAGTTCCCTGCCAGGAGCATGCAGTGAGGCTCCTTTGCCATGCGCTGTCCACGCCTGCCACAGCATAGGCTTGTGGTTAGCTGGGCAAAGTTCTCTTCCCCCAGGCTAGACTGTCAAGGGGTTGGCAGCAATGCACAGCAGACAGTGCGGGTGAACCTGTGCACAGGGATTTTGGTCTGGGGACAATGTGAAACTGGCAGTGTCATTTTCTAGAAAGCAGTTCAAACTGGTGCGTTGCCCCCACTGATATGCCCCAAAACCTATAGAGTGCTAGCAATTATGCAGCTTTTTTAATTAAGCAATAGAACCTGAGGAGGGGGGTCATTACCCGTCGTGTAAGGCCCCCGAAGCGATAGAAGCCCACGGGAATCGAGAGCTTTAACGTAGCACGAGCCGTATTTCCCGACCAATAATACCACCCTCCGCGGGTTCTATTTCTATTAGTATACCGGCACGTCATACCAGGGTACAAACAGCAATGTTTTTTTTTTTTTAAATTCAGTAAATTGAAAGGGAATGATTTATAAAATAAGAATTTGTAAGGCAATCGTTGTAAATGGCTTTGAATATGTGTTTCGGCATTTGCTTTTCTTCTGTGCACACACAGGCATATCCCATTAAAGTGTAGCTCTCTTGCTATGGAATCTGCCATCAGAATCACGTGACATTGACATAAAGTCCACAAGAAAGGCTGCAGGGACTTTACATTTTAATGAAGGTAGCTCTTGTGTTGATATGTCAGTTGCCATGCATGCTGCCCAATAGGACGGTAATCTGTTTGCTTAAAGTGCTTAACGTGCACAAGTTATGTTTGCATCACAGAAATGGCGGTGGCGGAACCAGAGCCAGCTGAAGCCTGATTAGGGCCAAATGCTTCCCTCTGGCTCGGCTCAAGCCCCTTTCTGAAAGAAGGGCCCAACTGGAGTCACATATGCATCACCTCATCCTCTGTAACATTCATAAAGTATATTAAAGTGACACTGCCACCAAGGGGCAGGTAAAAGAACTGCAGTCAATCATCTACTTCGACAGAGTACTTTGTTTATCTCTTGTCATGAATTGCATGATGGTGCAAAACTAAAGATGCAATGCGAGCATGTGTGGTCTGAAACCTGCAAAATTACAAACTGCAATCAGAAAACCTACCTTCTGCAATTAACCAATTTATGCACTCCTCGGAAATACTCACTCTACTTAAATGGGCAACATTTCCTATGGCTGCCATCATTGAGAAGTGATTATGTTAAATGTGCACTGCATATAAAGTTGCACTTATGTAGAGTGTATTAAACTAAAATGCTCGAAAGATGATGAAAATATTGGTAATGTATAATATGCACACCACAGGCTGAAGTATCCCTTGACTTCTACATTGCTCTGTTCTCAATCTCCCACCTTCCAGGACATGTGGGGGTTGCCTGTTGCTCCCATTTGTGTGTGCTGAAAGACAGACGATAGCCTGCAAGAAACTCTTTACCATAACCAGCTCCAAGTCCGTGTGAAACAATCACTACGAGGAGCTGACCTTTTCACACAGTGTTGGTGCTCTGTGTCTACGTCTTTCTTGAAAGTGCAGTTGCAAAACACCGTGGATTATTTAGATCATTACTTTGCATAACATAAGGATTACATATTTGTCAGGTTCATTTATATTGTGATTTGTTTACTTTACGTTATCTCTCATTAAACAGCATTATTTGAGCTCCTTATGAATGATAATGTGATAATGTACAGTTCTGTCAGCTGGTGATAAGAAGAGATGTGGTCAAGTGTCTAAAGTGTAAACTGGGATCAAACCCATTTTACAGAAAGTTTGTGATCCCAAACAAATCATTTCATTACACTGTGCCATATCTTCAAAGGCGGGATGCCAGATATTATTTTCCAGTTGTGGGGACAGGGAGGAAGGATATTAGGGAAGGCCTTGTGTTGCAGGGGACAGGGAGGAGGTTGCCAGGTATTGGGTTTTTCTTTTAGGTGTTAGAAATTTAGGCAGGTATCGGATTTGTGTTTAAGGATACGGAAACCGAAGGCAAGACATGCTTTTTGCATGTCCAGCTGCCCTCGCACTGCCTCTGGGATTCCCCAGCATGCATGTCCAGCTGCCCTCGCACTGCCTCCGGGATTCCCCAGCATGCATGTCCAGCTGCCCTCGCACTGCCTCCGGGCTCCCCCAGCACTTGTGGGCAATGCTGCATCGGCATCCCACAAGCGAGGCAGGGTAACTGCTGTTACCATTGGCAGCTGGGAGAGGGGCAGCCCCAACCTCCCCGCGCCTGTTCATATGGGTTCAGCAGTTATGGTCTGTATCAGCAACCCTACAGTTCATATCATATGTTGCTGGCTTGGCTTGCCGTCGGCTCTTAGGGCCAAGCCAGGCCCCTTGAATCCTTTGGCTCTCCCACCTCTACACAAAGACACATTTTTCCTTTATATTTTAGGCACATGTTTTTAAGTGTTTAAATTATGCTGCTTCATTTGTAAACCCGTCTTAGAATTCGACATAAAACATTCCTATTTAGAATTCGAGTTCTTGTAAAATACTTTCAGCCGCCAGGCCTTTTGAGCCAGCCCATGAATTTACAATTTCAGTGCATCGGTAAACAAGCAACATGAGCTGTCATCTGAGAACAGCGCTTTTTGATCTTTGTCCCAACCTTAGGTTAACTTTCGGTTTAAACTGATTCTTATAGCAACAATTTTGCCAGTGCCAGTTGGTTTTTCTTTGTATTTTTGTATTTGTATTTGTTTAACATTTGTCTTTCATTTGCTCCAGAAGACAAGCCACTTACCCTCCATTTTGTTTGCCAGCACGGTTTTGCATTGATGTATTACATTTATTTAAATCATCTTGAATTTTTAAATTACACTCTGCACATAATATTTTGATTATGCTAGTGACCATTTTTAATTTCGGTGCTATCATGCTAAGTAATCTTGTGCTTCTCTCCCCCTACGGGCTGATCAACTTGGGAGTCATGTATGAAATATAGTGCTGATTTGCACCTGTTGATTTGTGATTTTGTGTGTCTGTCCACTCCTATGAAGTAGCAATTGTAAGGTTTGCACGGAACACTCCGCTGATTCGTGTCTTATGTTTTTATATATGTTTTTGGCCTTTTTTATGTATTAACTGTTTTTGGGAACTTGAAGGTCAAATGGCTGACTGGCTAGTGACAATCAGTGATCTGGAAGTATAATGAGGTTTTGGGAAGGGGTGGGGGGTGTCATTGACCAAATTATGTTATGTTTTCCTTCTGGCCCATTCGAATGAGAAAGAAAAGTGGCTAGTGAGAGAAAAAAGAACAGGCAGGTCAGTGAGTAACCCAAAGGGCCCATTTCATGCAAAATATATGTTGCACAGTTGTGACGGCCTACAATTGAACTTAGTTTGCAAAAATGTCCCCTCTGTCCATTTTTCATCATTTGCATTCGGAAGTTCAAAAGAAAGATGTAAAATCAGTTGGAATAACCGGTGCACCTTTCTTTTACACTTCTGAATTCAGATAAGTGCAAATACCTACCAGAATTCATGCTTGTGGCAGACATTTACAATGGATTCCAATGGAATCCGCCTGCTTTAAGCAGGAGGAAGCAAGGTGAATGCCATTGCATACCATTGGCTTAGTGGCAGCACGAAAATCACCCACTGGTGGTAAACCTGGAGGATTTGCCATACAGAGTGGGAAAGTGGGCAGGCATGTCAAGTCCTTCCCTCCTCCTGCTTGAAAATCGTGTCAAATCCTGCTGGATCGTTAAAAGTGGTAGTAAGTGGCAGTTATTACTTCCACCACTTTTACTGCCACATTTTACTGATCTGAGAGTTCGGACAAATGACCCCCTTACGATGCAATATTAAGAGGCAACAGGACTTATTCCGGAGACATAAAACAGTCGTTTCCTTTATTTTACCTCTGAGATCGTACAAGATTGGGCCTATTCAGGGTAGTGTGGCCGTACGCATGAGTAGCATTGTTAACCAACATTAGAAGTTTAGATTATATTGGGAGAACGCATGAGAACTGAGGTGGGGGAATTAAAGCAAGAGGTGCCTAAGCAATTCGCTTAGGAGCCTGGTTTGGTGCAGCAAAAGCAGGAAGTCACTGTCTAATGTAAGTACACCAATCATTTGTCACCAAAGACACCTGTGTAAAGGAAAAGTCGTATTGGGAACAAACACGTCCTCTCTACGAACTGCCGATGGATGTTAGAGGTGGTGCCAGTTGCGTGCATTTCAGGTGGATTTCCATTGACGCTATTCACACGAGGGACAGGTGGCGCAGTGCTGCCTATTTTATTTTGTTATTTACTTATTTCTTACGCGCCCAGTAGCCAGTAGGCATCAGGGCGCGGATGAAACAGATTGATGGAGGGAAAAAGAGGATGATGAAACAGCAAGTTAACAATTCTTGAGATAGATACAATTACTTAAGAAAACAGAATGGTCTTTAGTGCTTTTTTTGAATGCGACGCAGCTTGATGGGTAGTTCATTCCATGCCATGGCAGCCTTCACAGGATATGACCATTCTTTTCCCTTTTCCTTTTGAATCGAGGGCAATCTAGTCGCATAGAGTATTTCGATCTAGTAGTCCTAGTTGAGTTCTGCATGACAATGCGCTCTTTTAAATACTTGGGAGCATTTCCAAACAGACCTTTATGGGTCATGGTGTTGATTTTAAATTCTATTCTTGCTTCTACAGGGAGCCAGTGTACATTCCTTCTGTGCAATGATATATGCTCCTATTTCGTGAAGATATGTTATGACTCTAACATCATCATTCTGCAAAATCTGAGGCTTTTTGACACATGATTTTCTGGCTCCTCCCAGCAAGGCACTGCAGTAGTCCAACCTTGGCATAATTAAGGCTCTGACCAAGGTGATGCAATTAGTGTCTGAGATGAAGGGTTCCATTAGGAATTTGATGGAACTGTCCATTTTGGAGAGTTGTTTTGTGATTCTAACCAATTGAAGGGCAAAAGGGATTTGCGCATCTGTCGCAGGGATAACCGGAATCAGCATCAGGATTGGTGGGATCGCTTGTCAGTCAAAGCGACAGAAGCGAGTTGAGGGATGCCATCTGTTGCATGTATTACCCAATTAATCACAATGCATCATCTGTATAATGTTCCCCCATGCTCACAAAGCAAGTTTTGCTGCAGTTTCTTAAGTCCCACTGAAGAACTCGTGTCCAAAGCCCCTGGCGAGGGTCATCTTTTTTTAATGGCAGTGATTATAAAGATCAGGACATTTCAGAAGGCATGTGTATTTTATCTTGCACTATTGTACACTTTCAGGACGTTTTCGACTGCCAAGTTAACAATATGCTTTTTCGCTCTTCTTTTTGTTGTTCTTTGTTTTAGGTGTGACTCTGGATACACCGGTCAATATTGTGAAAAAACAGACTTTAACATTCTTTACGTTGTTCCGAGTAGGCAAAAGCTTACCCATGTCCTCATTGCGGCAATAATTGGAGCAGTACAGATAGCCATCATAGTTGCAATCGTCATGTGCATAACAAGGTATGTGATTTGGAAAAAACCTCAAGTGACCCCAAAGAGTTCATCATTTATCTGTCTGCTCACTGTGGGCCTGATTCATGGAATGTTTTGCACGGTGCAAAGTGACTTTTCAGTTGTCAAAGTGGCTTTCCACTGCCAACAAACACCCTGATTCATGGAACAGTGCAAAGTGTCTTTTCACTGTGCAGAGTGACTGTGCACGGCAAAAAGACACTTTGCACTGTTCCATGAATCAGGGTGTTAATTGGCTGTGTAAAATCACTTTGCACAAGTGAAAAGTCACTTTGCACCGTGCAAAATATTCCATGAATTAGGCTCTATGTTTTCGCGATATAAATAAAATATCATATCATATCACTTGTTCCTGTGACACTTGCGTCCTCCATTCACGTTGTTCATATTTTTGATGAAATGTCTGCGGTTTGCATTTTTTTACCGAGGAAAAAACATTAACATACAAACAAAACTATGGTTTAGCTGCAACAATTTTACAAAAAAACGAATATTAATCCTCTGATACAGAAGCAGTTCTCAAATGATTTAAAAGTTGGGCAACCGATTGCTTATAATAATTGAATCATGGCTATTGCCTAACGTGCATAAAACACATACATTATATAGGGCCTCATTACGAGGTGGGTGGTAAGGGATTACCGGCACCAGTAAGGGCACCGTTGCCGGTAATCCCTTACCGCCCTACTACGAGTTCCCTTTGCGGGTCCTCCCTTAACGCCTGGTTTTTCCAGGTGTTAAGGACAGGACCCGCAAAGGGACTTTAGAGCTAATAACGGTACCGCAATTTGCAGTACCGTTATTAGCGCCTTCCCTATTCCTATTGAGCCATATGGGGGCTCAAATGAGAATGGGGAAGGGCCCTGGTGAATGGGGAATTACCGGTCCCGGCAACCTTGGAATGGACCGGTAATTGCTCCATTCACCAGGGCGGAGTCGGTAAGGGTTTGGAGGCAGCCATGGCGCTAATAGCGCCATGGTTACCTCCAACCTCGTAATGAGGCCCATAGTCATTATAATAGCTGTGTAAAGCCTGTGAAACCGACTGAATCTCTAATCGATTGCCCAGAATTCTTCTCTCCCGAGCAAACTGCGTCATGTGATTATTAAGTCAATTAGACTTTCCAAATCAATGCTATGAAAGAATGAGCCAAAATGAGAGGGTTCTTAATAATATTGTCAATATTCCCAATGTGCTCATTAGTGATCCTGAACAGATCTAAAAGATAATTCAAGGTAGCATCTTAGCTGAGAACATCTAATTAAAAAATATGGACATTCCGGTCGAGTATTGATCAAAGGAAAGACAAGTTAGGGAAATCGTGGAGAAACAAGGAGATATTGAGGAGGAGATTTCTGATGCCTGAGTTAGCGTTTATTCAGCGTAGTTGGGGTATCACCCTACAATGATGTAATAAATACTCAAATTATGTATGCTAAATTTGAGAATACAAAGACTGGTTCTAATAGCAGCAGTGTCCTGTATCTCTGTTGGGAAAACACTTGCGCCTCCAGATCTGACTCTAGATTGGTTTTCCCTTGGAAGAACTAATTGAGTCGCCACATATAACCAAGTGATATTATTGTGCTATTAAATACTATGGTCAATGTCACTGCCATCTAGGAACGCCACGTTGTCTCTACTTTAACAATAACACATCTGATATGTTAGTAGAAGATTGCATTGTAGCCATAATTCCGCAAGGGTGTGCAATAATTTCCTGAAGAATAATTGTCCCTCTGTTTTAATCCCATATTCTACCCATTTACAACCAGCTGTGTCTGAGACATTCTGAGGCATGTCTTAGAAACCCCATTAAATGGTAAAGTTGGTACTTTAAAAAAGTGTCTACTTAAAGACCTATAATGAAACAATGGAAATATATTTAGCAAAAATTCCCAAGAAAATATGTATCTTCCTTGCTTCATAAATATTGTCTGGAAGCCTGAATATATATTGGGGGGGGGGGGGTTCCTGCTCCATGTTTAGGATATATTGGAGACAATGTATCCATGATGCCCAGAAATAAAATCCAAGGTAAGAAAGTGCAAGACCACCCCTCAACATACTCGAATATGATTTCATACAAACGAGCTGGGGTTACCAAACCCTAAGATGAAATAGCCAATCTTTCAGACTTTGTCGGACTCAGATGGAATCGTGTTAAATATTAAGAAAGGCATCTAAAAACAGGGAGAAACATTGGGAATTTAATCATTTTGAATATAGCAACCGTCCCCAATATGAAAATGTTAAGTGTACCCTTTCTTTTAACCAAGACCGTCACACATTTTATTTTTATTTCTTCTTGTTCCTAATACTTCTAGGTCAGGGAACATGTGCATTGCAAGGTATTTCACTATAATGCATATATATTGGGAGTTCCAATTTCAACTCATAAACCTGCTTATCAGACACGCCATGCAATGCCTTCGATAGATTAGCAATCTACGACTATGCACCCCGAGAATCCTGGGTAGGAATGACAATGCCATCCACCTTAGCTTCTATGGAGTTGAATATGGCAAATGGTAAAATGAAATGTTATGTCATCAAACTATAGGCAAATGAATCAATATGCCAGGCAAATAATAAGGAATTTGCGAAACCCCTGCATGGTTCCTTGGTGTCGCCACATATCAATCCAACACACAGCTCTGGTAACCAGCTTAGCTTTGTGTGTTCAACATGGCACTTTGACTGATATTATATATTACCTGAACCTACCTTAATAATTTATGAGTTATACTATCAATGTTTTTCCTGGTGCCTTCAATTCCTTCCCTCAAGCAATGTCTATTTAGTTACCACTATATCTCATTGGTCAAGGCAGTAATTGCATCCATGTTTTGGCTGTGATCAGGATGTTCTTTGCTCTTGATCATGTATATGACTGACTTTCCCTAAGGACTATTTGTCATTCAGTCACCACCACTAGGAAAATGCTACAATTGTTGAACAAAGAGAGGGTTTTTCGGAATTGTTTTAAGTGAAATGATATACCATTTCTTTATATAAAGGTAGCATTGATTACCACTATAGGGGGTGGCAACGCCCGCCTTTACCCTTGGTGGCTGAAAGATTTGCAGTATAGTAGGTGGCAGAACTGTCAGAGTTTCTTGGAGTGTTTCCTGGATGATGATTAGGAAAAAGAGCCGTAGATATTGGGGGTCATTACGAGTGTGGAGGCAGCCATGGTGCAAATAGCACATGGCTGCCTCCAAACCCGCGTCCAGGTCCGTGGTGTCGGAATGTGAATTTACCGGGACATTCCGACCTATGCGGACCCGGTAATTTCCCATTCCGAAAACCATTCCCCATTCCCAGTCGAGCCCCCATAGGGCTCAATGGGAATGGGGAAGGAGCTAATAACGGGCCCGCAAATAGCGCGCCCGTTATTAGCTCCATGGTCCCTTAACGGGTCCCACTAAGGGCTGCTGATAAAACCAGCCGCCCCCAGTGGCACCCGCTAAGGGACCTCGGAATGCGGCGGTAGGGGGTTAACGGCACCAGCATCCTTACCGGTGCCATTAAACCCCTACCGCGGTACTCGGAATGACCCGCATTGTGTTGGTTTAGGACACACCTAATCCATAATGTTGTTAGTACATGGTGCTTGCCACTCATCGCTAGGATCGATCTTGAATTTGTAGAGGGCTGCCCAGGTCAGGGTCATGATACAGGAGTCTGGACAAGACTTGCCTGAACTGGACTTGTTCATATGTAAAAAATATCTTTGAGTCAAAGAGAGTTCCAGTAAAGACTAAGGGGCCAGTTCACAAAGAACTTACTACAAGTAACTCTGACTTACTCCTGATTTAAAGTTACTATTAAAGCCTTATAGACTGAGGAAGGAGTCGTGGGGAAGGGTCATTATCCCAAGTGATAATGACGCCCCTCGAAGTCCATAAGGCTCTTAGCACATGGTGGTATTAGCAATACATGTTTTAATGATTATGTGGTGAAGTTAAATGGTGCTTTAAGAGCGAGTAAAGTAAACAGACGAACTGAGTTAGTGAATTAAATGTGGTTTTAATTAGTAGTATTTAAATAACATTGTTGTCTTTATAGCTTGAGCATTTTAATTGTAACTTGGTTAAACTGGAGCAGGTTTACATGACCATGCATGAGATGTCATGTAAAAGTAAACCGTTTCTATATAGGAACGTGAAAGCATTTTCTAATGTTTTACCTTTCTCTTTCATGTCTTAAATGGCATATTACAGCAAAGAAAAGGTCCCTCCCAGAAAGGAATTGTCTTGCTGAAGCTAAATCCTGACTGGAAATCATATTGTTGCTTGCCTTTCTGCTTCTGAATATTAGAATGTTTAGAAGGTTATTAATACAGGTAGTTATTGACTGCACTTTAAACATTCTGATTGGCTAAAAGGAGGTCAATAACGTTTTCCATATGCAAATAGTAATTTCTTTGTGAATCGAAATAGCCCTCTCCAGGTTTAGATTAAGGCCAATTCATAGTAACTCCTTAGTGAGTCTGCACCTAAACTGATTCTGGGTGTTAAAGTAGGAAACCAAATAAGGAGACCCAACAGGCCTGGTGAGAATGTTATAGTATCACCTTTTACTATGCATGAATGCTAGGCAGTGAGGTCCAGCAGTGACTGGTAACATTACAGTGGTGCTGATAGGGGGTGGGTAAAGAATCATTGTTGAGGTATTGTTGTTCTCCATCGTAATTTTCCTGTGCAATCATACCACTTGTATCAATTGTACAAACACGTGTTCATTCACTCTCTATTGTTTTATTGTTTTCAAATCCAGTGTCAAATGACTTGTTGCAACTATAGGAATTACCCCAGAAGTTGATATGGTCTGTAACTTGCGACTCTCCGGATATTTCGGACTACAACTCCCATGATCCCGCATGATTTGCTTGGGTGGCTGGGGTGATGGGAGTTGCTGTTCAAAACACCTGGAGCATCAAAGATTGCAGACCCTTGATCGCCAAGGCAATGCAAAACAAATCTGCCAGATTTCCACAAATTCTGACCGCTTGACTGCTTGTTTTTTTTTTTAATTGCAGAAAGTGCCCTAAAAACAACAGAGGACGTCGGCAGAAACAGAACCTGGGCCATTTCACGTCAGACCCCTCATCCCGGATGGTTTAGCGTGATGATTTTTATACCTACCTTGGCCATGTGATGTACATTTTTATTATATCTTTTTTTAAAAGAATGGAAATATTTATTTCAGAGGCCTTATTTTTGGACATTTTTGTAGTGTAGCTCAGTCGGTCTGTGGTATAACAGCGAGCAGCGACCCTAACCCAGCGGGTCCTGTCCCAGCGCTTCTCCTTTTTCGTTTTTTTTCTCGAATACGATCGCTTGTTTTCTGTATCTGTATCACATGGTTGTATAATAGACTCGTGCTTTACTCATGGAATGTAATACTGTCGGGACGACAGACTTGCCACCGCCAATGGTTGTAGATAAAAAAAAAAAACAGGAAGAAAAAAGAAAAGACAGAACAAAAAAAAAAGTTACCGAACAAACCGGGCATGAACTAAAAGGTAACATGTTTACAGTTTTTCTTTCTTACCAGACACTAGGAGACACTGTGTTATTGATATCTCAATGTTTTTTGAAGTTAGTAACCAATTTTTTTAGACACTGCCAATTTGCATGACCTGTGTACTGTGTGTAGTTGTGACATATTTAAAAACGTGAGGGGGAACACATGGCACCCCCGGCCACCCTCACAATCCCGACCCTGTCTTTCTATTGTTGGTATGACTATATTATGAAAAAGAACAACAACTGGAAAAATCAATAACTTCTGTCGACAGATGGGAAACAACCACAATATTTGGTAAAACCTACAGAGAGGACTGTTGCTTTCATCTCAAATCACCGGAAAAACGCCCGCTCAACCCTTCTTACAGGTGTTTTAACAGTGACAAAAATGTGGACGTGTGCTAATGACAAAGTAACACTACTACCTGTGTTTACAAGGCAAAACACAGGACGCCAATGACTAAACCTGTTGCGGTTCTCACTTCCAAAAAAAGGACAGCACGCAAAGAACCGATTTTCTGAGATTAATTTGCCTGAGTTCTTTGAAAGCTCCGGAGGGACCATGTGAGTACGTGTTCAGCTGTTTAACATGTCGTTTTAAGCTGTCGGAATTCTGCATGTGGGATTCATTCATTTGTTAATAAAAGAAACTACAAAATGCTTTCAACATTTTAATTGGAACAGCATGTCACCATATAAAGTTTTCACTACATTTTCAAGTTTGTGTGTGCTTATTTCTTTTCAATGTCTGCGAAAACCGTAACAGAGGAACCAGCTACGTCACTAGAAATCAGTATTTGGGGGGTGGAGGGGACGAACGAACTGATACAACACGGGGGTTAAAGGAGAGTGGGGTGGTGGCAGGGCGCCCAATTAGGGGGGGGGGGCAAAGCAGCCAATAGGGGGTGCAATTGCCTATGAGTGGAACTGCTGACGCATCACTGCGTTTTGCCCAATCCCACCCTTTGGCAAGTCTTAAGGCTTCAAGCTCTGGCAGTTACACGCATGCGCAATGCGAATGCGAATTACACGACAGTGACCAAATGAATGCAGTCAGAAGCCATGTTCTGTGATTCAATTTCACCTAAAACGACATTTGCTTCTTTTTTGGGCCTCAAAGGCCACCATCCCTGTGCGTTTGGCATGAGCAGATCCGGATATCCTGCTTGTACGGGTAACCTTTTTCTGTGTGTTTTTTGGAAAAGTTGGCAGGATTTCAATACCGTGTAATGTTATTTTCAGTGTTCAAACGTGCTAGGATATAATGAAAAAGCAGCCTGTACCATCCTAAAATCCCTGCCTTCTGCTGAACTGTGCATGCTCTTACAAGCTTGCGCTGAGCAGGCTAAGCGGCGGCAGTGCCCGCAAAAGAGTTGGCGTTGGGTCGCAAGAAACCAGCTGCAATAAAGAGCGACAGCGAGCCGGGAATTTCTGAACACCTGCTGTAAAGCACCACGGAGAGAAACCTGGACACGGGCTCTGTCATTGAGATTTGCGTTCTGGCTACTTGTGTGTAGGTTGCTTTAATACAATATGCTCCTCCGTGGGCCAGATTACAGAAACTTTGCACGGTATTAGCACTAGTGCAAAGTTGGGCCTATTTCTAAGAACACTAGAACATATTAGAACACCATTGCACCATGACAAGTGCAGTTTGGCCTGGCATAAGCACCAGGGCAATTGCCCTAGTGCAAAAAAGCTACATTTAAAGTTTGCCTTTGTGCTAATACCATTGTGCCCTGGTGCAAACATGTAGTGAAAATGTATCTTTTTTGCACTAGGGCAATGTTTGCCCTGGTGCTTATGCCAGGCCAAACTGCACTTGTCATGGTGCAATGGTTTTCTAATATGTTCTAGTGTTCTTAGAAATAGGCCCAACTTTGCACTAGTGCTAATACCGTGCAAAGGTGCATTTTCACAGGTGTACATTTTCTGTAATCTGACCCCCGATGCATTGGGGAAAAGAAGGTTTGCCAAAAAGGTACAGAGGCACTGTTAAAAGAGGGACATTAATATCTTTATGTAATAAATGCCCTTCCCATATGCTTCACGGGGGGTACGTTGTGTGACTTTGGTGCGTTTTTGTGCTGCATGTTGGTGATACTGTGGCTGGACTGGCTCATTTCGCTGCATTGCTGGCAGCAGGCAGACGTTGCTTCCTAATTTTAGAGGGTTCATGTTCCTGAAGGCATGTGGACAATCCTCTTGGAATATGCGGTATTTATAAATGCTTGACCGCCCTCCAGGGGTGGAGTTTCTGCTCCCTGTCCCACACATCTATGAGCCCAGCTGTCACGCTCCTGCATTCTGCACTCATGCCAAAACTGCGGCACTGAGCAAGTGCGATCGCAGTGAGGAACAGTCATTCTTCAGGAACTGCAGAGCCGGCGGACCACGAGCAAAAATGGATCTCCACGAAGCCACCCCGGAGGTTGACAAAATCCACCTGAACCGCCTGTCGGTGGTCACGGAAGACGAAGAAGAGCAAGATGCGGCACTGACGATTGTGACCGTCCTAGATAAAGTAGCGAACATTGTGGACAACGTGCAGGCGAGCCAGAAGAGGATCGAAGAGCGGCACCGAGAAATGGAGGACGCCATCAAGTCCATCCAGATCGACATTCTAAAGCTGGCCCAGGCTCACGCCAACACCAGCTTCACCGTCAACAAGCTCTTAGACAAAACCCGCAAAGTGAGCTCCAATGTGAAAGATGTGAAAGCCCGCGTGGATAAGCAGAGTGGCCACGTCCAGAAGGTGGAATCCAAGCAAGAAGAGCTCCTGAGGAAAAACAAATTCCGGGTGGTCATTTTCCAGGTATGCCCTAAGTTTCAGGCGCTCTGCTACGTGTGCATCATGGCGGAGCCGTTCCTTTGGGGAGCAGGAGGAGATGGTAGGGCTTGGACAGTTAGATACTAGAGTGCACAGGTTAGAGGACGCCTGGGTGGTGGTGTGTGCGAACCTAATTGCATGTGTCTTATATATTACACAAACGTGTATTCATATATAAATATATAGATGCATATCATATGTATACAAACTATTATATCATTTGAACTACTCTGTGAACAATAACTATAACACTTCTGCATGGAAGTGCTAAATAGACAAATCTCTGAATCTGGAATGTAAAGGGTTACAACAAATCGCTTGGCAATGCCAGCTCGTGCTGTGCAAGGCCTCTAGCAAAGTGCTGTCCATGCCAGTCTCTGATACTTACACTTCCTGCCCTGGCTGGCACTGAGCATGCCCTGCCAGCTCCCGCAGGCATTCCTAGGTGTGTGGGACTCTCTGAGCTTTAGGTTGCTTTCCATCTATGCCTGCCCAATTTTCTGCTTCCTGTCCATCAAAATGCCCTTCAATCCACCTGTCTATCAAGCTATGTAGGCACGGTTCTATGTCATTTCATCCTGAGGCATGTTTACTATTGCCTTTTAAACGTGTACAAAATAACGAAAAAGGTCGGCAATTTTTGGGGGGTATCCCCCAAACTCCCCACCCCTCCACCACCTATTTTTAGCTATTACTGACCCCCCTACCACTTATCTGCCCTTTCCTACCCCCCTAAAAAAATGGTTAAACTTTTCCGTAATTTCCTACATGTAAAAAGGCCTGGCGATGAAAGGACGTTATACCATATCTACCTAACTGCCCATAGATCTGTCTATTTTTATTTTATTGTTTATTTATAATGCGCTTAATACCAGCAAGTCGTTTCTAAGTGCGGGATTGGGATTTGAACCTGTGTTGAGCTGCGCTGTCTTTCTTCCAAGACAAACTCGTTGCCCCTGAGCTATCCTTCCTCCTATTGATCTATCTCTACATCATCTATCTATGTATCTATCTGCCTTTGATCTCCATCAGCTTTCCTGCTACCCGTGTCTCTAACCAGTCAATGTATCCATCATCTCGCTGCATATATATGTATCCTGATGGGTCTGTTCATGCATATGTACACTTGGCCGATTGGTGCACACCTGACTTGTATGTTACATGTCGCGCATACGGGTGTATTTCTGGCCTATAGAGCTTCACATGTTCACACCCGTCCAATCAAATATTCACTTCCACTCCCCGGGACTCGCTCAATCCGCCTAAAGATTTGGCATCATCGTTCTCAATCCTTTTTACGTTGGGTGTTGCTGGTGGTGTGGGGCCAGGAGCTTTGGCTTCCCATCTCCCTACCACCACTTCCAGAATGAAGATAAATACATTCATCAGACAAATTCATATTGTGGCCAGGTACATAGTGTAATCATGACAATCTGTCAGCCATTTTGTTTTTTTGAAGGTGTGGTTTTTACCATATCGCAGACCGCAACAACGTCTCAGGTTAACTATTATCATTTTATTAATGTCTATTGGTGATATACAGAGTGACAGCAGGCAATACTAAGGAGGACATTCCGAAATCTAAAGGTATAAAAGTTGAATAAACACGTTCTGTGCTGTGTTAACCAATGCCCTACACCGATCATTTTACCAACACGCAGGGCGTCGATTCGCAAGGTTTGCCAACTCAAGCTCATACCAATTTCAGATTAAATGCATCACTTTGCATTTTTTTAGCTTGCGGGTCTTGCGTGCATTTCTAAAATGTACCTTAGTTTTGAATTGGACTGGGGAGACACATGCAAAGCTGGTAGAGAGGTGAGGTGTGCAGTTGTTGGCAGTCCATACTGCGTTGTGTGCATGGGCCGCAGTGTATACGTGAAGCAATTCGTCTCAAGCAAGATGTGTATATTTGTGCATTGATGTAATCCAACAAGAGAGCACACAATGTACCTACTGAAAGCATGTGCTCCAAAGACTGCTCTCAACGTGTACTCAATATTACAGAAGCAAGCATGCATGCATGCATGCATGCATGCCTGCCACGCTAATGCAAGGTGCAGTGAATAATACAAACAATGGTACACTTTTTAAAGTTACAGCCAATGGGCATCACGTTAGATAAATCTACTTGGCTAGTACCTACTGGGCTGCAATACTGAGGGGCATTTCTTGAACATGCAGGAATACATGCATGGCGTATGTACATACAGATTGAAACCCCCCGCATTTGATCTGCTGCTGTGTTCATAGTAACCTAATTAGGGGATGCTCAGCTAAAAAAGAGCTGGACATATATTAGCCATTAGAGATCCATTGAGCGCTAGGATTAGTCTGTGGTCATTAACCAACATATGAGAATAACGGCCTTAATCTATAAAGTGCCTGAAAAAGGATTCTTTAAATTGTATGTGTTAGTGAGTTTGGCTTGGTTACTCTGTAATTATGCTAAAGTTGGTCTCCTCATAGGAAGAGCAGTTTTTGTGTCGCTTCTACCTTTGTTGCCGTTTTGGAAAGGTTTTGTGAAGTCTTTATCAAAGTTATATGAAATTTTCCCAAAGAATTAAGCGAATTCTATGACTCTTTTTGGTGTTAAAAAGCTACTGGGTGGTCTCAAAATGTCTATTCTTCCATTGATATTCTACAGACAAAATTGTGCTCCCACTTACTGCCCTGACCGCTGCACAGATTAGTGCCAAACCATTGAGATGACCGTTGCATCTGGTCAGACTTGCAATCTTTTTGTGGTTTGATGCAAATCCATCCGTCTAGCCAGATGGTCGCCATTGTGGCCCGCACATTTTTAGTGGGGTCTGGCCAGATTACTCACTGCTAAAATTTCAAAAAGCAACACGCGAGGCCCCTTGTGGTCATCACCCTTTGAAGTCAAGAAAGGGCTCCAAAACGTAATATGTCTAAAAAAAACATCAGCTGTGGGCTACCCGAGGGGCTTTCAGATACCTGATGGCCCACGGACAACCAAACTGGTCCATACGTAACACCCCAATTCCAGACATGGGACATGAAGCATGGACTCATCAGTGTCCCACAGACTTGTCTGGGGGCCCACCAGCCATCATTAGGGTTAATGCGGCCAATGGGTCTGGCCAGGTCCAGTGACCACGGGGCCACTGCTCTGAACTGCTCCGGACGCCACATAGTCCAACACCAAGAACATGCACCTATACTCACTTCCACCAGGACTTGGGTCTTAAGCCGAGCTAGAGGAAAAGAGGTTTGGTCCCATCTGTCTAGGGCCATTTAAAATTTCATGCGAGGGGCAACCACTCAAAATTCACCCGACTCCTGTAATAATGAAAATGAAGGCCTGATTCCCAGTGGAATCACAACACCTAGAGGTGTCATTAGCAGTGTGTGAGTTATTGTTGTTTTACAGTGGTGGTGGCTCAGTTATGGTGCCAGCAGAAACCACAATATTGTTGCTGAATTTCGATGTTTTGAAGGGAAAACTAACCAGAAATATGGTCAGGTATAGTTAAATGTATAATTTGGTCAAACAATTTAAAACACTGTTTTAAGTTTGTACCTATTGTCTACAAACGTTAGGAATGTCAAGATAAAAGTACACACACTCAGTCCAAAAAGCAAACCGAAGTCTACCAATGTTACTGTACAAAATCATATCAAAATGAACTCATTACCGAATCCCACAAAATCACCCTGCACCACTTCTTCACAAGACTCGGCATGCATCAATGCCACAGTTACACTATCTTACATTGAAAGCAAGTGTTGTGATGTAGTGGTCAAACCTGTGAAAGCACACTTTCAGCGCCAGGCCACCCCCACACATCGAGAAAGTTGGCACAAATCCATCCAGCTGTTTGGGTTGTAGGTGAGGACACAGTTTGCCATGAGTGAAACCGCATGGGAATTGCACATTTTGGAATGCCCAATGAAAGTGGCACCCTTCGGGATGGCCACCCGAAACTTCCACAACAAGTTCAGCATCGGAGTTTGTATGTGTTATAGAAGTTATGTGAAGATCAGTGAACAGCATGGTCAGCTTTGGTCATGTCCCAGGCACATGAAAGCGACCCAAAGTGAGCCTTGTGCATGGCCTGCATGCCTGCCACGGTCACCTAAAAGAGTCGGAATGTGCCCCGTGGTCGCCTTGCCCAGCGCATGGTCTTCGACCATTCCTTAATCTCCTCAAAGAGTCCCGGTGTGCCCATTGGGCATCTGAGTGGACACTGTCATGGGGCATGGTAATGGCTCAGAAACCTCATGGAACCCCAATGAGCGTAAGGAGCATGGACGGAGGCCATGTAGGGTGCTTGCCACTGTAGAGACCCAGTATAAGTGCATGGTCCGCGGATCCTGATCCATGGACCTCAGCGAGGTCTGTGGCTCCAGAGTTGGAACCACCGGTCATATCATTAAATCTCCCATTTTGTATCTTCGAAATTAGGCAGATTCTACCTTGTGATGCTCTTAAGGATTGGGATATGCCCCAGTGCAGTGCTATACGCCCCTTTTCATTTTTTTAGCATGGAATCCACGGTGAAGGACGGTGGCGATCGTCACGTTTCGTCCACCTATATACAGAGTTGCCCTCTTTCTTTCAATCAACCAATCAAATTCTTTTTTACTGCCGCCTGGGACTGCCTACCAATCGGTGGAGCCTCATCAGCCAAGTGTGTTTCTCGATTGTGGAATGCAGTGCAGAACCACGAATTTCTTTGCAACCTTCGAATATCTACTAGAGTTTGGCCTTTTTTGCTGTTTAAAAAAAATATATATATTCTGAACAGATTTTCACCAGACCAATTGCACACTGCCAATGGAGCAGGTGGCTGGCTTTCTCCTATAGGATGCATCCATTTGGCTCGCCAGGACATTCATTATACATATATTGAATGGTGCACGAGCCACGCTACAGCACTGCCTATAAAATCTGAGGACCTAATTCACAGAAGCATTTTATAATGGCAAAATAAACTCATTGGAAAACCCTTTGTGACTAAGGGCCTACATTTTCAATGAGCTCGGGTTGGGCGATGCCCTTCAAAAACGAAAACTTTCACAGATTGAGGTAATGGTATCTTGAATAAGGATGCAATCCCCCGCCTCCCTTTGCAGGTGTTAGTTTTTTGATAGCACACTGATTCCAAATATAGCGTGAGAGCATTCCTGGGGCTGTTGCATGCAATAGCTGTTGGAATCGAATGCACTCGTAATCTGTGACAAGTGACAAGCAGTGAAATAGAGACTGCGTCGGCGGCAGCATCTGTTAGCGCCGATATAGACCGTCGACGCACCGCCAAGATATGTTCTAATGCGTTCTGTCATATTAGCATTGCCAACGCAAGGCTGAAGGCAACTTTTGAAATGAAATACAGGGCCAATGTTTCATCTCAAGAATCGTTATTTGCAGCAGCGGAGCTTCTATGTGAACTGTAAGGAGACTTGGTGAAGTCGAAAGTCTCTTGTTCCATCCTTTTTTCCGGTGACGAAGTTGAGAAAAAAAATATTTCTACTGAAAAGCCATCTTGTAACAAAAAGAGAATTTCCTTCACTTTTTAACAAGTGATTTTAAAATACACCACATTACAAAATAAAGTTGACATGCTTTGAAGTTTTGGAGTTATTTTTAATTTAGCTTTTGAGCTTAGACTCCCACCCAGTAATAACTAAGCAGCTGCTTCTGAAATTTCTATATGGGAGGTGTACGAATTTTTGAAAGTATTTTCCATTAAAATACTCTAGGTCCGGAGACTGAAGAATTAAGCAAACGTTTAGGGGAAAAATACTTACCTGTTCTTAGACGAGTCGCTGAAATGTCCGAAGGTTGACATAGCGGCTCAGTTCAAGCCGCATGAGTTTATCCCAGATTTCTGGAACTGTAGCTTAGCTATCATGGCCTCTAACAATCCAGGGCGCAGATTTATTGACATATGCTTGATCGGCAGGACCAAGTTACATGGCATGCATGCAACATGTAGTACCTAGCAGTGAAGAATTGTTTGGCGACTTACTCACTGCATCCCCAGCAGTTGCAAAGTCAGAAAATGAGTAAAAAGCAAATATAAAGCTAATATTACATTGCGTCCAGTTAGGAGTTTTAATTGCTCAGACATCCCCGTTCTTTGTGTATCCTTGATACCATGGACAACCAGAGTTGTCCACCTTGTCATCCCTGTTCTGTCTCCGATTCATGGACAGACCATGGACAAAAATCACAGTTATTTCATCCATGCTCTCAGTGCATGTAACAGTTGTGTACAAGGACAGGCAACCAGAGCTGTCCATTCTCAAACGTGGTCAGCCTGGAAAGGTTCGCTGCAATTGGACCATGGATTTTCTATGGTCCATGGACATGCCTCTTTGATGTTACTCCTCTCTTCATTTGTGGATATATGTTTAGTCGTAAGGGTTGTTGTTGGTTGGAAGACAAATGTGTATATCTGGTAACAATAGCATGCTAGTTTCCGTTTTTCAGCAACCCCCTCAAAGGAACTTCACATCTGAAAACCCATCCTTCTAAAATTAAAATTAACTGCCAAATGCCAGGAGGTCGTATAAACCTTATGGAATGGGCATACCAGTGACCACTTCCACCAGGATCGAGAACTACATTTTCTGTTCCTCAGGGCTGAGCCTATTTGCATACCCACAGGAATGAGCCTATTTGCATACCCACAGGAATGAGCCTATTTGCATACCCACAATGCTTTCCACACCGACAGCAAGATATGTTTCCATTCCACCATGATTAAATACACGGCTAAGATAATTGAGTGGGTAAATATGTTTATCTCCTTTTAACACTATGAATTATACAGTTAAAAAAGATTTTAACAAAGTCACCCTGATATTGTTAGCGGTCCATCAAAGGTGAGCACCTGTGCTGCACCACACAGCCATTTGTTATTCCACAGGAAAACCCGATGTGTCATTGAAGGTCTGTTTTTTGCAGCAGTGTTCTATCTGAATGGAGAACTCTGTTTTTGTGGACAGGCAAATGGTGTAGTGTAATGGTGGTTTCTCACAACAAAACTTCCTAAAACTATAGTCTTCTGAGGTGACTATTACAAATTGTACTTTAAAAGTAAAACCATGTACAACCATGGATGATAAAAGTTAGTAATTCATTGTAAATAATCAACCAGTAAAATGAACAAGGGGAAAGCAAACATGCTAGGTCTTTCAAATGTTCAGGTCCATGATTATGCATTTTCATCCAAATTCTTCAGTATCAGGGACAACAAATCTATGTCCATAGTACAATGGGCAAAATCACAACAAAAGGTCTAGTTATACAACACAAGTCTCCCAATTGAACTCCTATAGGGAAACACCCTTCATCACATTTTAATTAATTAATAACATTTACACCTGACAATTCGACAAGGATTTCTTTTTATCGTGATTTTTAGATATTCAGTGTAACGCATAGCATTTCTGTATTCACCACATATACATAAAAAAATGTTCTCGAACAAAACATGTAGAATGGTACATGAGAAGGTGGTATGAACCGTTTTACTTCACTCCTTCTCTGCACTTACCAGATTACCCTATAGCCATACAAAGTAAAAGATTGTCGGCAAAAGGACGTCTTGTCATTTTTTCAATTGAATTTTTACCGAAAGAAATCCATCGAAAAAACGAATTGAAATACATATGGGGGGCAGGCGTTTAAGCGGTTAAGAGAAATTGGGAGGGGTCGGGTTGGTGAAAATAACATGGGAAAATTGGGGTTTAGGGGGGAGAACCCCTAAATTAAAAAAATAATTCAATTTGTTTTTTCTATGGATTTTGTGGGTAGAAAATCCATTGAAAAAAACAAGTGTCGGTAAAACGACATAGAACCAGGTAATCCATTAGCATTTGTATTTTTGGATGCCCAATGCATTTCGGATAGTCCTCTATCCTTTATCAAAGGAACTCCTGCCATATCATTCAGCAACCTAAACAGCTGATATCATGTAATCCATATTTACATGTGTTCTATCCAGACAAATTCAATCTTCAAAGATAACTTGAGTAGTTATTCGTTGTACATTCACCAGTGACAGTAATATCTCAATCCGTATCCAGTCACAATGTCGAAAAGATTTGGTCGAATGACAATTTTTTTTTCTTCGAATGCTTTCTTTTTTTGACATTTTTATTTACATGTTTTTTTTTGGTTCCACAAGTAAAAAAAAGGGTTAAAATAGAAAAAAAATAAAAAAGGGGGGTTAGGGGGGTAACCCCCCATTTCGAACAAAAAACAAACAAAAAAAGACATTGGAAAAAAAAATGTCAACATTCTTTTTTCGACATTTTGACTTTCCACCAAATGTTATCCGAAATAGTGACTGTAAACCATATCAATCCGCTGCAAGTGTTAATTCAAATCTGGGAAATACAATGGGCATCCTAAAATCATGGTTACCCCACAGTCTGTCCATGGATGTCTGTGGTTGCCCCCCCACTTGAATCTCCCTATACATAGTCTTGGCAATAACCAGGAGGATAAGTCACTCAGCTAGTTTTGCAGCTTGGGGGAATGTTTTACCATCCATTAAAGAGCTATTTGTCCCTTTGCCAGTAGTAACACCAATTCACTAAATCTCCGCCATGGTTGACCATTTTAAAACTATTATGATATATGATATGATAGAAACCTCTGGATAGTAAGCATGTTATAAATAACCTAAGTGCGGACCCGAGGTTCAAACCTGTGTTTTGCTCGTGTCATCTTGCTTCCAAGGTGAGCACATGGCCCCTGAGCTATCCTCCCGAGACAGACATAGTTTGTGCATCAACTTAAAAAAAAACAGGGAAGTATGTATGGTCTCATTCAGGTAGTGAGGTGATCCGTGAGGAGGCCTGAGGAGTTTTTCCATGTCAGCGTCTCGGTGGGATGTATGGTCTCATTCAGGTAGTGAGGTGATCCGTGAGGAGGCCTGAGGAGTTTTTCCATGTCAGCGTCTCGGTGGGATGTATGGTCTCATTCAGGTAGTGAGGTGATCCGTGAGGAGGCCTGAGGAGTTTTTCCATGTCAGCGTCTCGGTGGGATGTATGGTCTCATTCAGGTAGTGAGGTCATCCGTGAGGAGGCCTGAGGAGTTTTTCCATGTCAGCGTCTCGGTGGGATGTCTGGTCTCATTCAGGTAGTGAGGTGATCCGCGAGGACGACTGAGGAGGTTTTCCATGTCAGCGTCTCGGTGGGATGTATGGTCTCATTCAGGTAGTGAGGTGATCCGTGAGGAGGCCTGAGGAGTTTTTCCATGTCAGCGTCTCGGTGGGATGTATGGTCTCATTCAGGTAGTGAGGTGATCCGTGAGGAGGCCTGAGGAGTTTTTCCATGTCAGCGTCTCGGTGGGATGTCTGGTCTCATTCAGGTAGTGAGGTGATCCGTGAGGAGGCCTGAGGAGGTTTTCCATGTCAGCGTCTCGGTGGGATGTATGGTCTCATTCAGGTAGTGAGGTCATCCGTGAGGAGGCCTGAGGAGCTTTTCCATGTCAGCGTCTCGGTGGGATGTCTGGTCTCATTCAGGTAGTGAGGTGATCCGCGAGGAGGCCTGAGGAGTTTTTCCATGTCAGCGTCTCGGTGGGATGTCTGGTCTCATTCAGGTAGTGAGGTGATCCGCGAGGAGGCCTGAGGAGGTTTTCCATGTCAGCGTCTCGGTGGTATGTCATGCCTGGGCGGTGTTGATGTGAGTTTGGTGACTCTTAAACACAGGTTGAGTGTCCTTGTCCATTTGAGGAAGGGGAGGATCCAAAGTTCCCAAAAAGGTCAGGTGGCTATTTAAGGCTTCTTTGTATAAGGAGGTATTGGGTGCTTCTGAAAAGGGCATCAGGCTGGTTTGATCACTCTGCTACAGGTTAGCGGGTTGGGAGGAAGGCCAGGACGCTTAGGATTTACCCACTGCGCTTCTTACGGTTGAATCTTTCTGTACAACAACCTTAGTACTAGCGTATTGGGGATTATCGCCTAGGATGTAGCTTGTGCCCAGCTTCTCCAGGTACTTCTTATCTAAAGCTTTTACTGGATGTGTCCAGATTTTAATTTGGATTCTTGTGCCCCTCTGGGGCTCTGGTGACAAGATAAGATTATTTCATATCCAGGGAGATTGTAGCCGCCTAATTCTATATTCTCTACAGCTTTTGAAACTTTATTTAAAACACCATTGTAGACATGTTAAAATGACCTAGCCAGAACAAAACCAGAGCCACAGTGAGGTCAATCCTGTACTTTTTGTGGGGGGAAACCAAAGGAAATGAGACGCATAGACTATTTGGAATACAAAAAAGAAGCAATTGTATATTTAGGAAAAGCAACTAATAATGAGGAACAGGAATGAGTATCCATTTTTGAATGCTGCCTAAACATCACTCAATGAAGATTCTCACCCGATTGGGGGCCCTAACTAGGGTTAGTTGCCCGAAATTCCAAAGCTTCATCTGTCTGTGACTCCGCCGGCATCTGTGTTTGTGGCTATCATTTCTTCTTGAATGTGTGTGTGTGTGTGTGGAATGCGCAGTGTTCACTACACAAGCATGAAAGCCCTTTCCCTCCTGTCACGCAGAGTTGTACTCGATGCTGTTGATGTTAGTTCCCTAGGGGTGGGGCACATACCTGTTGTTAATGACCCTTGCTTCAATCCGGCCAGTTAATTCGGGTTCTGGGCAATTAATCGTCATTAGCACTGCTCATTAGCACCTGGCAGGCGATAGCATCCGGTCCTATAGCATCCGGTCCTTGGCTAATCAGAGGACACCCACTGTTGACCTTACCTCGTGGCATTGTCCCAGAGTCCAAAACCTTGGATGGGTTATATGTGCCTGCTGAAGCTGCTCGTTTTCTGTCTGCCTCTCCTGCAGACCCTGCTAGCTCAAGCCTCAATTCTCCCATTTGCTGCATTAAGTAGACACATGTGATTATTTTTCCCCAGAAAAGCCAGCATAGGCACCTGTAAAGGCACAACTGTGAAGGCTTGACCCCAAAATTCCATCATATGCCAAATGTCAAAAGACACCCATGATGGCTGTGCCCCAAAAAGCCAGCATCTGCCACTTCAAAGACACACCTGCAATGGCTTTTCCCAAATATTACCAGCATTTGTCCCTACAAGGACACATCTGTGGTAGCTTTGCCAGAGAATGCCAGTTGTTGATGGCTTAGCACCAAAGATTAACATTTGCCCTTTAAGGACAAACCTGTGATGGCTTTAGACCCCCCCCCCCCATGTCAGTATGTACCCCTTTCAGGACACACCATACATAAGGCAAAGTGCCTTAAATTAATTAGCACCTTGGGAGGGGGCACTGGCCAATCAGGAGGCTCGGAACGTGGGCTGTACTGTATGGTACAAGCCCGCATTCTGAACTGCCTGGGCGGCCAGGGCCCTCTCCTGTCCCCGCTCCCCCTTCCCCACTTAGCACCCATGTAGTTTCCTACACGGATGCTAATGGTGTCTTTTTTTAGTAGGAAAAAATTAAACTCACCTTTGTTGCGCAGCCCAGCGCCACGCAGTGCTGCTGTCAGCCAAGTCTGTTTTCCATGCTAATGATGTCACCGTCATCAAAATGGAAAAAGGACTTCCCTGACAGCAGCACTGCACAGTGCCAATCCGCACACCAAAGGTACGTTTCTTTCTTTTTTTTAATTTAAAAAAAAAGATTAGCCCCAGTGTGGGAAACCACGCGGGTGCTAATGGCGCTATTAACCTTGCTTGGCCCGGACCCTTAACTTGGGCAGTGTCAGGGTTGGCCCGTCACCTCGGTTAATACAGCCTCAATATTGCCTCAGCTGGACTGCAGCCCTTCGAAAACATGGTCATATTTCATTAGGCCTCATTCATCAAGCACTTCGGAGGAATTAAACCTGCAGACTGAGGGATGTTAAATATTCCAACATTTGAATTCTTCTTGTTTCCAAGCTCCATTAGTCAATACAGGTAATCCTTTCAACAAACAGTTTTATTAATTAGTACCTGGTGAGGCCGCAATCAGAATGAAAGAACCATTCTGATTGGCCCTCGCCGAGGCAGTACCTGCTCGGGCCTATAACTATCGGCCGTGGGGCTTTACCTGAGTCGGTAATGACCCCGGCGCTCGGGGCATATTGCTTAATTACTATACATTCTTGTCACTTTATTTAATTCTCACAGGTGACCGAGCGTATTAAGGTAAAACGATTCCTTTCTCAGCACCACCGAACACAAACACGCAAAGCAAATGCATGCAACCCCTTAGCATACCAGCCAATTAGCTCAAATAAAGGAAGTGCAGCAGCTTGCAACTCTGACATGTGCGCGTGTTTCTCAGTGTAAAGGTATTTACTGGACATATAGGCTTTGCTGTCATTTAAAAATGAATTCTTAAGTACATTCTGAAATATTGATGGCACCATCTCCGAAATGTACAGGTTTTATAGTCTTGAAAGGTACTTCAAATTGCAGCACAAGTTAGGAGATGCACACTTTTTACTATATCTACGATTAGCGTTAAATACTTCCACCCACCTCAGGGAATGGTAGTCTTTTTTCATATGCCTGGTTAATATAAATGTGTACAAATTCTATCGTTTCCATGCCCCCTAACCTGCTCACTCTGCATGCTTCACCCCTATTTCTACATGCATGTCCAGAGATATATACGCAGCAGCTCTAATAGCAATCACTCCATCCGGTACACCGCCCCTCTGACATGGTGTCCCCCCTGCCCATTAGATTCAATGAGGCTCTGATGTTCCCATTGAATCCAATGGCTGGGAGCTTTTGCACATCCAGGGGGAAAGGGTGCAAATCAGCACAAAAGCCTCAACAGCTTAGCTGTTGGCACCTAAATGTGACATCTTGGTTACATGCCCCACAGGGGAGAGGGCGGGGAGATGATTCAAGGGAGGAGATAAGGGAATTCTGGGAATAACAGGGGAAGCGGGAAAGAGTTTCTAATGTTAAAGCATTCACATTTATAAAATGGTTCCACACTCTGGTCTACAATGCGGACATGCAGACTATCGGATAAGCATGTAAAAAGAAAATGAAAGCTCTGAAGCAAAAAAAAATATTTGCAATATTTTGGTGTAAAAATGTGCATCAAAACTAGAGGAAATCAGAATTCAAGAAAGTACAAATCATACAGAAAGAAAACAACGACATACCAAGAACTGAGTCTCGAGACCACCCCAAATCGTCTAATACAAAAGGTAGCTATCGTCATTATAAGGAAAAGAAAAGGCTCATTTGGAAAAATAATTCTGAGGAAATTTCGAAATGAAGTCAGAAATACCCGAACAAGATAGAGACCAGGGGCCTGATTTATACACAACGCGCACAGATCCTGCAAAGCTCTTTATGAGCATTGAATGAGCCAGCAGCGCCCATTAATGTATCCGACACATTTATCCATGCACAGAACCTCTTTGGAGCGCCACAGATGCCCAGTTCATAAGTCAGCAGTGATACCCTGCAGACCTCCATATTCGACTCGCTTGCCCTACGCTGCCATTATGCCACAATGGGACATGCAGACCGCGTTTGGATGTCAGGTGACTGGAGGGTGGACATTCTGACCGTAGTTGGGGTGTTGAGTCCACTCACTCGCAGTGTGCTTAAGCAGAGCACACAAAGCCCACAATGTGCCTGCCCAAGCTCCCATGTATTGAGCCTATTCATATTAGCCACAGCACACTAACGTTTCTGGCAAAAGCCTGGCAAATTGCCTGCTCCAGGATAACACAGAAGGCACTTGGATGCATTGAGCAGCATACTGGTGTCATCATCTAGCCACACCGAGCAGCACCTTCTGAGTACACATAATGCGCAGTGCCAGCATATGATTGGCTGAGCCCTGGCATAGTATGGACTGCAGAACTCTGAGCTTATCGGCAGTACCCAAGCACAATAAGCAGCCCCCTGGTATTACTGATAACAACCTGCAATACCCATCGTTGCCCCAATACAACTGATCTCGCCATCCTTAGTGCATGGTACACAAATAACTCCATGTGCAGCCTGTAACACCAGGACTTCTTCCGATGCATTGTGTTACATTCGGCCAACCCCTGCTGTTACTCGAAGTCCTCCACTTTTGATTATTAGTCCAGACCCTAGTGTCCCAGGCAGGCACTTGACACACTAAGGTGCCCCCAGGCATATAAACCAGTACTTCTAGTGACGCCAGGGTGCTATGACATGTAGGTGCCTTTTGTGTGGCACTGGGAAATCACGAAAAGCATCTTTCCATGTTATTGGGAATTGTGTCTTATTATGATTCCATATTATTGGTAACACCTCAATATATTGGACATCAACTCAACACTGCAAATTGGCCATGTTGATTAAACTCCTGTGATGGAATCAGGGCCAGTAGCCATGCAACCACACACACTCATGCCCCTAAGATGCATTAGCTGTCCTGCAGACACAAAGAATACTCTAAACAGACCAGGGCACTCGCATACAAAGCCCCTTCCACACAGCGACCTGCAAACACACATGCCGTCTCAGACACAGAAAGGTTTTCCACTCCCACACACAATCATTGAACTCCTGGCCACATGATCCATACACACAGAGACTATTCCATACACAGAACCCAAGATACACAGACCAACTACAGACAGAACTCAGCACACATGGAGACAGTGGCACTGTGGTGTGCCGGACTGAGACTCCTCCAAAAGGATATCCCCTAGAAAGACCCCCATACCTCTTATTCCAAAAAGAGAAACACTCAGCTCTGACTTTCCCTAGATATGTCATGGGCCAGGGAAAGGCTTTGGAACGAGGATCTATCAAGCAAGACTTCTGTGATCACTATTACTCACCCTTATGTTTACATTTCACTACGGGGTCCAATCGGCCTCTACACGGACATGGCTTGATACTTTAAGACCACTACTGCGGTGATGTGCACAGTACAAAAGACAAACTACATAACATATTCTGATTTACTGACTTACCAGAAGGACTCTCTTCTTAGGCTCCCCGCTATCCTGGACTTTAATAAATATTCCTATTATACCCACGACGCCAACCTAATCTGAATACTCTGCTCCCAGCCACACGGACATTCTACGCGTCATGCTGTCCCTGCCCCTTGCTCTTTCTCCTGTTCTCACTGCTGATGACTTTGCCTGTTACCTCTCAAAGATTCCTTAAATAAGAGACATCTTGACCAACATTTAACCCTTTCTCCCGCTCCTTTCACCCCACTGCCCAATGCATCCTTTCTACAATGAACCCCCGGCTCACACAACCCAAGCTGAACTTGCACCAATCCCCCACACTGTTCTAGGAGGGGTGGGGATTGGTTGGCAGTTTCCCCTCAGACAATGAAGGAGCTGGTACCCATCACCTCCTCTCACCGCCCCACTCTTTTTAACCCAACACTTAAGGCACCTTGTTTCCAGTTGGGAAAGTACCAGCATTGTGTTCTTCCCAGGTTGAAAACAAACTTCCGCTCACTCGAGCAGCCCAGTCAACGATAGGCCTGTCTCTCTCTGGCCTCACTGCTCCAAATTTCTGGAGCATGTGATAGTAGGCAGGGATATGGTTAACAGAGAGACCAATAAACTCAGAAAAATGTCAATATCACATTGAAAGGACTGTAGGGTAGACCGCTGACTTAGAGGCCTTCCATAGACAGGCATAATTTAATACTCCAAGTCACTGATCCTGGCTTGAACACAAAGTTAGAATTTTAAATCCAAGAACAGTACACGGAGCAGGTAGCTTGATGCCTTTCACTCACTGCTCTTAATATATGAAGCGTTACACATTGAGGCATCCAACATGAGTTGAGTTTCAGTTGTACAAAGAAGCACCAGGCATACTTGCTGAGGATATTTCCTGCCTTAACTTGGCAAAGCCCCAAACAAGCTGTAGAAGTTATTCTTGGACATAGGAAGAACAGCCAAGATGTAATAGGACTTTAAGTCAACTGAGCCAATGTAGGCCAAGTCGAAGCCAAAGTGCTACAGCGTATCCTGGACAATACTGTGCGATGATGATGTAAGGATTTTACATTGCAAAGTAAGAGTTCCTTTCCTCACCCAATGAATATGGCACCATGAAAAGCCAAGCTTGATGTTTACATCGGCCTTAGCGAGGGGTTCCATGTGCAACATCATCCAAAGAACTTCGTCGCAACAAAGGGGAGAGTTACAAAATGCCTACCGACATTGACCTATGCAAGTTCTGTTCATCGGATGGCTGATGACTTGAGGCATGTGACTAACGTATCAAAATGCGGTTTCCGCTCCACTTCAGATACGTCTGTACTTGTATTAAGTTCTGGAAGTAGTTTAAGCACTCAACTTATTTCAAGCATTTTCAATTAGTACCATTTGATCTTAGACTGTGTATTGATATGCTGCTCACACTCAGCATATGTTCTTTCATCGTCATACATTACAACAAATGCCTTTGAAACGTGTACAAAATTACAAAAAAGGTCAACAAAATGTTATTTTTTGAGGGGGTTATCCCCCAACTACCCCTCCCCCACCTATTTTTACCTATTCGATACCCCAACCCCTTATCTGCCCTTTTACACCCCCCTAAAAATTTAGTTGACCTTTTTCGTAATTGTGTACACGTTTAAAATCCAGTCGTAAAAATGACTGCCGATGATACGATGTTATACTGATCAAATATCGTCCACATATAAGATGAGAGGTGCCGACAGACTCGGACTGGCCCACAGGGCAATGCCCGAATTACATACCCAACATGCTAGTGTGTGCCAGTTTTATTGGTCAAAATGAGCCCTTTTTTGCCAAAAGTGGGCCATTTTCATTAGCTACTTCACTACACGGCTAGTATTTCTGAACAGTGTTACTGAACCCATATCCTTTAAAATGGACAAATTTGTTGAAAATTCTGCAACAACTCTCCCTTGGGTACTAATGAAACAGTCTGTCAGAAAAGGAACGGATTGCTATTTGCAACTGTGGCATGCTTTTTCTTTGGTGCCCTGGCAAATTTTATGCCCCAGTTCGACCCCTGGCTGCCGACTGCTCTGCTGAAAAATAGTGGGGGAGAAAGTTGAGATTCTCTGCAGGACACCTGGATTGCTTGTACTTTGTGTGGCTACAACATTCGACCTTATACTATGTAAATGTGTCCAGTTGTAAGGAAATCAGATACAGAAAAGGCCACGTGAATTGATAGCTTCAGAGCATGAATTGTTACACAGCATGCCGCAGTGTGGTGGGCTTAGCTGCTTAAGCTATGACCCTGGCTGCCCGCTGTGGGCAAGTGCTCATCTGCTCATTATCACTAATTGCGGCTTATGCACAAAGGGGGAGATGAGCTGTAGATAGTCAGCCCCTACACCCGCTGAGCAGCGCTGTGGCTGTGAGATGCCCTCATGCTATGTCTCTGTAATCGGCATCTCTGGCCCTCATTACGAGTGAGCTGGTCCGGAATTAAGGTGCCGGAAACAATATTTCTGCCACCTTTTCTGGACTGCCTCACTCTGAGTCTGCATGTAGGGGCTGTGAACTACCGGCAGGCCGGATCTTCAGGCCGCTACCAGCAGATAAATCACGGAAGTAACGGCACTATTAGCAATGGTGTCAGTGCTTCAGTGTTCCTATTCCCGTGGAGTCCTGTGGGATTCCACGGGAATGGCAGCTTACCATTCGCCAGCCGTAATATCCCGCTATTACCGGGATATTGGGCAGTGGAAAAGGTAAGCCGGGGTTGCCGGTAGATCGCCGGTACTACAGGCAAACTTATAATGAGGGCCTATGTCACCGGTCAGCTGGCCCCTTGTTCAATACAACCCTTTAATGATTTCACTGGTTTCTACCACACAAAACTCAGCAACCATCTACACCCGGCCTCAAACTGACCTAGGGCAAGAGGGCAATATCCAGTGCCGGTCCATCTGGTTAGTGTGGACCACTGTGATGTGGTAATGCACTGGGTTCTAAACTTCCAGATGTAGGGTGAACAAAGTACATTAAAATACACCTCCTGTCGCATTTTATCAAAATGCAATCTCAGGTAGCTCTTGGTTTGTTGCAAAAAGTACAGTGAGGAAAAACAATGCGCAACTGTGGACCATATTTGATTTGTATTGGTGCCCGGGCCTCCTGGTCACATTAGATTATAACTGATCACTAAATAACGAACAACACTTTGGTCTAAACATTTACAACGAAAAATTACTGGGTTTTTTTCGTTATTATTTCGGGGTTCACCCCTGAATTCCCCCATTTTGCTTTATTACTAATCCCAACCCAACCCCCTCCCCGCCTGTTTTAAACTCTTATCCCACATATATATTATAAACATTTATAATGAAAAGAAATGTCGAATTGTTTAAAACAAATGGAAAATAACGAACAGCAATTTGATCTAATCCCTGCATACCAGGCCTCTTGTTTACCTGAGTGACAGGGAGGGTTGTGCATAGAGTTGGACTGGGGCAAAGATGACTTATAATAGGTTTGTGTGAGGCCCAGATGACAAAAAGTCCTGCATGACCCCTTGAAATTCCTCAGAGAAAGGGCACCCGTATATACCAAGCATGCCACAGATAACTGATATATTTATGCAGGGCGAAAGATCACTGTCACCGTCCATAACTTCTTCAAGCAGGCCCGAGTCGGCCTTGCAGAATATTTGGGTACGGTTCCTATTGAAGGACCCAGCAACCACACATCAATCTCGCCGGATACCATCATCTCGAGCCCCTCCAGGGCCACTTCAGCTGATATTCAGTGCAACCAGGGCTCCCCATTACCAGAGAGCCATTGGAATCTTGCTTGCACATCGCTCTCATCGATGACATTCTACTTGAGACCGCACGCCTTGATAAAGCCCTAAGAGGGTCGAAACACGTGTTGGCTGAAATTCAAATAAAAATAACACCCATGATTAACTCTGTTGGACTGATTTAATCCTTGAAAACATCTCTAATCATTTTGAAATGTATTGCTGACTCAGCGCCTAGATGACCAGGCCTCTACCTTTGTCTCTGTATAACCCAATTGAGATGGACGAGCACCGTCTCCTATGAACCCCATCACTGGCAGCAGGGTCCAACATCTAGTTCTGCTTTGTACTGATCCGCGCAGTGATCTACATATTGTAGTGCCCCTCTCCCACTCTGCTTATTGGCAATTTACGCTTACTTGAGCGTAACACAGACGATACACATTAAAATCTATGAATCCTCATCTCCTCTATACACAGATAGGTTTAATAATGATAAATGACTCAGTAACACATGCCCATTTACGGCTTAAGTATTAGTGACCTTCGTTGGGTCACAATTATAGAAGCACGAATTGTACAGCTATTGCATAAAGTAAACTCTGCTCAAAGTTATCTTACTGCAAAAGGCGGAAAAATGTGTGTTTTGCTTGTGAAATTGCTTCCTGTTCCGCACCTATAGATATTGTTGTTTTCTTAGCAAAATGGCTTCCTTCTCTGCAGCCCAATCTGTCAATGGAACTACCCTGTGGGAGCGCCATTAGCCAAGGTACTCCACCATTCCACATTACTTTTGGAAGGCGAAAGGCAGAGTTACCCACCCTACACATGCTCACTGTAAATTCCCAGCTAGAAGTGCTTGCGGGCTTTTCATCAGAGCACGAGCAAAGACAGTTTGTTAGGCACTAGCACGGGACCAAAGTAGGCTTTTTGATGACTTAGTCCTGGGAATAAAATGTTTTATGGGCTCTCAGCTGTCCTTTACTCAAGGGACATATTTTGATGTCCTATGATAGATAGAGTGTGGTTGCTACCAGACCGGTCCCCTCCACCCAATTTAGGGATGGGACATCCATTGGCAGAAGTTTCACTTTCCCCTTACCTCCGTCCTCTGTCCGCCCACCAGCCCCAACACCCCCATTTCGAGGAAACCATGGGAGGAAGAGCCTGGTAGGTAGCTGTAGCACTGGATAGGTGGAGGCTGCCCCCCCCTTCCAACATCCAAGTTGCCACTGAACATCCAAGTTGCCACTGAAGTGTTTTCAGTTACTATTTACAAATAAATAGATGTTGCTGCCTTTGTTGGTAGATTGGCAGTTTATCATCTCTTGGCATCGCCTCGGAAAACAGTATTACTATGGTGTATTGAATGAACTGTAGAGAGGGCAATTCATTTTGACATAGCATATTATGGTCGAGTTTGGGCTATTTAAAAAAGAAGGCAAATTTATACTTAGATTACGTTTTCCAAAGCGATGAACAATTTCTACGAAGAACAGAACATGGAAAATCTCTGCCGATGCCCTGAACTCACGAGAATCTGTATACGAAGTGTAGCCTTTTTGACCATCCAACCAAAGTTGGCTTTTAATTATGAACGGAGACAACTGGCTTGCCAAGGATATATCCTGCCGCAACTTGGCTCTCCATCAAATATACTGCAGAGGTTTTTCTTGGATAGAGGAAAGACAACCTACAAATGAAACATCCCTTGAATCTCGGCTTCTGGACCAGCAATAAGGGGCGCTGTTATGCGCTGCAAGGAAACACGATCGCCTGATGAAGGACCACACTCGAAACATGTTGTGAATGATTCAGGTACATAAAAACATTTGAGTATTTTTTTACATGCACCAGTCGAGTGAGAACAAAACATACGATTTAAGCATCTCTGCAAGACTTGAGTATCAAAAAGCACCAAAGAACATGTTAACCAGAATAAAAAAAACAAGACTACTTTTTTATGTGCATTTCTTCTATGTGGCGAAGTTCACTGGATGAAAAAAGTAAAAGTGCACCAAAAGAGACCAGATGTGGATTGTGTCTTTCAGTTGGCCTGGGGGTAAGAGGCTTGTTTCAGCAACCATTATCTCTCTTCAAGCAAGCCTTTAAAGGTGAGCCTTTATTTCATTTTGAGGGCTGCCTACAGCCACATATAAAAGAAGAATTCAATGAAAGCCTGTTTTCCTTCTCTCCTTCTCTAAAGATTTAATTAGGTCTAAAAACACCCATAAAGCAATTTGGTTTGACTCAAATGTAACAATGGTTATTTAACCATTTCTGGTACTTTGTTGCTAATAGCACTGTATTCCCGCACTGTATTCCCTTTTAATGCATAAGTATCCCACATGTAGAAACAAATCTTTTTTCCAATAGTGATGTTTTTTTTAACATTAGAAATATAGCCAAAGATCACAACCTTTATCCTAGTGGTGCCCTACAATTATCCAGTGTTTGAACTATCCCGCTCCTCTGTGAATGGCTTAAAGCGAACCACTTTACGCATCGCCTTCCTTCTCCCTGCGTCCTCAGTTGCGCGTCGGTGCGCGGCACGCTTCACCGGCTTTGATCCAGTCTTCATTAACTGAGAACAGAATCGATGTCCAAGTAAACAGCGTATGAAAAAGTTATGACAGCCTCGGGCAGCGAACAGGGAAGCAAAACTCTACCGACATAAATTGGGACAGCGAAACCTCAGAAGACCCAGTGACCTTAAATGATCGAAGAGGTGCATCGGGAACTGTAGAAAAGGGCAGGCCATTAGCAACTGGTACAGGATGTTACACAGGGAGACTATGCACATAGCTGGGCACACATCGAGTCTCCCGCACTAGCACACTATCCTAATCCACCGCCAGCACCCGCCCACGTGCCTGTCCACGGGGCAGCTTGCTGGAGCCTAGCCAGCCCTCCTAAATCCTAACCTGGCACAATGCACACACGCATCTTAAAGTTAACTCTTAGAGACTCCCATACATAGACTTCGGTCCAGGAGGGCGCTCCAAACACAAAGCACATTTAGGCCATAAAATGGGGAAAGGGCGCTATGTAAATGATGATTGCAACACAATACATACGCACATAATAGCAGGGCTACTCAGACTGCTGTATTGAATCAATGTAAATCATAACCCTTGGGGTGTGCATGCCACCCGGTCATTCGACGATATGCAGGCTATATGAGCTAATACAGACCGCAGACTGGTCCAGCACACTGTTGCTGCTGGCTGAATGGCTGCATTTACGCTCTATGTATAACCAATTTCCTGTGACATCCTTAGGGGATTGGGAACATATCAAATGGATATGACGACCTTGTTGCGCTCTGCCCTGAGTATTTCTACAATAGACTGCACAACAGTAAGAAGATTGCCTTGAGGACGACTCTTTTTTGAAACACGTGTCAGCTGATAAACAATGAAGATATTAAACAACACTATACTATTTAATGCATTGCTGATTCATTAAGAGTTCTTAGCAAGCACGGAACTATATACTCAGGGCAGAGCGCGACAAGGTCATCATATCCATTTGATATGTTCCCAATGCCAGGCATTAGTGGGTAGACCTGGTTTAAGATGCCAGATACTCTGCCTACCTCAAAATTGTGTGTTGGGTTGAGCTAAGCGCACTAAACAGGTCCTATACCCACCATTACACTGATAGCCTTAGGGGATTGATATATTATGACCCGCTTTTGGTATTAACCCAGGCCTGTGCATAGTGTGTTTAAAGATCTGAACCTTGAGCCGTAACAGGCGCTTTGAGCCCATAAACCTGATTAAATGCCCTTACTATGCTCTGGCCTTTATCTCAGCTTTCGGGCCCATCATGCAGCCCTCGGTTCGGGTCTGTATAGCTTACTTGGAAGACTGGAAAGTTGACAGCCCCATTGCAGACAATGCCCTGGCGTAGGGAAGTAATGACCTTTATCACAGCATTTCAAATGCTCTCCTTTGTGGCTCCTAGTTTTTAACAGAACATTCTGCACTCAATGGGTGGAAAGTTATAATACCAGCTGCTAATGGCCTGAGGATTGGGCATTTCTGCTAACACCCGTTGTCCCTTGCTAAACTCCCTCGCTGGAAGGGTTGTTGCCACTTGGCAATGCCCGTCGGAAAACAGCAGTATCTTCTAAACATCAAATATCTGAACATTTAGACTCATGGCTATCCATAGCGAAGTGCCGAAAAAGCGTCCAGTTGATTCCGACATCTCCCACAGGGACATTGCCGCCATTACCATTAAACACACATGGGGCCTCATTACGACCCTGGCGCTAATGGGTCAACGGCGCCGTAAAAGGCTGCGGCGCCGTTAACCCATTAGCGCCTTACTACAAGGTCCCTTTGCGGGACCCAACCTGAACAGCTGGTCTAGACCAGCCGTTACTACGAGGTCCCTTTGCGGGTCCCTAGTTTAAGTACGGTACCGCAATTTGCGGTACAGTACTTAGGGCTCAATGGGACTGGGGAAGGCGCTATGCGGCAAAAATGGGAAAGGGGAAGGGCCAATGTTCAATGGGGAATTACCGCCCCGCAAACCTTGGAATGGGGTGGTAATTCCCCATTGAACATTGGCGGACTTGTTACGATACCGGCACCAACCATGGTGCTAATAGCGCCATGGTTTAGCGCCGGTGTTGTAATGAGGGCCATTATCTTCTTCACAATAGAAAAAATACAACTTCATACAAAGAGAACAATGGCTCTACATGTTTTTAAATGCTGATAGCACCAATTGTGAATGTACACAAATATATGTCACAAAGATCATACCTTACATAGTGCATTCAGCACCGCACCATGAAAGAAATACTGAAAAACACCATTGTTATGCAGCCTACACCAGCTGTGGTTCTGATCCTGTACATATTGTGTATGCATTGTTTCTATAAAGAGAGATACACAAAGAAGCAGACCTTTTAAAAGTTCTTGTTATCTATGACCAATTTCCCAATTTCCCTATATATAGACAGCACCAACTCAGGGAAAACCCGATTTTGTGGGAGTTAGCTCAAACTGGTAATAGCCCAATCTTTACATTAAAAACGGATTCTTCACATATAGTTTTTCTATCCTGTTACCGGGGTGGGCTTGCAATATCCTAGGTTGGTGCTCAGGGAAGCCTTTACTCTGTCCCGTGAAAAATGTGGACAATAAAAGAGTTTGCACATGCGCAGATGATGCGGCAATTGAACCGTCGTGTAGATTTCCATCACATCTAACGGTTTGTCGCTGAGTCATAATGACTATTAGGAAGTGGCGCGATCCAGACAACCAATCAGATTGCATGGAAACCAAGTATGGGCGGCGTCTAAAGCATGTAGAGTTCACTCAAACTGACCAAAGGCGCGCACGCACGTCTCCACCTTATGGAGTAGTTCACAACTACTTGATTTCCATGCAAACGTCCACATTTATTGCAGTTACACAATAGGCTTTCTCTGCTCACGTGTTTCACTGTCATAGCCTAGTAGTCAGCTTATCAAATGTAATTCCTTTTTTTCGTCTCTGCTTTGTATCTGGAATGCACTCTTCGGTAGTGGCCACCCTTGGTGATGGCATACTATTGGCCACTGTTCTCATTAGGCCGTCTTCTTTTCTCCTAGGCCCTGTCCTGTTCTTTGGAACCAAGCCCCGTGCTTGAGCGTGTCTACATATTCCACTGTGCAAGCCAACATTCTGGAAAACAAAAAACAGCACCCAGTCTTTTGTTCTCCAGGGTAGTAACTGCTTCACAGGCCTCGTGAGTGGGCCTTCCCAGGATGCATCCTCCCAGGAGATCTCGTTAAGTGGGTCTCCAGGCCAATAACGCCTGTTACTGCCTACTCCCGCAAACTATAAATCCAAAATCATGCCATATGCCTGGTGATCCTAATGACTTATTTATAACTGCTTTCACGAGCCTTTCATCTTTTAGCCTTGTGATAATCGAAATACATTTGGATATTTTATGTTATCTCTCGGTTATTTAAATATAACCAGCAGGGAGGCTGCCCGCTTCACGGGGGGGGGGGGGGCGGGGGGGGGGGGCATTGCAAATACTCCATTAGCCTTTTACGGGAATTAGGGAAAGATCCTCGTGAACAGAAATGATTGGCAAAGAATAACGAGCACTTAAGTGGGTAAGTCACTGCTTAATGATAACCTTTGCCTAGTCACTCACTCGCACAGTGAAACGGGTGCTTGGGGACCTCATGTTTCAAGTTGGTCTTTTTGTGAACCAAAGGTGCTTGCCTCCCATACCCCCTGCGCGATGTTTATGGTACTGCATGGTGTATACAGGCGTTCTTCTTCCCTCTTCTGCCAATTCACAGATCCATTGTACCTCATGCGTGACAAAGATCTGTTATGTCACATTTCACCATCTCACATTGCAACTGTCAATTCGTCTCTCTCTCGCTCGGCTCTCTCTCTCTATGTGCGAGAGGACTTTGACATGAGTGCAAGAAGGACACCAGGTGGGCACATCCACACTAATGAAGCCATGAGTAAGCTCTCCTCATTCACCCTGTCACACTCTCCCACATCAATGGCTAACCAGACTCGCATAGCAGTAGAGTCAAAGAGCTGTAGTCGATCAGATCTTGGAGTGTTGCCCAACTTTGATGAAATGGATATTGTTAGTGTGATGCAGGTGTTGCCCCAGTGTAGCAATATCCATTTCACCAGTGCTATGCGATTGTTGCCCCAGTTTAGTTGAGTTTATTTTTTATTTAATTGTATTTACTGATATTTTATTGTGAAGTGGCATATTCTGAGTGTGCCACAGAGTACAGCGGCATGCTACTTCGCAGCACCATGCCATTGTCCCAGAATTGCTTCCTGCCACATTTCCCCAAATGTCCTCATCTACTTTCACATTATCCTCTTAATTGCTGCATAACACTTTGTATTTGCCTGGCATCAGCACAATTCCCTTCGCATTGCACCAAGAAATACCCTATGCCATTTTCACATTTCCCCCAGAATCACCCCATTCAACTTTACATTGCCCATTAGATGGCCTATGCCACTTCGCATTATGCCCAGAAATAACCCATCCCATTTCACACTGCTCCCACAATGTTCCCATGACACTTCACATTGCCCCCAGAATAGCCATATGTTCCTTCACATGAAGTGACACTTAATAATCCATGGTTTATTGTGAAACTTTCATGAGCCTTCATCGATCATGAACTTACTCCAAACTTGACATCAAAACTTCTTGGGGGGTTTGGGAAGTTTGTGGAACTCCAAATATTCGGATGGTTATGAATTTGGCTGATTAAGTTTTCCCAGGCTGCTGCACGTGAGCTAAATCCCTGATCATCTTTCTCTGTGTCCCTCAAGATATGACAAGTTTTGAAAAGGCTCTGACGACTGATGTCCTACTAAAAGTTCCATGTCTAAGGGAAGCAATAGCAAACGGCTAGTTGTTTCTGATCTTCCTCATACATTGGTTGCTAGAAGCGGCTTCAACCAAGGAACAGCAAATCAACAATGCTCCTGGTAGGAATATTCTTCAATATCATTTTGCGGTCGAAAAGTTAAGACATAGCTTCATTTTTATTCATAGTGCAGCATTTGCACACTTAATAAATACTTTTCATAAATGAGCTACTAAGTGAACATACATGATTTCATTTAAAAAAAGAAGAGAGAGTGAAAAGACGAGGTAAAAAAAAAAGCCCAGATCACATTCAGAAACATGGCCTCAACAATAACTCCCTTAACTATGAACAAGGAACTGAAAAATAAATAAAAAATACAAAGTGCTGCAACATGTTAAAGTGTCCGTGCTTCAAAAAAAGACAATATGACAACAGAAAATACATGGAAATGGAATTCCTAACAATAATAGTGCTACTGTGTGACTGATTTCACCTGCATCCATGTGTGTCTTACTTATTCAAGTAAATAGTTGGGGGTGCAGTTTTTACATGAAACATCAACCTAATTTCTAACAAATGTGAACCCTGTAATTAATACGTGGTACACCAAGTCGACACCCGCAAGTGGTGGGACTATCATTTATTGATCATCTCAGGCACTCTGTCCTAAGACATTAAGATTTATGATAATTGGTTTCTACTGGGTGCATACTAAGACCTTCTAAACATGATTTCCTCTTTCCCACATACTTAACAAATCCAAATAAAAGGATTACAAAAAAAGCTATTCTGAAGGGTAAGGCTGGCTCACAGGAAATAGCTACATCTTCTGAAAAGCATCAAGTTCTGGGCTCAGAAGAGAATCCGCCAGCACGGCAACGTGGAATTTGAATATTGCGTACAGTCTCATGGCAGGTAAAGAAAAAAAAAGTGCTAGGGTTTTACGAGCTTGGCGGTAGCCGTGCCTGTTTCAACTCCCCCATTCGAGGATGGCAGGTTAATGGGCCAGTAATTGCCCATTCGCGGGTGACGGTATTGCCGGGCTCCCCATCCCCATTCTGCCCTATAGGGCAGAATGGGGGTGGGGAGCGTGGATGCACCGGCATCGTTGATAACGGTGCCGGTGCAATTATGAGGTATGCTTGCGGGTGCCGCACAGCCTGCCAGGCGGCTGTCAGGCACCTGCGAGCAGAACTCGTAATTCGGTGGTACGGTATGAGTGGTGCCGGTGCCTTACCCCCACCGTACCGCCAACATTATAATGAGGCCCGTCGCCAAATGCAAAAGATTTGGAAAAACCTACAGAAGGCTTTTCACCGCTGAACACAATTGTGTAAATCAATTTTCCAGCATTGTGATTTCAGCATAATATGGAATGGGGCAACTTGGATTTTCTCTAAATTGACAGGATGTATTATTGCAAAAAAGGTTGCGCTACAAAATATAGCAAAAGATATTGCCCAATTTCTGCTGCTGCCTGAAGAGGGAATGGACCGAATTTACGTCAATCAACTTTTTGTATGTAACAAAATAGGTCATGTGTGAAGAAAACTTTATTTTAGACCATTTGCTGTGTTCTTTTTTATACACAGAGAAATAAATAATGTTACAACTTTTTTTCTCTGGTGAAAACCATCTAGGCAATGTGGCCATCCGAGCAACCAGCCTAGGGCTCACTTTCAGATGCCCTGGAGTATGAAGTAAGGCGTTAAAACACAGCAACACAGGGCCATGCCGGGTTTAAATAGCTTTTTCACGCTTGCTGGGATTCAACATTTTTACAGGTAGAGTGGTGGCAGAGCATGGTATGACCACGCCCACAGTACCTGTCTTCCCTGCCTACAAAAAGCAAATGCATTTACACCAGCACATCATTTTCATACTAAATGCATTTGTTTCCTCCTGTGTTAGGCACATTCTATAGGAATCCATTGTAAATGCTGCTTTCAGAAGGTGCTGACTGTACTTCTGTGCAGTTTTCTTCCCTTTACACATTTCTTGTTCTAGAGGCACAACTGTAAATGCCTCCTGCCCTGTACCCCAGGCACACACAGGTTTTTCCCTCCATGCAAATGACTCTTTTTCCTAAAAGGAGCCCTATTGTAGCTATGCAAGATGAAGGGGAAACTGGGATGACAAATATAGCCTCAGAATTCAGTGGAGATTGTTGCCGGATACGAATAGCTTACTCCTCAGCAGCAGAACGGCACGACAGCCCTGTCACAAGCTTCTCTCTTTCTCAGCTGTTTTTTCCTTGCCTGTGGTCTTCTTGGATGTGACTTCCTTCTTCCTCACTGTCCGAGACTTGTACAGGTTGGAGCGCGGGTCTTCGGGTTCCACCGTGGGGTAACCGGCTGCCTAAGCCAGATAGCGTTCAGTATCCAGGAATGTTAGCCACAAATCCAGGAAGGAGGAGGAGCAAGTGTCCTACGCTCAGAGGATGGTCGAGACACCTCGGCACAAGTGCAAGACGGGGTCCAGGATGTGGGATAAGGCTAGCGGGTAAAGGTAAGAATCTGGAGGGGGGTTCCAGGAAAGAAGAAAAAAGGATAAGAACTGGAGATAGCACGGTTAACGGACTCGAAACATACGTCTAGCAACTCCAAGCAGTTGCGTTGAGACGCGCAGAGCCGCAGGGGCGTGCCTGTTTTCCAGGAAGCAGAGTGTTGCGCGCAAAGGCTAGAGTGCAGCGTTTCTGGGACATCGGCCATCGTGGAGCAGTCACTGAGCTCATGCAGCGGTGCATCATGGACCACAAAGTCCAGAAGGGCCAAATTTGGTGGTTCACGACACAGCCCTGCATTAGTTTAAGGCTGATGGGCCACATGGTTCACCAAGATAAAAAAAAAACTAGATAGCTACCCTTTGCGGCCCCTGGTGTGTTGCACTCCTTGATGACAAGGCTGTAATGGAATTTCCCTATTGCCAGGTTCAAGCCTATGGTTAGAAACTTATACTGGAGACAATCAATATTTAAATGGGGATCCAGTCAGTTACTGATAAGGCAAAGTTCAGTATTGTGAGCATAAAACTGATAGAGATAAAACAGTAATTTGGGGGTGGGGGATGATGGGAGAAGTGGACAATATAAAGCATACATGGAGGATAGCTCAGCGGCAACGTGCTCACCTTGGAAGCAAGACGACACGAAACAACACAGTTTTGATCCCCTGGTCCGCGCTTAGAAACCTCTGGGCATTTAATCTCGTTATAAATATGGAACTAAGACAAAAACAATTACACAACTAAAAAACAAACAATTCCCGTAACAGCGCCTCGATGCCCGCGGGCTTTGTGAGCGCTTTAAAAATGCAAAATAAAAAATAAATACACAGAGGCTTCTTAAAGTGTAGGTCGAGCGAGTGCTCAACATATTCACGGCCAACTCAGAGTGATGTCACTTGAAATTAAAGTGCTGACAATCAAAATCCAGCCACTTGTTATCTTTTATGCAATAAGTCAACATGCTTTCTTCTGAAGGGTCATTGGCAAAGGTATTGATTGCAAAGACAGCTGTCTCCAGGATGTTGCAGTTTCTGTTGCTAACAATATACTTGCTGGCAAGCTCCTCTAATGTGCGCCACATCGGGGTTTCGCTAGTCCCACTGAGAAAAGTGGTGGAAGATTGGCAACAAGAGAGGAGTCGAGTAGATGCTCTATAGGGAAGATAGGCAAATACTTTGAAGAAAGTGGGTTACATGATTCACAGTAGCACGGTATGACTAGGGTAAGGTCATGCCAGAGGAATGTACTTGAGTTATTATGTGGAACTAATAGCGAAGTACAGCAATGGATGCGATCTACCTGATCCTCATTGGAACAGTGTCAAATGTTTCTGACAGATGTCTTGTGGCAAGGGGAACATTCCATGAGGGTCAAATTGTATTAGGGCTGTAGCTCAGGCATTGCCCTAGTGCCCAACATGCTAGCGTGGGCCAGTTTTATTAAACACACAACTGGCCCACTTTGGCTAGATTTCACCAGTATTACTGAACAAACATTATTTTATTTTACATTGATAGCAGCGCACCAAACCCTCAGGTATCAGGGCGCTAGTTAAAGAAAATGCGAAGTGATGTAATACAAGTGAATAACCATGCTTAAGGTTGCAAACATACAGTAGATCTAGAGCGCAAAAAATCAGTCAGAACCACGCCTTATGGTGCGGGGGGGCAACTGCCAGTGCAGAGAAAGGATTGAGTGACAGTATTAGAGTAGGTGCAGTCTGGGAAAACGACGCCCCTCAGTACAGGGGGCTACATCAGGTGTGCAGCTACACAGAAAAACTAATTTGGAGTAGATATGCAGTCTGGGAAAGCCACACCTCATGGTATGTGGGCTACATCAAGTATGCAGATACAGGTAGGTAAGCACGATATTGATAAGTGTGCCCAGGTTAGGCAGCCTTACCCCGTAGTACACAAGTATTGAGCGGAGCTCTCCACTACGAATGCAAAAGGATGGCCTAACAGGAACCTGTGTATAGACACCCTTATGAAGTGAGTGGTGGGAGCAAGATGATAAAGGAGCAGGTGGCCAACCACACTAGCACGGCAACCTTCACCACGCGTGCACAGTCGTGAGCCGTAGGGTGCCTCATGTGGGACCAAGAGGAACAGTAGGGTCAGCCAATAGCTTCCGATGCAGTAAGCAAGATGGAGCAGCGAGATCAAACAAGTTAGGGCATCAGCACTTACCCAAGAAGTTGGCTCTGGGTCCTGATGCTATGCTCCTCTGCTGCCTGTTTGCAAAACATTTTTCGAAAATATCTCCCCCTTGGGTACTAATCAAAGAGTCAGTCATGAAAGGAACAGATTGCTATCTGCGATTGTGGGCCACTTTTTCATTGGTGCCTGAGCTCATTTCTTTGCCCCAGTCCGACCCTGCATCAATGGGGGGAATGCTGGTGAACTGAGCGAGGACCTGGATGAGTCAGAAGCATCACAGAGCACTGGCAAATGGAGTCTATGCTTGGGGTGTCCCCTGGATCAGATCTCAGACCGGTGCTATTGAAGTCGTTCAGAAGAAAATTGCAGAGGAACTTGTAGGCAAAATGGGCCTAATTGCAGATGTCCTGAGGTAGCATCTATGGGAAATATCTAGACAAGTGTAAAACAATGAGGTGTGAACTAGAAAATCTATAAAACGGGTCTAGGCCGTGTCAACTTGCATTCAATGCAACCACGCCTAATGTCGTGCACGCAGCACATGTACAAGTTGACGTGCATTAAAGAATGGGATGCGAGGTCCCCATGCTTGCCAAGAGGTACTTTATGGCTAGCCTATTGGATGATATTTTAGTGACTAAAGTGACAATGGCAGGGGAAGATCAATTATTATTCTCCCTTTTTCCTACCTTTTTCCTCTGACCTTCTGAGATGGCTGTCAAGTGGCATGAAGCACCTTACGAGACACCTATCAAAACCTATGAATGAATAAATAAATAAATACTCTAAGAACACACAAAACATGAGGTGAGAAACAGAGAGCAACGAATTGGGATAAAGGCTGATGGGCTGTCGGAAATTCATGCACACAGGCGCTAAGGAAGGAGGATAGACAAGACACAAAAAAAGCACTAACGGGTTCAGTCACGGGATCTGCGATCGAGGATGTGCTATTACCACAGAGACCAACTTATGTCACTTTTGCAGAAACATCATGCCTCATTGCGAGGTTGCCGGTAGGCTGACGGTGCTACCAGCGGCATACCGGCAACCTCGTTTTACCGTTTCTGCCGCCTGACCTCCCGGTGCTACTGGGATATCACAGGCGGCATAGGAATAGCACGTTCTCATTCCCGTGGAGTCCCCAGAGGAATGGGAACCCTGGAGCACTGGCACCGTTAGTAACCGTGCTGGTGCTTCAGTGAAAAACCTGCTGGTAGGGACCTGAACTACCAGCAGGTCAGGTCTGCTGGTTGCTCAGTGCCCCTAACGGCAGAGCCGGAGTGACCAGGTCCGGAAAAGGTGCTGATAACCTTGTTAATAAGAAGGCCCGATGAATGTACATGGGTTCGTGAAATTTCCAAAGGGAGAGCAAAATTATCAAATTCTACCCAAAATTTCACTTTACCTGATCCATGGGAAAACAATAATTCTGACCATAATCCCAACAAATTCACATTTATCTCCTGAAATATGAATGATTCACTATTTTGCAAAGTAAAATTGTCAAATGACGAGAAAATTCGTGTTTAGGGATCAGAAATTAAGGGCAGGGTGAAATTTGATAAAGCGGACAATCTTCCCCTGAATATTCCTACATTTTTCATGGAGCGGATTCACCAGTAGTCACTCCCCGCGCAGGCTTATTTTCACTAGGGATGGGTGAGTAGTGAAACTGGGCTCTACTTTGTCCTGAAATAACCAAGAGCTGTATAAAGTGGGGTCACAATGCATGCTATGTTAATATGCTTTTGTACTTGCTCACATCCCCACCGTGGTAGTTTCGGAGAGCCTAGGCTTGTCCGTGGAGCGGCGTGCTCTGCCCTGCAAAGGGTTTCTAGATCTTAGTCTGCTGGAGGAAAGAAAAGAGCAAGGGGAAGATAACAAGATGCGAAGAATGTACAGTTTCAGGAATGTCAGATATAAGGGGGCACGCAAAGGCAATGCGGGAGGACATCAATACCCATTAGTGTTACATGCAGGGACAGCTGGCCACACCCAGGACATAAAGCAGCATAGAAAGGTCACTGATCATTGCTGGAAAACCTATAAACGGCTTGATGCTGGCCAGTTAATCCCAGTGGTAGTATTCGCAGAAACTTTCTGTGGTCATATACCAAAATGTCACCCTCAGTAGTGCGCCCCCACAGTTACTGCGGCTTTGGGGGCCACAAAATACTGACTCCCAATACAGCACCCAAGCAGAGCTGGGGTGGCGTGGCTGGTCCCAGCTCTCATTGGGCGCAGTAACGGGAGTCAGTGGTTGCAGGGGGACAAGAAAGTTAAAATAAAAAGCACCCTGCAGCGTCAGCTCCGACCCACGTAAGTGCAAGGAACCGATGCCGCAGGGATAGCGGGGAGTCGGCGGCGCACACAGAAGTGTGCTGCCGTAAAGGTAAGTGGGGTGGGGGGGTCGGGTAAGGGAATGCGGGCCTGGGTATGTGGATAAAGTGATCTATTTGATCACTGCACTGCGCCGTAATTGGCATCAACATTTTCGTCGGCACAATTACGGGCAGCGCAGTGATAACATAGATTCCTTTCTGTTGGTGTAAGTGCAATTACCGTCAATGTAATTGAATGTGTTTGCTCAAAGTGACCAGAAAGTAATGTATCTGCTTTTATTTATTGTCATTGTGAAGAGAAACTCATAAGTGTTGTTTTATGGAATGCCAAATCGCACACTTCTCACCAAAGCTTCCTCGCCCTACTGTTTGGATCCTCTCTTTGGTTAGTAGGAATACGTGTGCAGTGAAAAGCAACACACAAGGCATGACAACTGATCCCCTCTTCACGTGTCCACCCAGGGCGGGGGACGGCTGGGCATGCGTAGACCAGATGCTTCCTGGCCCCCTTTTTGTCCCCTGGAGCTGTCCAACTGAACAGAGCAGGGACTTAGAGGCAGTGTTTGGAATGGCAAGCCATCATCCAATGGGCAAACCCAAAAGGTTGCCGTCATGGCTTCTTATCTCAAGGATTCTAGAGGCCCCTCTCCTGAAACAAGCAAGAGGGCTACTTTGCTAACCTAATCTAACAATAAAATAAAAGGCCAAATGTATGTTTGTCCGATGCAGTAGCTTCGCCTGTTGTCACCACTAGAGGGAGCTGTTACCTTAGGATATATAGAGGTCCTGCTGTGTTAGCAGAACTCGTGTAGAAGCTTGTGCACACTATTATTAAGGCCAATCAAGGGAAGGTGCCTGACAGAAAGGGGATACAGTGGAATGGTACAATTCTAACTTTGTGCTTCAGTTAATTTTCTTAAGGCATGATAAGATCTCTTGAAACGGTGCCAGGTGCGTCATTGGATGGCTGAAGAGGTACTCGCAGCAGATATCCAAGTACCTCTTTCTGACCTCTGCCCTGCTCTTGTGACCCCTGGTTCAGAGACTGCAGCCAAGTGCAGGGAAAAAAGGCGAGCATGTTCCCTTTCTGGTGTCCCAGCCCTCTGACTTCCAGAAGTCCCCTCAGCAACACATCAGTTGACTGTTCAGGAGCGGGGGAAGGGAGAAGGAGACCAATCCTTTTCCCCATCCCTACCTAACCGAGCAGCAAATATCAAGCTGTTAGAGTTGAAACCCTTGGCGCCCACCTCCAATATCCCTCTGCCTGGAGCAGTGGTAGAAAAAAGCCACCAAGGGAGAACCTGCCTCTCCCGTGCCACCGTCAGGATATCATTCAGTGGGTGAAGCCCCAATGAGGCGCGCGCAGTGCCCGGCGCACACTGAGCCGGCGGGGGACATATTCTTAAGAGGTCCCCTGCCCATACTGTGCAACATCCTGGTGCTCCCAACTTTTGCTCTATGTGGGAAGCCCTGGGGGGGGGGCTGTCAGCTGTGAGCAGAGGGGAAGAGTAATACCTGGGCATTCCTGGCCAATTGGAAGTTCCATTTGTAATATGATGGTCGCGCCCGAACATGGGAACTTCATACTTGCCACATGAGGCGGCCATTATTATTTTTGCTCCTGGCATGTCATGGCTAGGCATTGGAAGATTCACGTCTAAGATAATGGTAGCACCTGGCACTTGATGTAGTGGACCCTGCTGGACATTTGAGGCCAGTGCATGTAAGACTCTGCCAATGCATGACGTAATAGACGTGTCTGGCATGGGGTGGCGCATAAGGCTACATCAACTGGGCATATAATGGCAGCACTGTAATAAAACGTGGTTTTAATTAGCAGCCATATATTTATCTGCTTTAGGAACGTAGTGTAAGATTAGTAAAGAAGAATAAAACACAATGTTGTATTTACTTCAGCAGCATAAATACTACAGCATTGTCATTTCGTATGATGTCACCGGGGTCAAAGGTCATGTGATGCCCTTCCTCTGATGCCATCAGGGGCAAAAGTGTTAAGGAGGACACATCCAATGGCAAGCACACAGATCTTTGGAGAGGGCTCAGGCAATAGTGCTGTTGTCCAGGTTCGATTGTGCAGTTGGTGCAGTCCTGTTTTTATTTTGTTTTACATTAGAGTTAGCCCCAGGCAAATGGTACCGGGTATGAAAGATCTCCACGGGCCCCATCGTTTCGCTGTCGCCCCCCACGCCGATCTTGATACCCCATTCCTTAACAAATGTTTAGGTCGCAAGAGCACAGAAGTCTATTGTTGTCCCCTTTATAAATAAAAAAAGTCTTTCCATTTTTATCAGTTTCATTGACTTTTTATTCAAATTTCGATTTATTTTCAGCTTTGACTCCCCTAACTAAAATGCATTGAGCCATGTTTGCTCAACATCTAGAAGATGAGCAGCCAGAAATGTGATTAAAGTGTTGAGGACACAGCAAGAGTTTTCCTGAAATCAAGCAGTTTGGGAAGAAACCCAAACTCCTGCATGTCCTTCCAGCCCTACCCACCCATTCTGCTTCTTCAAGCATCAATAGGGCAGGTAGCAGGTGCTGAATTGCCTTCTAGCTCTGACCAAAATCCAACGAAGAAAGCATGGGCAGTAACCAAGCCGGCTACGCGCTCCTGCACCAAACGCAAGGTCAGCAGCTGACTGTATTGTAATGTAGCATGATTTCGATTTGAGTTGATCATACTACATTACAATACAAAGTAGTTTGGTAGCAACAAAGCAGAGTGCTCTGGGATGGAGCACTCCAAAGAAGGATTCCTGAGCAATCGGAATGATCTGGACTATGTGCTCAGATCTGTGGCGTACCCTTCCGGGAGTTCCGGGAGGATAGCTCAGGGGCAACGTGCTTGCCTTGGAAGCAAAACGACATGGAGCAACACATGTTCGTTCCACAGGGTCCACGCTTAGGTTATTTATATCGTACCCTTACCCCGAGGTCTCTATCATATCATAACGCGCTTATTACCCAAAGTTTATAGCATTTCTGCAATAGTTGGATTTCACTCGAAAAAGCATGGCAGGAACTGATAGCTTTGAGGGGGAGTTGAGGAGGTGGAAAGGTTGAACAATGGTAGGTACTGGGTGGCAGTAGCTGCCAGCCTGGGCTAACGAAAGGAAGACTACTTGGACGCTGTGACAAACCTCTCCTGAAGGCTCCTTAGATATAGATACAAAATTACTGCCTATCATGAATGACTCATATGGAAAGCCAAGGTCTCTGAAGAACATCTCTACGTAACCATGCATGGCTTGGATCAGAGTGCCGTTACTTCACTACTCTTCAACACCAAAACGTAGCTTAACCGGGGAGGAAGTCAATGTTCCTGTCACAAGAGGCAGAACATAAGCATTCAACATCAGCAAAGTAATCCTTCTACTGCAGTCAGAGGAGGCGCATTGGTGAGGGCCTCGCTTCCTCAATCCAGATTTTTCAGACCAATTCACTTTGTCTGCAATATCTTTTGTACCGTGATCAATGGCCGCAGAAATCAGCCATCTCCTCCTCATCTGGAAACGGTACCTCCAGAAAATGGCCGCCTTCTAGACTGATGAGATCTTGAACCAAGTTTATTTGCGCAGGTCCTTCCCCCTCCATCTCTTCGTTATGTCCCAGCTTGATCCCTTTCCTTGGAAGGTCCAGGCAAGAACCTACTCCCTCCCAAACCTTAGTCTTGTTCCCCATCCTTCGTCTAAATGAGACCTGACCCCATCTTCTGTTAATTTTGGGACATTTCCCTCTATTCATATTAATCAGGCCCTTGCTCTACCGGGTGTTCAATGATGGCACAAGTTATACTATGCAGCCCCCAAATGCGTGTCCCAGTAAAGGCCTAGTCATGGCGACGTCATTAGTTTTGATTTGGAGGCCCACTGGTGTAACAGAGGCCCCCGCTGCCTCCGCAGTGCAGGGGGCCACATGCTGGCCATTCGCTGTGGGGGAGGCCCAGTGATAGTGGGGCCCTCGACAGGCTTGCAGGGGTCCCCCACATTTTGTGTTACACCAGTGCGGAGACCACAATCAGCCAATCACCTCCATAATACCACACTGCTGCCCGCTCTGTCCCTGCCAAGGAAGGCCTGGCGCTCCACTTGAGCCCTGGTGCACATGGCAGGGATCCCTCGCAGCTCTGGCTCCTCATAATCTCAAACAAAAGATCAGAAAACCTCAAGGAGCAGCACCCCGGAAATCTGAGCATGCAGTGTGATGGAGAGAAGAAAGGCATGGACAATGAGTATAGAAGTATATATATAAATATTGCCAAAATAAGATACTGTTACCGCCTGCATCAAGCATACAGTAATCGGAAAGGTCTTCATGATGCGGACCCTTTAGCTATTCCGCACTTTAGAGCCCCATTAGACTGCATGGGGATTGCCATTTTACCACAGTATAAGTATTATCACACGGAGTAATCGAACATCCTCCACACAAAACCAGGTGGTATTAGGGAGTTTCAATTTGAAAAATTCTGAATTTAGTAGAGCACTAAAACATGCAGTAATCAGAAACACTGATTGCTTTACCATTGCCGCCAAACACCAAATGAGGCCAAGAGTGTATGGTTTTTTTCGTGTCAACAATATATATCGAAGGCAACACTGAGATGTCTGACATGCTGCTATATTTGAGACATTTCTCAGATTACTTTGTTATGTCATTAGGATTGGATTCGTGCGCCGCTGCCACTTGCATGGCCTCCGGGCGCATTGGCGGATCTGGAAGACAGTGGGTAGGGTTGGTTAGTGGGGAGGAGATGGAAAAGCGAGTTTGTAATGCTTTTGTGTTGAGGCTACAGATCAGACGTACCCTGAGCTCTACCTGCTTGCAAGCTTGCTAGGCGTAAAACGTAGGAGACATCGAAGGCTTTGTGTCCAGAGGGGCGGCCTCATGCCTGTAGTGTGGGCATGTGTTGGCCAGAGGCTGAGTATGTTAATCATAGTTAGATGTGCACGTTTGTGATGTTTGTAGTATGGGAGGGGTCTTTTTCTTAAGCCGCGTCCAAGTGACTGGTGAGTATGATTGAGGGAAATTGAGGGCCACAGACAATGGAAAACCATTCAAAAGGGCGGGATGTCGCATGGGTTTATGTAGGGCTTTCAACTTATTGGTCTTGCTGTCGGCTGCATTACGCTGAGGGGTGTTTGACTTTAGTGGTTGATGCGTGAAGATGTCCTATTTTGAGGTTTAGATATATGTTCTGAGAGAAAGGGATGGCGTCCTCTTAGGGTTTTACAATACCTCCATGTGATGTGTTCCAGTCGGTCAGTATAGTTTCCTGACTGCCATGCGACTACGGGGGCCAGTATGGCATTCTCTTTGATTTTCATGCTCAAAGGCAACCTAACTATTGAGAAGTGTAATTTTCTTTTATTAATGAGTTTAGGTCAAACCTTCATTCTCTTATGCATGAAGAGACAGTTATTTTGGCTTTTCCTAAATTTCAGGTGGTCCTTTAGGGTGTGGACATCTCATGCTAGGGCGTGCCAGTGCTTGCCCACCATAGTAGAAAAGGCGGAGCCTCTGTGTCTTTCTCTGCAAAGTCTTTTGTTTTCAAAATGTATGTTGTTTAAGTCTCTGGTTGAGTGAGATTTGTTTTTGGCTGAATTCTGCTCCTTGACCTTCAAGTGCTCTGTGGGCGATGTAGAAGGCCTTAAACTGGATAACTTTTTTTGATTGGTAGACAGTGGTGCCCCCTGAGAGCCAGTGTTATGTGTTCCCTTCTGTTGAGTCTGAGTAATAGTCTAGCTCCTGTGGTTTGGATCGGTTGAAGTTCCTTTGTGAGCTAGTCCAGCATACCTTGGGGGGCGTGGGGGTCGAGGTGGGGTTGAGGGTGGGGGTGGGCTGTGGGGGGGGTGTGTGTGTGTGTGTGTTTTCTTCCCCCCCCCCACACACACACATATAGGCTTTCTGCAAAGAGTCATTTAATTGGTGCAATTTTTGCACATGCAATGACTCTCTGGTGCTTCCTATAGATATCTCTGCTCTGAATGCGGAATATGACATAATTAACAGAGCAAAATACAACATCATGGTCCAGTCCCCTGAAGAGATAGCCAGCCTGGACCTGGGAAGGGGGCCGACGTGGGATTGGCGCGGCTGGTTCAAACAACGATGTGATAAGAAGTGATATCTGAATTAACCGGACAACCTCACGCTTCCTGCTGATGCTCGGATCCAATTTTCTCCTTTCAAAGATCATTTGGCAAGCGTTGCTGCTTTCCATAGTCTGAGTCAGACATTTTCTAAAAGATTCAGTCTAGCCGTGGCCAAGGGGCTCTTTCTTAAGACTTATCGTCAATGACACGCTGCTGCGCTAATGACGGAGATCGAAGGATCAATAAGACGAGGAACATCGGAGTCACAAAATAAGCTTCGTGACACACGACATCTAACAACCATTGAGGCCGCCCACTTTATGATGCTATCCCTAAAGAATCAGCCCACATACAATGTCCGTCCTGGTGAGAGGGGATGGGGTTCACCACTCGCTTGCCAACCAACTGGTAACCATGTCTTCATGCGCTGTTATTTCATATGGACACCAGTAGGATAGCTCTGTGAGTTGCACACTCACATCTAAGATTTTTGGCCAGGATTCGAACCTGTGACCTGCAGATAGCACAATCATAATAACATCCCCCTGGGGTCGATGAAGAGATTACCAATTTCGGTTGGGTGATCTAATTGCAAATAACAGTTGTATATACAAAGAGTTTTGGCACGCTATCATAATAATAATTGTGATAAATGGGAAGGGGAAACCCTTTCCTTCGCACAGGGTTGAATCAAGCATTGTGCTCATACACAGATTACCTATAGCAGGCTTGACAAGTTGATCAGAAAGGTAATGTAATAGTCTGTTCATATAGCCATATGACTGTTGAGGGGTAAAAGTGGTCGTGGTATGACAAAATGGCTACTGCTCTGCAGGCGTACAGGGATGAGCAGTGTCTAAACAGCTACTCAGCCCCACACTATCACTGAACCAGCAGTGATCCCAATCACAAAGATGAAACCGGCACAGCCCAACATGGGTACCGCCATCGCCTCTTTTGGTAACGTGGGCCAAAGGCAGGGTATATCTTCAGGAGGGGTGCGGGCTGATAACAATGGCTGTACCCAAACAGCATTAGTACAATGCTTCAAGAACAAAAAGAATGTCAAATCAAGGTTCTGTAAACATTGGGACTTTAATAAAACACAATCAAATACAAACAACTAGATCATAAAAAACTAAAAACACACCCCTGTAAATAAAGAACACAGGGAAGGCAGAATTTGATGTGAAAGAGCACTCTTGGTTGATAAGCAGGTGTGTTCAGGCAAGAGACTTAGCAGCAATATCAATTGTTCAAGGGTGTGTCATTGGAAGGTATAGAAGTGGGTACTTCAAATTCACTACGGTCCTTTAAAATAGACCAGAGCTAAAGGGGCCCCTTCCAAATACCTTAGTTCTTGTCTTTGGATGCTCAACAGTGTCGGGACTTCTATGCACTTTCACTGGTGTGGAGCCGAAGTCGTGACGTTTGTGCCATGCGGTTCCACTGAGGAGTCACCATAGAGTCAGTTTAAAGTGCAGACTCTTGCTGGATTGAGTCAGTGTTTGTGACAGTGGAGTCGATAGGTTCCAGCAGTTCCGGACGTCGGGCGAGTCGGTGGCTAAACAATGCCTCTGCTGCTTCAAGTCACTGGCCGGGAGATGTTAGTCAATGGCTTCCAGCAGGTTAAATCAGTGCTCAAGTCACTTGCTTCCACAGAGGTGAGTCGGCAAATTGGTTTGAAGCTGCCCACCTTGCCTCAATGAGCCAAGCAGGCAGCTCGATGCTCTGAAGTGTGGCAAGTGGTTCGAAGGTTTGGACAACTCCAAAAGCAGCAACACAAGTCCTGCAGTGGTTCAAAGTGCGTTGAACACTATTAAGACAGCTCGCAAATGTCTTGAGATGATGAAACACGGTCCGAGCTGCTTCTAAACTTCTGTGTTGCTGGGACGCCCAATCCAGGGTCTCCAGGAGAAAGTGAGTTCTTTGCTTCTGCACTCCCCCACATAGGTGCCATGCATCTTCCTGGAGTGGGTCATTCACTTTCAGTGAGCAGGATCCAGGTTCCAGTGCCACAGCTAGCAGAGAGGCCTTGGTCCACAGCATTTCACCCCCAAGTTGTCATTTCTCTGCATGTCATTAATATGTGTTTTGATTAATTGACATTATGATCATTGTTTTTTGACCTGGGAAGATCGAACCACCATGATGTCCTACCAAGATGCAAACAGGTGACTAAGAGATCACAAACATCTCTGCAGCAGGCCCTGAACCCTCTGAACTCTATTACAATCATTGGGCCTCATTAGGAGGTTGCCTTTAACCCACCGGTTCTGCCAACGGGTTGCCACCAACCCCGTAACACTGATTCCACCACCTGATATCCTGATGCCACCGAGATATCACAAGTGACGGCAGAATGGTAAATCCCCATTCCCATGGAGTCCTATAGATGCCGGTGCTTCAGTGAGAGACATGGCAGGTGATCCACGCCCCTACCAGCATTCTCGTAGTGCGGTGGTCTGGAAAGGGTGCTGCTATATTGCTACCGGCACCCTTATTTCCAGACCGCCGTACTTGGAAAGAGGCCCATTGTCTTGCATATTAAGTATTAAGGTCTATGCTGTTGCATATATCTGAACAAACCACACTGATCAACCTATAAATGATACATGGAAGTATGAGTTTAGCTCACCAAGTGTGTCCATGGTAAATCAGTGGAACTTCCAAGGAAAGGACCCAACTGTGTTCATGCCAAAATCCGCATTTGACATTGTTCTGAGTTCAATGGCATAGAAGCAGTTTTAATACACATACTTAATGCAATTACCAAGTGCCCATTTTGAAGTTGCACATTCTCTAGAGTGCCCTGTGGCTCTTTCGGGGTGAATCATACTGTTTTTAATCATCTGTTGGTATAAAAATATCCTTTTTATTCTGAGGTGCTTTCAGGATGTGGCTTGATGCTTTGCAAGTCAACTTTACTGAGCACATAGTACCAGACTAAACACAGGGGCCCTCATTACGACCCTGGCGGAAATCGAAAAACGATGGCGGAAATGCAATACCGCCATCGAATAGCGCTCGGTGCGATTATGACCCGTCACCGCAAAGTACGATGCCATTAGCGACACCGTAGTGAACGCCAACGCTAACTGCACCAAGTACGCGCGCGCGCGCCATGCCAAACCGTAAATACCACCATGGCGCAACGGTACGCGAATTCTGACCCTAGCGGACATGCACCTAACGCCATCAAGCACGGCGGAAAGTACCATTCCGCCATGGTGAGAAGTACGGCATCGCGAATCAACCGTAAACGGCCCCACTGAGTGCCTGTACACCACTCCCTGGCCACATTGTACAACTCCCCGTAGGTGCAATGAAGTCACAATGCAACCAGTGAAATGTACAAGTCACCCATGCATGCCAACGAACAAAAGAATCTCAAGAGGGGCCAATGGGAGCTGCAGGGCACAGATGGCACGAATACAGAAGCTATTCCAATGGACATGACCTCAGTCTCCCACCAAGAAACGCACGCAAACACAGGCACCTGTGACCAGCAATATTCAGAAAATCACATCATTCCACCAATCCACCTGGCTGACCGGCATCTGTTACACAAAACCTAATCCCCCGCCCCTGAGCATGACATCATTCAAACAGTCATATTGGCAGCCCTTATCCCTGACCTCACTGGGCTTCGTAGGCAAACGCGCCCAGCACAGTACCACGCAACTATACTCCGAAGCTGGAACCCAATGCAGATCTCCTCACAACACATCGCTCCCCAAATAGGAATATGCCACATCACTTGCAAAGAAGAACGCTACACGGCCCATATCAGAATAGAAATTTAATGCACAACAAATTCACCAAGCCCATACAGCCATTAGGCCATGAACTCCAAAACACATTTCACCATTGTGGGCTGCATCCGCAATAAATGACCAGCTACTTCTTGTGTGACGCCCTGTTCCTTCATGGTACACAGGGCCACATTCTCGTACGAAAAGGCAACATGGAAGCGCCCAGAACCGCAGGGCCGACCCAATGGGGAGGCACTAGTCCAGCTGAAAGGCCGAAATGTTGCTCCGAGCCACTAGTACTGCGTAAGGGCATGTGGCCCATTGGCGATCGTCTCATAAGATCGTAATGCTGCTCCACTGATTAACACGAAGCAGCAGGTGTCGGGAGTAAAATCCATCTTCAGGAGTGGCATACAGATGGCAGTGGCAAAAGGGGAGGAGATACCTGTCAACCAAATGAAAAGAAAAAGAATAGAATGGCCATCAGAACTACATTTGAATTACTCACTTCAATGATCACACCAAATCCACAGCCATATGCATGCTAGCCCACTCCAAAGGATCATCACCACCCAAAAACCACTTGCGACTCATAACTATCTATATCGAGGTGAAAACACCATCACAAACGAGTGTACCTGTGCATGCGTCTGTTAAAACAGAATCCATCAGATGGGATTGGTAACGTGCATGGACACAAGTGTCTGAAGGCGCGTCGAGACAGGGAGGGCTCAACAAGGCCAGATAGACGATGGTCCCACTATGGCAGCCCTGCATCACATAGCGCAGGGGAGGCGGATAGATTCCAAGAAGCCCTGTACATGGCAAACTCTGTATCAAATCATCTGTCCATGCATCCATTCATCATTCCCTCATCCCGTAATGATAACGCCTGTTTCCATACTCACATAACATGTGAAAATTCCATTGAGTCTGTGCGTTATGCAGCCTGCATAATCCACTGTGCCCCAGCCCGTAATTCCAGTGTTGTGAAGTAACATGTATTTGGGAACGTCCGGCCTCATCGTCCACTTCGCTATTGCGCATCCCAAACTATTCATATCAATCATTGCATCCTCGCCATGGCCCCTGTCCCAAGGACATTGCAAATATAACGTTCTATTGTTCAGTCAGACCTGTGGGCATCTCCTCGCCGCTAGCTGAAAACCGAAAGCGCCGCCCTTCGAATTCCTCATTTGCAACATCACGTCGAAAAGGCATCTGTGGCCGCTTGAAATCACAAATTAATCCATCTAGTGCGGCTGTGTGTGTAAATGGCAACTGCCTTCACTCACAAATGGGACGCCCCGCCCGTCGTTGAAACTCGGTACAGTGATGCATGAGGGTCCACCGTTACTCGAGTACTACGTTCCACTGACCCTTCACAAGTCTGTTCGCGACTGCTAAGATAGTATGTGAAACAATGGGACCATAGCCGAATGAACATATCAACCAATGTTACACTGCCATCGGGTACAAATACATGATTGTAATAGCAAGATGCCATTCCTCGAATTGCAGCGTTGTGTGCGGGACGTGCTCGCCCAAAGGGGAGAGCAGCTTGCACAGGTGGAATGAATCACCACAGGTGGAGGCCATACAGCCTGAAAACACATAAATAGCACACCCAGTCTCCTCCCACAACCACACCCACTCCGAAATGCTACCGGCAGGACTCGCGATGTTGGCCCTGGGGGACCTGATAGCACTGCAAGTACTCCAACTCCAAGAAGAAGACGAACACCAACTACAACCGGCCGCACGGAGGAGACGCAGGAGGAGGAGGAGGGCAAGGAAGGGCCAGCAAGGGCCGCCAGCACAGCCACTACCACCACGCAGGCAGCCCGCAATCCCACGCCTCCGAGCACATCCGTTCAACCTCACTGATTAGCAGATCCACACCCTCTACCGTTTGGACCGGGACACCATAGCCGCCATTGTGGACATGACACAGGCTGACCTTGTCAGCATGATAGATAGCCCAACCGCCATCCCACCCCTACTGAAGGTGGTGCCTGTACTCCACTTCCTGGCCACAGGCACCTACCAGCACACAGTCGGACAGTTGCATGGCATCTCACAGCCACTGTTCTCACGGACACTATTGCAAGTGCTCGATGCCCTCCTGAAGCACGCAGACGACTACATCTCTCTACCACGCTCGGAGCAGGAAATTACCAACACAAAAGTGGGATTCCATGCACTTGCCGGCATACCGGGTTGCATTGGTGCCATCGACTGCACCCATGTGGAATTGGTCGTCCCACATGCCATGGAGGCCCAGTACCTCAACCGAAAACAATTTCATTCACTGAATGTACAAATGGTGTGTGACTCCAACAGGATCATTACACATTGTTGTGCCCGATTCCCTGGATCAACCCATGATTCTATGGTCTTGAGGAACTCAACAATACCACGCTACATGGAGCGACACGCAGGGAACAGATCCTGGCTACTCGGTGAGTCTCATTTCATGCATGCTGATGTGGGGTATGTGATGCGGCAATGACCTGGCAGGAAGGGGGGGGTGCGTACGTAGCAATGGCATTCCACATTATTCGTTTATCGTCCACATACAGGTGATGCCGGATATCCACTGAAGAGATGGCTCCTCACACCAGTCCGGAACCCACGGGACCAGCATGAGGAGGACTACAACCATGCCCACTCACGTACCCGTGTAGTCATTGAACAGGCATTCGGCCTACTGAAGACTCGTTTCCGGTGCCTCAGCAGGTCTGGCGGGGCACTCCTGTACCGCCATGTGAAGGTTGCAAAGATGGTGATGGCATGTGTCATGCTACACAACATGTGCGTACGTAGAAATGTGCCCATGCCCCCTGACGCAGAACTGCAAGCACCTGAAGATGGTCATGATGAGGGTGGGGATGTGGCAGCACCTCAAGGAGTCTGCGAGGCACAGGAGGGCCGTGACATCCGTCAGCATCTCATAGATGCATGCTTCTAGCACTCACGCCTGGTGGCTGATACATGGACACGGGACTCGTGGCACTGTGTGTGTCTGGTACATGCACAATATGGACTGTACGCCTATGATTGCCTCGTACACAAAGATCAATGTCCACACATCTCATTGGTTGATCGTGCATTGTTTATGGCATATGTGATATCATGTTGAACACCCTATCGACCCGCCACCCAAGTGAGCCCAACACCCCCCTCCACCCTCCTACCTCCCCCCCGAACACCAGTGTCCAAAGATGCTCATTGTCAGTGGGCAGTCGCTATTGCAAGCCCCCTCTGCGGGTATCAGGGGCACCCCTGCCTGTGGAGCGCAGGTTCCTCCCAGATCTACGTTGGGGGCTGCCCTGGACGGAACTTGCAACGGATGATGTCTCTGCCTGCTCACGTCCATGCATGTCCCTAAGGGTTTGTGAGAGCTCAGTGAGCACACGGCGCACTGCGGCAAGTTCGGCACATACGTCTTTGGACGTCGCATGCAGTTCCCCCCTCAGGCTCTCGGTGCTTCTCTCCATTTGGACTCTCAGGCTCTCGGTGCTACTCTCCATTTGGACTCTCAGGCTCTTGGTGCTACTCTCCATTTGTGCCCTTAGGGCAGAAATGGAGAGAAGTACAGTGTCTCAGTTGATGTTTCTATGTCTGCCTTAGTGCCCCCACATTCATCGGCATGGTCCTTGAGGAGCGTGGCCAGTTGCTGCTGTTGCACGATTAACTGGTCGAGGGACTGTTGCCTCTGTGACACCACCGCAAATGGCCATGGCCCAGCAGAGTGGCTGTTCGCCTCATGTTGCCCTGCCACAGGGCTTGTGGGGGATGGCCAGTCGTCGTCTTGTGGGTGCCCCTGCGTGGTATCCTCATGGTGTACGTGATGGAACAGACAGGGGGATTGGGACAGGTCATGGATGGATCTGACTTCGACATCCCCGTCTTCTGTGTCGGAGCATGCTGCCATTAATGGAGTGTCACCTATGGTGCTGCTGCCACCAGAGGCAGTGCCTTCTGTGGCATCCATTGGGGGGACCTGTGGTGGTGCTGTTGTGGGCATGCTGGCTGCTGGGGTGCCTGTTGGAGTTCCCTCCTCTGTGCTGCCACTTGATTTGTGCTGCTGCCGTGTCTTGATGCGTGCAGCTGAGGTGGAGGGTCTTTGGCCGTTGGTCTTGGCCCTCTTTGCAGGTGTGCTGGTAGGGGTGTCCTGAAGCTCGTCGTTTGGATCGGACCCTGTGGTGGAGTAAAGGAGGGCGAGCGTTATTAATGGGTCTGTGGGAATTGGAATGGCAATGTATCACATGCATTGGGGTGGTACCTGAGGGTGATTTGGGTCGGGGCCTTGGAGGTGCTTTCATTTGTGTGTGGAGTGAGGGTGCAGTTGTTTGGCAGCCTGCAGTTAGGGTGTGCCTGCTGCACGTGTAGAGGGTGTTTTTGGGGTTTTTAATTATTTATGTATTTATTGTGAGTTTTAAAGTGCGCTGTCAGGCCAATGTGTGTGGACGTTCTCCTGGACATGTGTTACTGTTGCGCTATGGTGATTCACATGATTGGACATTGTGGATTTGGCATGGTTTTATTTGGGCCACCTACCGGATTCTTCGGATGTCTGCACTCCTTTCTCCATCCCTCCGACTCCCTCTATACTCTCCATTCCAATGGTGGAGGCACAGATTTCTTCCCAGGGGGTCAACTTGATGGGTGATTCCGATCCTCCCCCGGTGGCTGTGGCAATGTTGCGGTTGGCAGAAAGTATGCTACGGACGCGTATCCGCAGGTCGTCCCATCGCTTTCTGCATTGCTGTGGGTTGCGGGGTGCGGTCCCCACCGCACTTACCCGCTGTGCCACCAGGGCCCATATGGCCTTCTTGTTCGCAAGTGCCGTCCTGGTCATTTGCGTGGAGAAGACGGCGGCAGCATTCTCCTGGAGGGTCTCTGTGAGCACGGTGAGTTCCTCACGGGAGAAGTGGACCTGCCGCTTGCGGTCGCACGCTTTCTTCGCTACTTTTCCCATTTTTCTTGGTTACACTAGGGTGGATGACGGGTTGGGATGTGTCTCAGGGTAGTGTTTTTAGTGGTTGTGTGGATTTTGTGGTTTTATAGGTGTACGGCGTGATGTTTCCCGTTCCGGGACCATGTTTTTACTTCCGTTTCCGTATATTTACGGTCACCGTACTTTCCGGTTGGCGCTCAGTGCGGTGTCCGCTAAGATGGGTGGCGGTATTGCACCTAGGGCGCCGTACGGCGGCGGTGTGGGCCGTTTTGGGGTCATTTCCGCCATCGCGGACTTTGCACTTCCGCCATGGCGTGGTGCTCGTGCCCGATGGGTCGGAATGGGCCGCACTTTGCTCCATCGTGCAATGGCGGAAACGCTATTTAGGCTGTGGCGGTCCGGTCAGTCACTTTCCGCCAGGGTCGTAATGAGGGCCAGGGTGTAAGGAGATGTTTCCTTCCAGCCAAACTGCAACCTGTAAATGCCAGAAACATGTGCTGAAATCCTGGCTTCCCTACTTGACCAAACATTGTAATCCTCTGCAAATCACTTAACATCGCTGTACCTTATTACCCTTAGATGAAAGACGGAGTATCGCCTAGAAGTGGTTACATAGTGCCTCGATGCCTCCGGGTTTTGCGCGCTCTAGAAATGAAATAAATAAATAAATATATGAATCTCTTTGTCAAACGATGCATACATAAATTATAGGGGAGCGCAGCACATTCTACGGTGTTGCACTAAAATGACCACATTGGAGGTGGGGCTGATCAAATCAGGTGGCTCAGAGGGACATTATCTGTTGGTACAAGGCCACATAGCCTGCCTTCTGAGAAGTTCATTATACCCCTCACTGCCATTTTCCTCTGACCTCCTTTCCCACCAGATGCCCTTCTGCTTCACTGCTGCCTTTGGCACCACAGAAACGCTGGTGGCAGACCTACTCTTCCATCGCCACTACCCCGCCTCGGTCTAACAGACGTCAAAGAAGGAACTTTCCACTTCCCAGCCGCCTCCTCTCCTTCCACTGGTCATCATAAGCCAGTCTATGGGTCCCCGAGTGCAACGTTCTTTCGTTTCTTTTGCTCTTTCAGTCCCAGGTTCCATTTTGTACCCTCTCAATGGTGCTAATAGTGATGACATCAGCCTTCACCTCGCTGCCCTCAGGCCATTACTCTGGGCCGCAGCCACTGCGTCACGTTGCTGTGATCACTATAATAATATTGGCCATTTATGAAGTGCAAACCGCTCGCTGAATTGCCTTTAACCCCTCAAGTGTCAAGGATTAGTTTGCCACGAGTGAGTAACTGCCAGGCTATTATGCAAGTCTATGCAATGTCACTTGTGAGTCACTATTCCCTTCTCATAGATTTAGTGAAATAAATGACACTACAACATTGCAGGTGGATGTATTGGGGGCTGGGGGTGAGGCTTGAAGAGTAGCTTGCAGAGTGTGTGGTGGGAAGCATGAAACGATAGATCCTTGGGATACAACTTGCATATGTAGGGTATTACAATGAAAGCCGGGAGGATAGCTCAAACACACACTACTCGCTTGGGCACAGGACTCTCCTGTGTGTAATGGGTGCTATACTTCGGCCGGGTCGACTCATGCCTTCAATCGACCACTGCCCCGGATGACGACCCGAGTACCACATTGTGGGTAATAACGAGGCGATACAACTAGACAGGGCAGACGGACACTGCCGGTATTAGCCCGCCACCCGCGTTAAGGGCCTGAGCATCGCTCAAGCTCTAAATCTGGGTGACGGTGCTGTCACTACTAGCAGGGGCCACCTGGTAATGTGGGTTGTACCGCCATTAGCACCTGTGATGAGCATATATGGGAGCTAAGACTGTTAGAACAAGAAAGCTTACCTCACTAAGTCCCATTTCACTGTTCATGACATGCCCCCCCCAACCCCTCTTCTGTTTTGGGTTTGGTAACGAGCCCTCGCACCAACGCATATGGAACGGGGGTTCTAAAGGGACGATGGCTCAGAGGGACAGGGGCACAGTGCTCATGCTGCTCAGAGCACAGGCTTGTACCTTTTAATACGTCCAGATACCCTTGGGTTAGGTGCGCTTTACAAATAAATAAATACATAAATAAATACAGCCCATGTCCAAGAATCCTGATTGGCTAGATGCCCCTGCCAGGGTGCGAAAGATGGTAACCGAGATTACCCATTACCAAGCGTTCGGCAACTATATTTCCAGTAATGGTGGCCACATATGAAACACCAAAATTATTATGGTAATATTATTTCATTTAAATTACATAATAAAGTTCTCCGACCTTCCACACTCGCCTTTTTTCGTTCAAAGGCACTGTTGAGAAAATCTCAGCCCATGCCCCTCAATATTACTATGTCACTGTCATGCAGTTGCCTTGGCAGCAGTGCCTCAACAGTTAATACTACCTGTATCCAGTGCCAGAAGTGTACCACAAAAAAGTAGTGGAACTGTGGTTTCGGCAGGGGCGAGGGTAGGCAGAAGCATAGTGCAACATGTGGCCAGGTGTTGCGGCCAGGGCATCGCAAGTGACTAGTAACTAAGGCTCCTATTACAACTTTACACTTGCAGAGGGACATGAATGGACAAATCCTCTGTATAGAATGGTGAATATGGCTGTAAAAAATAGAGGAATGGTGAATAGAAACAAATAAAAGTAGTGGAACCCCGCTCCCGACCGTTCCCGCTCACTTCGATCACTGCCTTTATCAGACATTCCCTCTCCTCCTGACCTTAATTCCGTAGAGGGACAGAATACGACTTTGTCAAATGCACCCAAAGGCACATGGCGAATGTGTTGATGGAGATCTTACTGTCCATCACGGATTTACATTCTCACGGTGCCACTGTAGTCTTAAGCCACCACAAAGACACCATAAATCCATCTGCAGAGGGGACCATCGTTGAAATTGCCCAAAAACTGGTCCCAACAGCTAAGGTGATAAGTCTTTTTAACGATGGTCGATGAGTAGACGCAGGAGCGCTGTTAAAAAGACTTATCGCCCATCATTGCATCACGATAACTTCATCCACTCCCCGCCCTGTATGGAAATAGTGGTCCCAACACAGATTCTGTTCTCTGCATCCTTTTTTACCAGGCTCCAGTCTAATTCCTTTGTATTAAATTAGACTGGTGTTGGCCTACTGCTTCGTAAACTGTCCCATCGCCGAAACTCTATGGCCAGCATCTGATGCCTTCTAGTCTGCACTCGTTGAGCACCAATGCAGGTTTATTTGTAACCCTTGGGCTACCGGGATCAACTTATTTCATGCTGTCTCTCATTTTACATAATGTCCACAGGAATCTTCTTTATGTTTCATATGCTTTGCTTCTTTGCATACCTTTCGGCAATTTAAAGTATGGCAACGCTTATGATAGTTACCAACATCTAGGCAACTGACTGCTCTTTAATGGCATGGCCGTTACATACATTAAATGTGTGTCTTGGCAATTTGGGCACAGAACAAATGCCCTTCTTGAATTTTTGGAATACAAGTTCATGTAGCATACATTTCTATGGTATCAGGTAATATTATCCCCACAAACACTGTCGCCATGTATATGGTCGTCTATGTCGCCTGTGATCTTTCTAAATTATCCCCAGAAATAATCGGGTAAATGGAAGCGGGGGTTGCAAGGGTGTCCCCTGCTCCCTTTAAAAAAAATATGTGGGTTGTGGGGGTGTCGCCTGGAGGTTCCATGGGTCAATATTGCCATGGCACCATTCTTGTACGGCGATATTTTTGCAGGGATATTAACACATGGGACCCATTTCTACATCTTCTGAGCTAGCTGTGCACAAGCTGTTGCGTTCTTCTCTACTACCAATGGAGGAAGCCTCCTCCCCTGCCTAGCTTCCTGTTATAGATGTTGACCTATCACTTTGTTGGAATAGCCTCCTCCCAACCACTGTGCAACACATTTCCAGAGCACTGAACATCGATCCCCCCCAATGTCCTTCCCCATTAGATGACAACGCTGTTGTGGCTTTGGGAGGATGGACATGTTCCCTTCAACCGCTCGTCTCTTTCACGTTGTGCGTTTCCCGCGTTCACCTTTACACTGCCAATGCTTGGCTTAGTCAGCTTCACACCACCAGGTGATCATCCTTGCTTACAGGGTGGGTCATTCAAAAGCGTTGCCTGGTGAAAAAACCTCCACACTTCACGGGACTGCTTGAGCACATCTTAAGAACACAACCAAGACGCTGGCTAATTCTATTACCACCCCATCGATGGACTACAAATTGCCTTTACTGAAAATTGTTCAGGATCACATGTTTTTTTTATACCCCCTTTTCCTTCAACGTTAATTTGATCTCCTGCCAATGACCACACCTGCATCGCTACTACCACAATCACACTCCTTTCCACTTTGTTCACCTCTATTCCCTACTCTCAAACACTTGGAGTGGTTCTACAGGGGTTAGACACTTTTCTTATCCACTTAACCTTTTCCCTGGTTCCTTTCCCCGGGGCACAGACATGACATGCCACGGAGGATTGTCTGCATAGTGGTGTAAGACCCCTATGGTGATGATGGGTGTAGAATGAAGGCCTGCTAACATATTAAACGTATTGTTATTTATTGATTTTTATTTAATGGCTTAAATTGCTGCTCGAGAACAGCAGAGCACTGTACAGGGCATGGGTAGCCCACATTTGGGCTGGCATCTTTTAACAGTAGTACAGTGAGCGGCATTCTGTGCGTCCATTGGAATTAGTCTCTGGTCAAATTCTGCTAAACGTTTTAAGCAAGTCTGTGTCATTTGCGCACACATGACACCACCGGTGAAGCCATTCATGATATCAGAAATCATATTGCAAATACCTTAGAAAAAGTAGGCATCAGGAAGATTTTACTATATATATATATACATATCTAGTGTATATATATATATATATATATATATATATATGATATACCCGGCATTGCCTGGGCTTTCATTCCCTCGTAGTTACAGGTAACTGTGCCAATTTGGTGCAGATTGGTGAAACGGTATGGAATTGTTTAAGGAACAACACTTCGCCAAGCCACAAACCCACAGCCACATTTTAACTTTTGCTGAAATCTGGGGAAGGGGTGGAGTGTCGAAATGTCATGTAGCCAGTAATGTTCTGAGGGTCCTAACAGGTGACTATGCAAACTGTTTCACCAATCTGCACCAAAGTGTGGAATTGTATAGGGAACATACGCAAAGCCACAAATCCACAAACCCACAAATGTTCACTTTGATATATAGATGTAAAAGTAGTGAGGTAGTACCATTTGAACTGGAAATATGGTAGTCAAAGTTACTCATCATAACTTTTTTGTGACTAGACTAGCCCTCTCCAGGAATAGGTCAAGAGAACTCATAGTAACTTCTTTGCAAAGTCACAACGCTTTTTCCAGCCTTGAAAAAAAAAGTAACTTACGCCAGCATAAGTTATAGCCGATCCACAAAAGGGTTGTAGAAGAGAGGTGCATTTAGCATAAGGTCACCAAAGCGAGACTCCTTGTACACAAAGTTAAACCACAGCAAACCCAACCAAAGTGAGCATTCTCATGGCCGAGTCAAGGAGCTTTCATCTCATCATGGTTTAATGTGTTAATATCCCCGCAAAAATATCGGCATACAAGAATGGTGCAATTTTTTTGGAGCAATATTAATCCATGGAACGTGCGGGGGACACCCCCAAAACCCCGCTCCAATTTACCCCATAAATTATCCCACCCAATAATATTGCCTGTGACGTTTCCCGACTACCATATATATGGCGATATTATTGGTGGGGATTATTACCTGATAGCCTCATTATGGATTCGTGGAATTAAAGGTAGACAAACGCCCACAAAAGTGTATCTTCAAAGGTATTTACAAAAGCTCAAGCATTTTCACATGACCTTCTGGGAGACCTTTAAGTATCACTTGGATTTTCGGAGTGTAAATGTTGCATGCGGGTTGTGTACTCTAAGATATGTGGTAGTCAAATACATGTTTTCACCAAGAAAATTTACTTTCACTCACTTCTAAATATTTCTTTTCCTAGTAAGTTGACTCACGCTCTATGTTTAATTTGCAGGAGGATACTCCATGCCCTACTAAACTGACTGTCGTTAAAGAAAATGAGTTGGATGGCCACTTGGCAGAAGAATTTTGCCCGCCTGATGATCTCTCCTCCGATGAAGAGTACACCGTAGCCGAAACCAGGGCCACGCGCATGAAGAAATCAGGCATGCAGCGCATAGACAACATCAAGAAGGCCTTCTCCAAGGAAAAAATGCAGAAGACGAGGCAGAACTTCGGCAAGAAGGTGAGCAGCATGCGCACTCGGATCGTGACTCCGGAGAGAAGAGAGAGGATACGCCAATCGGGGGAGAGGCTGAAACAGTCGGGCGAGCGGTTCAAGCAATCGATCGCCAAGGCAGCACCTAAGAAGGAGAATTTCAAGATAAAGGTCAGCAAGAAGGACAAACAGCGCACGCTGGCCGAAGGCCAGGAGGGCAGCAAGGAAGGTAGCGTGGATGCCGCCCTGGACAGTGGCTCTGCCGAGATCCTCAGCGAAGAGATCACCTACACCCAGGTGGTGACAGTGAAGAAGAAGGAGGCCAGCACCAACACCGGCCCCTACCTCTTTGAAGAGATACCTCCTCACGCCGCTGCAAAAATCATTCTGAAACAGGAAGAAGAACTCCGGGTGGACGACGAAGCTCCCCTGCTGGATATAAAGCAGTCCTAGGCGCCATGTGTCGCTGTGGTCACGCAAGAGCGGGTTCTGTCACAATCTGTTTTTAATCAAGAAGAAAGATTGACGGCTCCATAATGTAGGAGTGTGTACGTGTGTGTGTGTGTGTGTGTGTGTGTTTATGTTAATCCTGTCAACACGATGATGAATGCTGTCATTTGTAATTGTTCACAGAGTATCACAGTCAGGGATCATGTAAATAGCATTCACATTTTGCCTCTTTGTCTTCTGTAACTGAGTATTAATAAAGACTCGTGTTGGATAATCAGGGTATATTACTGCACATTAGACCCGGGAATTAACATAAACAGTACATATTTTATCTTGTTGATCAACCTATGCATAGGCTGTTCATGAACCCTTAACCCCGTGGCATTGCCGCCTTATCACCTCACTTCCTTGTTTGGAAATTGATTGGACTGAGAACAGAAGCAGAGGATCCATTTTGCTGAAGTCTGGCCAACAGCAGTGTATTTTGCCAGTGATGCTCGGCATTCCATATGCTATTTGGCTCCAGCAGATTTTGGTATTTGCGTGACGGTCTGTTCTTTTCTCCTGGGTGCACGGCATCGTTCTCTGTTGCCATGGTAAGTAATATGCGTTGGAATAGGCTGCAAATCGGTTGGAAAGATGATGGCAAAGAAGACACTGTTTGTGGGTAGGCATGTATTCGAGCATGTGGCCATAGGATCAGTTAAGATCTGCAGGTGAACTGAAAGTTCTGTTCAATTTGTTTCTACTTTGTGTTGCGTTGAAAGGTCCTTCCAACAGTTGAGTGTTGCCCTAGATCTGCACTGCTTTCAAATTTTACTTTCAAGGTTTGGAGATTAAAGCGAATGTCTACCCATTGGAATACATTTTCGACTAGAAGGGTTTAATTAGTCACTTGCTGCCATCTTTCTTTCTAAGATGCCAAGGAACCAAAATTCTTAACGATTTTCATCTGTATCTTAATGCTGAGTGAAGTTTGTGGACGAATGTGGTGCTTGAAGGCTGTCAGAGGGTTGTCAAACTCCAGGCCTCGAGGGCAGGATTCATGCCGGGTTTTTAGGATACCCCTCATTAATATTCATGAAATAAATTTGCATACAATCGTTCTAAATGTATGCACATTTTTCCTCATTAATTTTAATGAGGGATATCCTGAAAACCCGCCAGGATTCCAGCCCTCGAGGCCCAGAGTTGGACAACCCTGTGTGGAGTGGTTCCTCTTGGGAGTCACAAAATCACTCCCATTCACGACTACACTTAGGGAGCAAGATAAGGTTCAGCTATTCACAGCCGAGTGTCTCGCACTACGGTAATCTACTGGAGAGTTTGTCATTTCCTGCATACATAATGGCATTAAGGTCTTTGCCATAAGGTCACCATATAGAAAGAGTTTAACAACTCACCAGCAGGCAGCCATGTCCAATCACAGATGCCTTCTTTAGTCGCCAGTTGACTTGATACAATTTTTTCAAAAGATTGATCTCAAAAAATATCTTTTCTGTTCAAGAATCCCTCCGGCAACAAACCTATTCATCAGAATATTAATTTACGTCATCTATGGCCCTATTACAGAAACCTTGCATGGGTGTAAAGTGCAATTAGCCCGAGGACAAAAAACATATTCTTTCAATGCATTTTTGCACTTCACACTAGTGCTCGGGCTGGTGCAATTATTACAGTGGTGTACAAATTCATTGTAAGTATATGTTTTTTGCATTTGTGCAGTGTTTGCCCTAGTGCAAACTGCATTTGCACCAGTGCAATTCTGCAATACTGCCCCATCACGGTACGCATCTTGCTTGTGGGCATTTTGTTTGACAGAGAGCCCAAGTCCTATTTGTGCCCGACGATATCGCAGGTTGCCATTTTGCGAGTCTGAACTTATCAATTCGGACCCCTGAACTTGGGTTACACAAGTCCAGAGGCATCGCTAGGGGAGGCTGCGGGGTGGGGGGGGCCTAAAGCCCTGGGTCTTTTGGTTGTAGCCCCGGATAGAAGCTCAGGATAGAAGCTCAGGGGCTACAACCAAAAGGCTAGCTAGCACAGAGTCCCAACATTAGCGTAGCCCCAGATCTTTTCCAGACCTAGCAACACCCTTACACAAGTCCTTGGGAAATCACAAGGTCATATCGATTGGCCGGTGAGAAATAAGCGTGCATATCAGTTTTAATCACATCTCTGTTCTTCCAAACAATGCAATGGTGAACAACTAATGATTTCAATGCATACAAGCACCAGCACGTGGTGTAATCCCCCACCCACCAGTGCAGCGGCAGAAAATGGCAAACGCCTTTGTCAGACGAATCCACGTTCTCATCGGAGGAGTAGACAGGAGTAGGGCCTGAGCGGGCGAGGCCCACCCAAAATCTGTGAATGCCCAGCCCACTCAGCAGTGCTGTGTGGCAATTTACAGATGTTAATGTCACTGAGGTGGGCCCAACTACATTAGCTTCAAGCCTCACGTGTTAGACATTCCTAGCTACGCCTCTGGTTCTCATAGTCAGAAAAGCATGCGTATCTCACATGTGATGCAAGGCAATTCCATAAACACTTGCGGTGACTGTGCATACAGAGCCTAGCTGCTTGAGTTGACCGCCAACCATCCAAATTTGATCGCATTGGCTATTTGATAGCTGCTTTCGTTCAAATAGTTTTTAGGTGCTGACAAACTTCCCCTGAATTGGTCTTCTATGAGACCTAGGGGCCACTGTGCATGGGACCTCATGCTTGGCTGTGAAGACCCAACATCAATATTTTTATAGTTTAATTCACCCTACACGCCCCAGGTTACACAGTTTTTTGTTGGTGCACAATAACTATAAATCGACTCTCTTTCCTGGTCCAGTTGAGAGTTTTTAGGAAATTAGCCCTATTTGTGTCCTTTAGTGCCATGGTATCAGATTTTCAGAAATGTATGGCATTTCCTGCATGCTTGAGCAAGGTCTTCAGGATGTATGAAATGGGTGAGGATCCCCAAAAAATCTTTCGCAAAGATCCAAGTTGCCTTATGCCTCAACTCGTTTTGATATCTAGACCAGAGGTAGCCAAAGTAGCTGTACCTAACCGAGTGCATACCCAGAGTTAAATAATAATCTTATACAACAGGAGCTACGGATGCATATCATCCATCGGTATTAAGGGAACAGCAACACGTCATAAAAATGGCCTTACTTCAATAAGTCACTATGATTGGTGCGGATCACCTCGCACAGGGTTGATCACATGAGTTCTTCGAATATGGTTCCAACAAACATCCTATTTTTGAGGCGTTATTACCCTGAGCGGTGAGCCGACTATCTGTAATTGCATGGTGCCCAAGTTAAGGGCCTGAGTGAAGCGACTCATACAGTTCAATTATTTTCTTGTAGCATAATCTGATGTTGCAAAGCGAGGGGTAATCCATGTCGATTGCAGGAAATAGATTGTAACCCCATCAGATCTAGAGAGTGCAGATTGAATGCTTTGCCATCAGTCAAGTGGTGAACAGTGATAATAGTATGTGAATTATTGGGTTAGAGGGAATGCTGAAACAGGGTGTGGTTGAGCAGACTAAAGAGGTGTTTAGAAACTGGAGAGTAGGCACTGGGTCCATGGCTCAGCTATTGAGCCGTTCCTTCTGTTAGTTTGTCATGACAGTGATTGATATGAGTATTACTGAAGTGAACAAAAGGGCAAACATACAAAATGGCCGCCTCTTACAGTCATACACTTCAGTCATACACATTCGTAATATTGTTTGGAGAGGATTAGTTGTGGCAAAAAATGAACAATGGCCATCATTATTGTGATCATTTCGTTTTTAGTCAAAATCAGAGAAAGTGTCGGGAAAAAAAAGCCAATGCATGAAAAGCAAATAATATGGTTCTTAGTTCAACAATTTCATGCTTGAGAAGCGTTTAGGTTTCATGAGAACTCCCTAATAAAGGAGGTATCCGCCATTTTTGTTCTGCACTGAAGTGGCTAGACATGAATGCAAACATTGTTCTCCGATGGTGGCACTTGATAGCATTTCAATGCACGGCCATCTCCCTGAAAATGCACGTATTGAGTTCAATGTAAAACTCACCAAAATATACTAAAACGTTAAAAATTACCATTTTACAATCATAAATAAAATGAAAATATAGTTTCCCTTCAAGTGTGTATTATTTCAATAAGAGAAAACGAAGTCATAAAAAAGACAACTCTTATTTTTTGGCTAAGTAAAGGGGAGGGAGAGGTCAATAGGGGTAAAAAGGTTCATCACGCCAGCGTCCACCCCATTTTGAAAGGAAAAAAAGGAGAAACATATAAAATTGGGGGTTTTGTTGAGATTCCATCAGATGGAATGGCACAAAAAAAAATCTTAGGGATCCTCGAGGCCTCTCAGTAAAAGCAATCTCACCACAAACCCAACTCAAGGCAGCCATTTCAGTGCAAGCCATCCCAGGGTCATATTATGTGTCCTCAAGGAGAGTCCTTTCACATGGACCTTTGCTACACAAATGGTATAACCACAGGAGCCAAGGTGAGTGAAAACACCCGATTTTATTTTTGGCGGGTGAGATGCCCATTGAAACGAATGGGCGTGCTGGAGGCTTGAGGGGTGAGTCTGCTGTTTACAAGGTGGGTCACACCCGCCAAAAGCGTGCGAGTTGAGAGATATTTTAGTAAATCATCTTGCCAACAGCAGCTCACTAGAAATCCCCCGGCAGTCTGCCTGGCAGTGTGACGACTGCTACCCCATTCACCTATGGAGCAGCCACATCGGGAAAAGATTGACAATCTTGATAGCTACTGGAGGTGTAAAGGTGGGTGGGTGTGGCAGCAGGCCAATTGGATGGTGATGCAGTGTGACAGCTATGTGAGGAGATAGGACTGGGTGGAGCCGAACAGAATAAAAAAAAAACATGATGACTATACCATTCTCAAGGTAACCTTGTAGGAAACAGATGGCGGCCACCAACACCAAAAAGGATAGATGTTTCTTTAGTTAGATTGGGCACGTTTACATCGTAGCATAGGAACCTTGAACTTACATGTGTGTGCCTATGGGTATACCTTCGGGTTCTCAAAGTTAGTCCCTTTTCTACTTCTTCGTGCTGGACATAAGGGACATCTTTCCCCTGCTGGCGCTGTGATTGCAACATGGCCGCCATTTGCAAAGCAAATGATTGCTGCTGCATTTCATAATGTTAATATTTTTACTACACGTTTCAAAGGTTCCGCCGAACTTGCGTTTCTGCGTTGTACAGAGGTGCAAGTGAGTGTGAAAAAATAAACGATGCTGAATGTTCTTTTGTTTATATTACAATGTGTGTTTTTAATTAAGTGTGAACATGACTGAGAAATCCACGTACGGTACGTCCTGTGTACTTTTTAATTTTTATATCAAAATCATGGCCCAAATTCCTTTTTGGAAAGACCTCTGTGTAAACTCCTTGCAGAGTGTCCTTGCATACACTCACTGTGTCCTAGATTCCGTGCAGCTGCGAGTCTTGGACTGCGCTGAAGAGAGCACATTGTTGTTATTTATGAGGTTACTTATGCTGTGTGCCGTTCTTTACGACGAGATGTTATTGCATAAGCCAGTGAAACAGACGCCATGCACTGAAATGTCATTTCGACTGAAAGTCACTTGGATGCTAAATAAAATATTTAAATTATATGCATAGAGTCATTTCCTTTTGAGTAATACATTTTTGGGAAAATGCTCTACTTCAATTTCAGTGACACATTCTGGGCCTAGCTTGTTCGATTTATGCGGTCTGCCCGCCGTGCCGCCGCCGCTGCCGGCGCTGTGTGGCTAGACAGAGGAATAGGACGAGACAACTATGCATGTTCCACTGTGGCAAATCAATGTAATGGCACAGGGGGGAGAGGCCATCCCGACAGATTCACAATTGCAGTCGCTTTGGCTTCATTTCATCCTTTTATGTAGCCCACACAGGGAGTGTTAAGGGCAGTACCCCCATCCAGCCAGATTTATTGTGAAGGCTGAGGGCAGCGCGGGCGGGCATGATTTTATTTGGAGGTCTGCCAGGGAACTACATGATTTTTCTACAGCACAGAGAAATTGGTACGGTCCTTGGTACGAGTTTGGTGGTATTACATTCGGTGAAACCACAAGCTGCATTACTTTTATTACATGTGGTAATGGTATGCAGACAATGAAGGTTTCTTATGATTCTCTACTATGGAGTTCCATTGGACGCCATGGGGGATAGGTGGAATTACCACATGCTAGAAGCCCCCTGCATAAGGACTTCTAGCGGGATGATCAAGTATACTTTCCAGAGCAGAATATGAGGATCCCAGGGATGGCATTGGGAGGATCGTCTGGCCACCCCCACTTAGCCCATGCCACCACCAAGATGATGCTGGTCCTTAAAGCCACTTCCAAGAGTCACACAGGCTCTAGAAAGCTGAACAACCCACCCCTTCCAAGTAGCCCTGGGACTCTGGGGCAAAACAAAAACCAGTTTCTGTGAAACATCTGGTTACAACTAATACCCTTTTAAAGACTGAAATGACAGCCGCTCCACTCAACAAGTCTGCCTGCAAGAGAAAAGCCCTGGAGCGTACACTGACATTGGGCCTCATAACGAGGTTGCCGGTAACCCACAATTGCTACCGGCGGGTCACCGGCAACTTCACCTTACCATTACCGCCACCTGACATCCAGGTGTTACTGGGATATCACTTGCGGCGGCGGTACGGTAAATTCCCAATCCCATGGAATCCCATAGGAATCCATGGGATTGGTACACTTATAGGCCTATAGTTAAGCACCAGCATCGTCGTCTAACGACTGTACCGTTCTTATTAAAAATATTAGACAGAGCAGCCTACTTACAAATACAGGCTTACTTAGAATCAAACAACCTCCTAGGACTTAGGCAATCAGGCTTCCGACCAAGACACGGTACGGAAACTGCACTAATAGACCTTACTACTCAGATCCATACCCTGAAAGACAATGGCAAACTCGCACTCCTTCTATTGCTTGACCTGTCAGCAGCTTTCGACTTGGTCAACCACCAAACACTTTGTCATCACTTGAAATCTGCAGCACACTTTTCTGACGCAGCCACGGCTTGGATTAGCTCCTTCCTGGCGAACAGAACCATGAGGGTCTTTTCTGCTACAGATTCTGCTGAACCCTCACCAGTACCTTGTGGGGTCCCGCAAGGCTCTTGCGTGTCCCCGACACTTTACAATATATTCACTAAACCACTCTTTGATATCCTTGACGTTCTGGGTGTCACGTATACTAATTACGCGGATGACACCCAGATACTCATTCCTATCTCGGGTGACTACGTAACTGACAGTACCACCCTCAATGAAATCTACTCGGTAATACAAGCATGGATGGCACACCATGGACTGTGTCTCAATGACGAAAAAACGGAGCTAATCATCCTGGGTACTCATGCCAAACTTAAAAATCTCAACCCCTCATTCAAAGCCTTTACCATAGATGGTAACCTCATCCCTGTGTCAAATAACACTAAAACTCTTGGTATCTACATTGATGCCACCTTATCCTTCTACAAACAAACCAATGCAGTAGCTTCCTCAGCCGCATACACCTGCAAGCTGATCACGGCATGTAGACCGTTCATCTCCACACCCAATTGCATTACTCTTGCTAGAGCACTAGTCCTTTCCAAATTAGACTACTGCAACGCCCTCTACCTGGGCACTAGTCACAAAAACATCAACAAATTGCAAGTAGTCCAAAACAATGCCATTAGGGCTGCCCTCAACATCCCCAAAAAAGCACACATATCCGAGACCAGACGTAAACTACGCTGGCTCCCTGTCGAGCACAGGATAGCTCTTAAATCATTGTCCCTCATACACAAAGTCAGGGCCAACCTCGCCCCAGCATACCTCACAAACCAACTTACACCCCACACCTCCTCAAGACCACTCAGGGCAGCACAAACTAATACCATGACCATACCGCGATTCAAACTTCATAACTCAGGTGGAGCTAGCTTCCCTGTTCAAGCTTCCAAATTATGGAACACTATCCCCGCGCCTTTGCGTGCAGAATCCTCATTCAACCTGTTCAAACATAACACGAGGTGTTGGCTTCACAATTTGGACTCCTCGACAGCCTATCCCCCGGATCCTAGCACGCTACACTGATGCCTGCACACCATGTAATTTATGTATATTTGTATGCATTTGCAACACTATGATTGTACCTTCTGTAATTGTAACGTAACCACTGTTGACTGCTTTTATTGTAACTGTAACCAGATCTAACTTACGCGCCCTTATGCCCACGGGCCTGGCTGCGCTTTACAAATAAATAAATGACAAATGACAGTGCTTTAGTGAAAAACTTGACCGCAGGGGCCTGTGCTACCGGTAGGTGAGGCCTGTTGGTTGTTCAGTGCCCCTACCGGCAGACTCAGAGTGACACGGTCCAGAAATTAAGGTGCCAGTGTTGTTACCGGCACCTTTATTTCAGGACCGGGTCACCCGTAATGAGGCCCATTGTCACCATTCTCTTAAGGGAACTTGGTACAGAAAGCTCAGCAGAGCTGGTGAAGGATACTTAATTCCCTTCCAATCTGAATGTTGAGGCCTTCTACACCTCCTGATCGCCCATGCAAAGAACTCCACAAGTCTATCTCTGAGGTCAAGACCCCCCTCTGCTCTTCCACACCGCCCTCGTCTCTCAAGCACTGTGCGACACCCTCTTCGACCATTACTTTAACATATCCATTGAGAGGAACCTCGCCATCCAAGCTAAACTAGCCACCCTGCCCCCCCTATACAGAGAGCCCCCTTTCTGCTGCCCCCCACTCGGACCCTCTTTAGCTCCTTCTCTGCAATCTCCCATCCAGAGTTCTCAAAGCTTCTCTCCAATAGCCACCCCTCAGGTTCCCCGGGAGACCCGTGCCCACCGGCCCTCCTAATATACAGCCTCTCCTCCACCTCAGGCCTGCCGGTTTTTCTGTGCCCCCTAACCCCGGCAGACTCAGAGTCAAGGGTGTTGCTAGGTCAGGAAAAGATCCGGGGATATGCTAATGTCGGGACTGGGGGCTAGCTAGCCTTTTAGTTGTAGCCCCTGAGCTTCTTTCCAGGGCTACCACCAAAAGACCCAGGGCTATAGCCCCTTCAGCCCCCCGCCCTAGCAACGCCTCTGGTCGGATTTACCCGGTCCAGAAATAAAGGTGCCGGTTTTGTTACCGGCACCTTAATTTTCAGACCGGGTCACTCGTAATGAGGGCCATCGTCACCAATCCCTTAAGGGAACTTGGCACAGAAAGCTCAGCAGAGCTGGTGAAGGATATTTAATTCCCTTCCAATCTGAATGTTGAGGCCCAACTGCAGCTTAACTTTGACATGCTTTGCCAATTCAGCCTGTGTAATGTCAGAGACAAAAGTCCTATGGCATTCGTTCCATAAGCCTACTGAACACTCAGAACCTGTGAGTATTTCCTTGCAGCGCTGATCACTTGTGATCAGGCAGGACAGTTAGGATTAAGGCTTCCAATCTTACCTTCAGCAACCACACAAGAGGACTGCTATAAAACGTCACACTTCTGCCCAAGCCATCAAGTCATGGAGACTAAGAAGAATTCCAAAATGGCTGTTTGTATCGGGCTGAGACTTCACAGGTCCAGTTCAGACTAAAGTGAGACAATTTAAGGGAGACATTAAAGGGAGACAATGAAAAAACTCCCATATTCATTCACCCAGTTGCAGACCCTTGGAGAGAACCCAAACCTGGGGGGAGGAGCTACCACACTATAAAACACAAAGCTCCAGCCATTGGGTTTGGGTGTTTGTAGAAGGAACTAGTGGAATTACTTCGGAAACAGTTGCAGAGAAGAAGGAACATGGAAGGAAAGAGGAGCCTGGAGAGGAAAATAATGACTTTTGAGAGTAAAAAAAGATGGAAATAGGGATTTTCAACAGCAGGAGTGGACGGAGGAATTAATGAGGTGAAGTTTCAACAGCAAAGGGGGGTGAAAGGAGGGGTTAAGGATGAGAAGTATCAATAGCAGACAGGGGTGTAAGAAGGGATTAGGTCATGGGGTGGAAGGGGTGTCCTCAGCTTGTCATCTCATTGACAACATGGAAGCCCAAACTGACCCAACTCATATCAGGCCCCACCCACATTGGAGGTCACACCTTAGATGTAGTGTTCTGTTCATCCAACCTGATCTGCTCTACACTCACCTGCCCCTTCATCTGGACTGATCACTCTGCCTTCTTCTTCTCGCCCCTGACTCCTGTGACCCCTTTGCCTCCCTGCCTCGTGCCCCCTGCCACCTCCCCAGGATACCTCTCTGGAACAAGGTAACCATCTGCTCAGATCAATCCCCCAACCCTACTCTCATCTCCTCCCTTCCCATTCTCTGGCTAGACAGATAAGAGCTTACAGATTCAGAATTAGGAAAGGCAAACCTGCCTTCTACACCCCCTGCATCGCCAATACCAACAACCCATGCAAAGAAGTCCACACGTTAATCTCTGAGTCCAAGACCCCCCTCTGGTCTTCTGCTCTGCCCCTTGTCTCTCAAGCACTGTGCGACACCCTCTCCGACCATTACTGCAACATAGCCATTGAGAGGAACCTCGCCATCAATGCTAAACTAGCAACCCCGTCCCCCCGATACAGACAGCCCCCTTTCCGTTGGCCCCAACTCAGAACCTCTTTAGCTCCTTCTCTGCAGTCTCCCATCCCGAGTTCTCAAAGCTTCTCTCCAATAGCCACCCCTCCCACCGGCCCTCCTAAAAAACATCCTCTCCTCCACCTGTGCTGGCACCCTCACCAAATCCATTATTAACCACTCACTAACACAGGTATCTTCCCACCTGACTACAAAACCTCTCATGTCAAACCACTCCTAGAAAAGCCCTCTCTTGACCCCCTCCTTCCTACAAATACCGCCCCATCTACAACAACCACTTTACAGCTAAATTACTAGATCGCACAGCCTACTCCCAGCTCAGCCTCTTCACCAAGGCCCACGGCTTATTGACCCTGCCCATTCTGGCTTCTGGCCCCTCCATGGAAATAAATCCTCCCTGGTCTCTATCCGGGATGACCTGAAAAGAACAGCAGCCTCTGAGGATTGTGCTGCTCTCATCCCCCTAAAGCGCTCAGCTGCCTTCGTTACCATTAACCACTCCATCCTCACAAACAGACTTTTGGACCTTGGCATAAGGGACTCTGTCCTCAGATGGTTCTCCTATTTCCTCTCTGACCGTTCACAAATCATCTCACTCGTCCTTTCTCCTTTGCCCGCTAGCCAGAGCTGCATGGAGTCCCGCAGGGGGCCTCCCTCTCCACCTCCTTTTTAACCTCTACGTTTCGCCCCTCACCAAGCGCATCCGTTCCCTCAATATTACCTGTTACAACTATGCTGATGACACCCATATCATCCTCAAGATTCCCAACTCCCCCTCCTCACCCAGATCTTGCATCCTGCCTCTAAGACATTGTTTACCCCCCAGAGATCAATCACCTGCTCCTCAATCCCGCAAAAGCTGAAATCCTAATCTGCAGCAAAACAGCTCTTCTTGCAACCTATCCCTTGGCTGCACTCATTAGAGCCCGCCCCCCACTGCATCCCCCTCTGTCAAAAACCTAGGATGCACTCTTACCTAGACCTGATCCTCTCCCGCCACATCAATGCAGTCTCCAGATCATGCACCTTTCCGCTTCACATTCTCAAGTGAATCTTTCCTTATCGCTCCTACCCCCATAGAGTATCCACAATCATGGCCATCATCCTCTCATGCCTAGACTACTCGAACTCCCTCTATCTAGGTGCGCCTACATACTAAATGAGAAAGCGCCACAGTGTTCAAAACTCTGCAGCAAGGCTCCTCCTTGCACTCTCCCCTAGATAACACATCTACCCAGAATTTAGGACACTCCACTGGCTGCCGATTAGCCAACAGGCCTCCTTCAAAGCAATGTTCATTACCCACCGTACAATCCACAAGAAAGGCCGGAATTCCTCCAATACAAGCTAATTCGCTACCACACCACCAGAATCCTCAGATCAGGTGTCGCACATCTCCTGGTAGGGGCTCCTTAGGCACCTCCTAATCTGGAGAAATTGTGTTTCTCTGTCCTCGCACCCACCTTCTGGAACTCGCCCCACCTAGCGCTCCTCATCATAGATGGTCACTTCAGGAAAGCCATCAAAACATGGCTGTGCTAACTTCAAAATTGCCCAGCCTCACTGCGCTCACTCCCCACCTACCGCACACACGTTTCATCCAGCATTACCCCCTGCACACTCGCCACACCTGCCCATCTGTCAGCTACTAGCCTCGTCTTCTTTCCTTCCAACCACCTTGCTCTGCCATCCAACCTTCCTTGTGGGATGCCAAACTCACATGGAGGACTTAGGATTCATTCCAAGTGCAGGTTGCTGGAGTGACTATCTGACAATGAGGCAGGTATTGCATCCATATGGGCCTGGTGGGGGCGATGCATTGCACTGCACTTAAAATGCACCTTGGGAAAATGAAGCTGATCATCCCGCAGGAGGAAAACAGGAACCTCGGACCCCTCGCTCATGTTTGGCATGGCAGATAATTTTAAAGCATGGGATGGTGAGCCAGGCTGCTCCATGTAATCATGGCATGGGTTCATTGTTTTTGCACTAGAAGGAACTACGGATGATACCCTCGGAGAGGTTCTTAGAGTGAGAGGTTATTCTGCATTCAACAAGCACTTAGACCGCCTGTGAAATGCAACACTGCTCCTTGTACATAGATGGAACCCAGGAATTAGACATTGTTGTTTGTACAGTGTGTGTCATGAACCGTCGGACGCGTCCCCTTTGGATTTCCTGGTCCCTGACACATCGGGGCTTGCACTCAGCAGTACTCCCGACATGGCCGTCAAACCCAGACAATTGTTTACCAGCTTCCGCGTCGGACGTAGCACGTTCTATAAAGAAACCAACGTAGCCCCACGCGTCTCAACGCTACCGCTTGCAGTGGCTAGACGTGTGCTGCCGTAGTTCGCTCTCGCTGACTTCATTGATTCCTGGTTCCTGGCCCCTATTTTTACTTCCTCATTCATTCCCTTCCTCTTTATTACCTCTTGTATCCCGGACCTCCGTGTACCCATCTCCGAGTACACTCTTCATCACTTCCAGGACTTCCCGGAGATTCTGAAAGTTCCAGGAGTCGGAAAGCTGAACGCACGCTGGAACCCGAGGACGTTCGCACAGGGTTATACAAGACCCGAACTGTGCGCAAGAAGACTCCTTCAAAGAACTCCAGTCAACAACATATACAGGTGAGAAGGGGGAAACCTGTGACAGTGTGAGGAATCTGAGGGTGTCCTCAATTCTTTCCCCAATATATTCTCCTCCCAGGTGGCCAAGGAAAGGCCGTCGCTATCGGATCCTGGGGGTGGATATTCAAGGGCGGATCACCTGGGTGGAGGAGACTTGGTGGATACCATGTCTCGCGCAAGGGTGCCTTATCCCACTCCCCATTTCCCTATTCCAATAAGCCTAATATCCCCCAGGCTTTTGTAGGTTACCAGTACCTTCCCTATCTTTCCCATAAATTATTTCCTGTTCATCGTCTCCGTACCAAAGTGATGTCTAAGAGGCATCAAACACTGAAGAAAGACTGTTAGTTTGACAAGGAGTGGTCTTGCCATTGTGTCTCCAGTTTGTAGTCATTATGAAATATTAATTGATGCTGGGAACTTTAGAGAGACCTGTTTCCCTGTGAGCACACGGCGGGACAAGGGACGAGAAGCAGAGACCCTGAGAGGCTGCAGCAGAAGAGGAGCAGGACCCGGAGAGAAGCCTGGTCGGGACTCGGGAGCAAGCTGGGAGAAGTGGGACCGGTGTTGTGGAACACTGCTTTTGAAAAGTCAATGCAATATCTGCCTTTGAGGCCAACCTGATGATCTCATTAACACTTTTGTAAGGTCTATGTTAGAAAGATAGCCAGCGTTGCCAAGTTGATCAGATTTTTCTTTATCAGGACCACACAATGGAATCTGCTGCCTTTGCCACACCCCTAGGCTTGTTCAAATTTAAAGTCCTCCCATATGGACTACATGGGGCCCCCACAACATTCTATTGGTTGATGGATAAGATATTACAACCTTACTCTGCCTTCTGTGGGGCATACATAGAAAACATTGTCACCTTCATCCTTATTGTTGTGGATCACAACCACAATAGAGACATGTTGCAGTGTACTTGTGGACTGCAACGTGGACATGGAATTATGCCAATTGTCAAAGATGGGAGGAGCGGCAACCACGGCAGAGACCCGGTTCTACTGTGCAATACATGCTATCATTAACGTGGGCATGGAATTAAGCCGGTGTGAGCACTTAAAAGTTCCCACTGCTGTGACGAGGGCTCGGGAGGGGAGGAGTGCACAAAATGGCAAACACTGCAGAGACCAGGTTTTGTACGCCGCAGGCGAACAGTCCCGTAGGCTTGGTAAATTCTGGTATTCAAGGAGCGCAGAAAGCGTTCCCAATGCTACTAATTACGCATGGTTAAGCCGTGCTCTGCAAAGCTAGGAACTCCTGCAGAAGCAAGTCGGAGGGACGTAGAAAGAAAAAGCAGCGGGAAAACAGAAGGGAAGGCAGAATAGGAATGCGCGAGGAAGCGCAAGGGATAAACGTCAGTAAGTATACCGGCAAGTAGAAACCAAGCAGGAATAGCGTTACAAGGTTTGGGGTGAGTTCCAAAGTTAAGGCAGACAGGAGGCATATCCAGGAGTCCTGTTGGAAGTAGGGAAGACGTAGCAACGGAGCAAGCCTTGTGGGGGCTGTTTTATGGCATTTTCTCCTGGTGGCTAGAAGTGGAACTGGAGTGTCACTGGTAGAAGTGAGATGGCCATTCCCGGCAGCCATCTTGGAAGGGATAGAAGGCTGGCAGATTAATGTAGTTTCCACTTGTACCAGAGTTTCCAAGGTCTGGAATTCCTAACACTATCACCTCTATACAGTCTTGGGAGTCTTAAGAAGAGCTGGGTTAACAGCTAATCCTAAAAATTGCAAATTGGCTCAATCTGCAGTAAAGTACTTAGGATTTTTCATGGGAAATGGCACGGTACAGCCAAAACAAGAGAAGGCCAAAGCCGTCCTAGATTAACCCTGTAGAGGAGTTCCCAAATACAGCCCGCACTCCAACCGTCCATTTTGAAGTACCAGGAACGTTCAATAGGCATCATTCTTCTATATCTCTGTGTGAAGTACCAGTACCAAGGAAATCCTGGACAGTAAGGTACCCACTGAAGAAGCCATATCAACAAATGAGACGAAATGAAGATCGTCTGAGTACAGTCCCTGAAGAAACCAAAAAGGTCTTAATGGAAGACGAATGGTGATGTCACAAGAACCAAAACCTGACTCACCTATAGAAGAAACAACGACCAGAGAATGACAGAGACAAAAACGCCATGAACAAGGATATCGTGAACTTAGATTGTGAAGGCGATGTCAAATAAAAGAAGCTTAAACTGTAAACATGGCATAGATATTTGACCAGTTTACACGTGTACGTATGCTTGGAACCGCAAGAAAGCTAAGAGAATTGTGCGGCTTGCTATGCTTAGTAGAGGCATAGATATGTATATGGCTCTTGCCGCACTACCTCAATTAAAGCACTTTATATGAAGTATACGTTCACTTTGCACAAAAGCAGAATTAACCAAAATTACTTAGGCCAGTCGAGAAAGGTTTCACATTCAACAAGATCAGGAGCTGAGCAGCAGAAACGAAACCCAGCAGAGACAACTCGTGCCTAGGCAACCAAGGTCGTATCCATCAAAATGAACGAGCAGTAGCTACAACTAACTGAAGCAAGGACCAGAATATACTGCCTTGAAGGGGAAAGATAAGAAGGCAAAGGCAGGTGGTGGGTGAACATAAAATCAAATACACAAATTGTTGAAGAAAAGGCAAATCCACAGTGTCTGAATCACGTGACCAGCCGAATGAACAGAAGCAAGACTCCCACACCTACGCATGACTGTGAGCCAGAAAATATTGAGGCAGAAGATGCAGCCTCGAGGCCAACCACTGCTAAATAATTGACACATAGCCACTAAAGTAATGATTGATTGGAGGAAGGCCGGGTGAGCTGAGGGACACCCTACACTTGGTCGACTATTCTGCATGCTGCTAAGCGAAGTGAAAAAGTATGCATGGGGTTGGTGCCTACCCAATCACAGTGGACATATAGTAAAGTTACCTTTTCCGAACCAATAGAATTGCATGTTAACTTGAGTGTTAGCATGTCAATGATGACGAGTTTGTAGTATAAATGTTACAATTTTTATCAAGTTCGTTGGAGTTGAAGCGAGAAGGAAGATCGCACCATTGCTGATATTCATGACTCCCCGTTTTTTGTACTTGTCATTAATCTGACTCCCTTTGCCAAACCGTTGAGTTGTCCTTATTGATTGGTGTTGGAGTAATGAATCTGCACCCCCATCCATCTCACGGGTGCAGCTATCTTGTCTTAAAGTGCTTCTGAGCAAACTCCGACTCAATGGGCCGGTCGGAGGTCTCGGAGCACAACCCTATACCAGAATAAAAAAAGATGTGAGGGCTTTTTTAGGACTAATCAGCTATTAGCGTTGGTTCATCCCCAAGTTCTCAAGCAAAACCGCTAGGCTCACTGACAAATTGAAAAATGCAAAACCCCAGAAGATTAGGTGGAATGAAGATGATCAAACATGTTACATAACCTTAAAAGAAACCCTTTGTCAGAGCGCCATCCTAAAAGTGGCTGATTTTTCAAAAGAGTTCATCCTACAGACAGATGTCTCTGTAGTGGGACAAGGAGCTGTCCTTTCCCAAGACAATGACGGCCTGGAACACCCAATACTCTACGTAAGTAGAACGTTATTCTTCAGAGAGAAAAACTATTCGGTTATCGAGCTAGAAGCTCTTGCTATCAAATGTTGACTTCCTTTCGCGATTCTCCTGTGAAACACCCCAATCCAACCCGCATAAGGGAAGGGTATGTGAGTATTCTGAAGGCATCCTCACTTCTTTCCCCAATATATCCTCCTTCCAGGTGGCCAGAGAAAGACCGTTGCTATCGGATCTTGACCCTATGGTGGATATGTGAGGGACTATCACCTGGGTGGCAGAGACTTGGGGAATACCATGTCTCACCCAATGGTGCCTCTTCTCCTCTCCCCATTTCCCTTTTTCAAAAAGCCTAGTATCCCCCAAGTCTTTGCAGGTTACTACCCATCCCTTCCCTATCTTTCCCATAAATCATTTCCCTGTAGACATCACTTTGATACCTGTTCCTCGTCCCAGTACCAAACACTAAAGAAAGACTGTTGGTTTGACAAGGAGTGGTCTAGTCATTCTGAAATCTTAAATGTTGCCGGGAACTTTAAATCAGAGACACGATGGCAAGAGAGAGACTTCTGTTTGCCTGTAGGAACACCGTGGGACAAGGGACGAGAAGCAGAGAGGATGCAGCAGCAGAAAAGCGGGAACTTGAGAAAAGCCAGGGCAAGACTTGCGAGCAAGCTGGGAGAAGTGGAACTGGCATTGAAGAATGCTGCGGAGATGCCGGGAGCAGAGAGAAGCTCCCTGGGCGTTCGCAGCTGAAGGACTGTGAGGACAGTGCTTACCGGTGCTCCAGATAAGGCAGCAGGCAGACCTAAGTCCTTTAAAGAGGAACCCAAGGCTGTGGAAAGGTGGCATGAGGCAGCAAGTACCAGAGAAGGTTTTCCAGCGTGATACAAAAGCTGACAGACACGCGGCTGGAAACTGGTGGGTTTGCCCAGAAGGCAGGGGACCCCGGAGCATGTCGAATTTACAGCAGAAGCTAAGAAAAGGTGTGACAGTTAAAGCTCTGAGAACAGGAGACCGGGGACCAGGTACTGTTAAAGAGACATTGCCAAGAGTCAAGTGAGCAATGCCAAAAGTGAAGCTATTGCTGAAAGGAGTGAATAGTTGTCATGAACATGGTCAAGGGGCAAACAAGCATTGCCAAGAGTCAAGCAGGCATTGGCAATTATCAAACAGATATAAACCTGGCAAAGGGTGCCAGAGGTGTTGGTCAAACAGTGGATACATTTCCTAGCAGCAGAGTGTACTGGGAAGCTTATGTTGGCTTGTACAAAAGAACTATAACAAAGACTGAGTTTCCTAGCAGGGGAGTGTACTGGGAAGTGTGAGGGAGGCATGGTATCACAAGAAGACACTGACACAAGAGCTGCAAGTTTCAAAACCTTCATTGATGGTTTAAAAGGGGTTGGAAAACTCCTATCTTGCCCGGTAACTAAGGTGGTAGTATTCACGACGATCAAACAAAATGAAAATACAGTCCTAGTCAGTCCTTAGGTTTATTAGTATAGGCTATTTTATTTTGACTAATGCCTGCCCTAAAATCAGTGTTCAAAAGAAATGTCAGGATGGCTGAGTAAACTCCCTTCCTTACGTTTTGTAGCATGGGGTAAGGTGGCCCCAAGGTTCAAATAGTTCACGTTATCAAAGAGGGGTTCCCTTCCCAAGCTTTCAAGTCTCTCGATGCTCTCAAATAACACATTATGAGAGATTTGGAAGACTAAACCAGAAGAGGTGGGAAGTATCGCAAGGAATTGTGTTAGTCACCTTTCACCACTTTATAGAGTTCAGTTCCTCAATTTCAGTTCACATACATTTCCTTGGTTCAATCACAAGGTGGCTTTTCTTTAGGTGGGTTACTCGGTCTAGGTGCAGTTGTCTGCCACTATGTATCCTTGTGATTCCATGTGGTCCGAGTGGTCACATGTATGATTACACATTCTCGAATGACTCTACAGACACTTTCTTTCTTTGCACAAAGAGAGGAGCTGTGTGTGGACACAAAAATGGAGCGAAATAGACATCTTAAAAAGGGGGAGCTGTGCGAGAAATTAAGTAGCAGAAAAATTCCCAAAACTCATAGAAAAGTGTTGACAACAAAGCATTGGGGTGGCCACTAGGCGGGAGATTGATCCAGGCTGGCCACAGAGACCCCAAAATAAACAAGGTGTGTTGGAAAGGCATTGGGGGCGCCACCAAGTGGGAGATTGATCAAGGTTAGCCGCAGAGACCCCAGTATAAGGGAAAAAGAACTCCATTAAGGACAAGACACCTGGTTGTGCGACCTGTAATGGGTGGACCGTGTGGTCTGACAACTGCGCCACAACCAAGGGGAGCCCAATTGAAAGCAAGGAGCTGCATGATCTAATAAAGGAAAAGGGCTTGGTTCAGAATGGGGAAGGGTGTCCCGAAAGAAGCCAAGTGAATTGTGATGTTAAGTGTGAACTAGAGGGCTTCTGGGTTCAAGGAAAGGAGACCTGGAGAAGCCTAAAGAACTTACCAGGTAAAGGTACAGTGAAGGTTTTGCCAAGTGAATTTTGTGCCAAGGGAACATTTCTTTGTCAAGTTAAACCTGAGAGACTTGTGGTACTTTATACTCCTGAGTGCCTTAATCCTGGGGAAGGGAGCTGCAGAAAGGCTCCATTGTCGCATTAACTTTACTTTGAACACTATTGAGTTGGCCAAATCCACTTCACCCTATTATTCTGTAGAAGTGAGGGCAAGCATAGGTTTTGACACAGACAGTATTTTGTTTTGAACCTTATAGACTTCGACTTCCCTTAGTTTTCTCTCCGTTAGGGAACATTCACATGTTAGAGTTAGGGCAAGTTAGGGGCTACGCCATCCTGACCATTGAGAATAAAGGTTTTCAAACTGTGCTTCACTTATCTGTTTCGTCTCTTGATACCATGCCTGTCTCACACTCCACACACGTGCAATAGTGTTTGTGTTTTATATCACCTCTGCCATAAGAATGAAGCTACTTTTAACGACAAAAATATGAACTGTAGTTTCCCCCATAATTCTCTATCTCCTTCAACAAAATCCCCCCTTTAGTCCACAGTGTTACTCTGCTGCGTCCAGCCACACTCCATTCGGACATGGGTGACTGCCAGGTTCTTGGCCATCCTCGCATAAATTTAATGGCTGAAATGCACATGCACATAATAGCACCTCCCAAAATCTCCTACATTTTTGGACTCCCGTCCCTGCGAGGGCATTGAACCAAAAGTACATTAGGACCATAATTATGGTAAAAGGTGCTATAATAAAATGACACAATTATTGAATGAACCGAGGAGGATGTGGCAGTGGATAGTAGGGCAGGAGGAGGTGAGCATCAGAGATGAGAGAAGGTGATAGGAGCTCAATACCAGAAGTTGATAGCAAGTGGACATCAAAGGGAGAAAGCTGGAGAACATCAGGAGATGGTAGAAAGAGAATTCCAGGAGGTGACAGAGTATCAGAATGGGGTAGGAAGAGAATGGCAGGAGGTGATGATATGGAAATATCTGAAGGCGGTAGGAGATAGACTTCTCCAGGTGTTTGAGAGGTTGAACATTCAAGGTAAATTTGAGATGAAAATAGAATTCTACATTTTGTTTGAGATCCTTATTATTTGGGCCACTTGCCAATGGAGTGATAGGGATCATCAAACCAGTCAGAAACAAAATATGGTTTCAGAAATTCTTCATTCTGTGAAAAATTGACAAGTTGTGTCAGCAGTGGGATCAGCAGGCTTAGCTAGGTTTGGTTGACCCAGAGACTCCCCGGCAGGGGCGTTGCTAGGGGGGAGCTAAGGGGGCTATAGCCCCTGATCTTTTGGTTGTAGCCCCGGATAGAATCTCAGGAGCTACAGCCAAAAGACTAGCTAGCCCCCAGTCCCAACAGTTCCGACATCAGCGTAGCCCCGGGTCTTTTCCAGACCTAGCAACTCCCCTGCTCCCCGGCCAACATGATTGGCTAGCCCTCTCTCTCTGTTCACCCAGGAAGAGTTTTCTCTGTAGTGTCCTTCAGGTCTGGGGTGAGGGAACGTGTCACCAACTGACAGATTGATGACAAGGATTTAGATGCTGCCCCTGAATGGGGTGATTCCAATAGTCACTTTGACTGAAAGCTCTTAGGCTTCTCTAGGACAAGGCTTCTCCAGCTCCTTTTCCCCATTTGAACAAACCCATGGTCCCTCGAGCAGCCAACCATGGAGCAGACCTGAAACTCATTCGGCAAATTCACCTTCTGTCCTCAACCTTAGCTTGGGAGGAGGAACTTGATTTATTTTTTTATTCAATCCATTTCTCCAATTATTTTGACTGGCCAACCTAAATAACCTCATCAAGTTGGAGGCCCAATGTGCCAGCAGGTCAGCCCCTACAGGAACAGCGTTGCAAGCTGGAGTACCAAACTTAACCAACATTTTGGATACATTGGTTTTGGTAGAATTCCAGGGTGTGGCAGCATGACAATAACAGGATATAGTAGGAGGAGAATGCCAGGGGGTGGCAGTAGTAGAATATTACGAGGTTGTAGGAAGTGAATGCCTGAGGTGCTAGGAGGTAAACACCAGGAGGTGCTAGGGCTTAACCCATAGGAGATGTGGGTTTGCTGGCCTCTTGAAACATGTAACAAAAGCAGCAACGTTTGAGCAGGCACCCTTTGCCTAAGCTAGAGGAAAAGGAGAAACACCATGCCACTACATGTGCTTATTCCTCTTCCCATTGTTGGGTCAATATCTTCGATTTTTCAACTGACCCTACTTCAATCTGGAGTCATGAGTTACTTTTAGGGTAATTACGTCTCCCCTCTAAACAGGGAGAGGATAGGGCGCTCTTGACCTCGCAAGAAGGTTCTGGGGAAAGCAACCTCAACTGTCCCCAGCACCCAGTGGAACAGAAACTCCAACTTCCTCTCTAACTCACAGAGGAGACACAGTCATGACTTCAAGTGTACTAAGAAGAGGGAGATGTTTTTATGTACAACAAAGTGGCAAAGCAGTAGAGGAGAGACAAACAAGGGGGCGAAGGCAGAGGAAGCCCATTTAAGCCCAAGGATACAACCTGAGAGAAGAAGGGTGCAGGAACCCATTAAGCCTGAGGAGACAACCAAATAGAAGAGGGTGAAAATGCCTGCATTGACGCTGGGTGGTGCAGGAGAGACGTGGGGAAACAGGCGTTCTCTTTCCCCTTGATCTGTCAGGTTAAAAAGTCTAAGAACCTCTATATTTTGGAAAAAGGTTTACAGGCTGGCCAAATGACAAGGAACTCAAGCAACATGTAGACTCCTGTTTCCTCTCAATGTGTCTTTAACCATATGTTTGGGCTAAATGGGTGGTTGATCCCTGTCACTCTCGGGACAACCATTGCCACCATTATGAGTGGAGGTATTACTGACACTCTCCAACAAGCGGTTATTGGTGAATTAATTTCAAAACCCGCCATCAGGTTTGTTTGTTTGTTTATTTATTTATAATGCGCACCAGACCCAACAATATTAGGGCGCAGAAGAAAGGAGAAGAGAATTGTTCAGCTTGGGTTACATTGTGTCAGGAAAGGAAGAAGGCAATGGATATGGCAGGGGAAATGTGCAGAAAATACACAGTAAGCAACCTTGAATATAACAACGTGCATTCAATACCCAAGACTTGTGTATACCACTATATGAAAAGGAATGTAGGGTAAGCGCTTAGAACCTCCTTATGACTGAAAGGAAAGTCGGCAAACTCCTTACCCACTATGCTATTACAGATACTGACAGCGCTAAGCCCACGTAGAGGGCAAGCAGGGACAGAATCTGTGAGCTGACACTCTAGACGGTACTGAATAAAGAATTTGGAAACAGTACTCACGAGGACCGGAATGACCACATGAATGCCAGTACTCACGAAGACCGGAAAGACCACTTGGATGTCCGTACTCACGAGGACCGGAAAGACCACTCAAAAGTCTGATCTACAGGGTTGTGGGTTTAGTACAAACAAGAACCCAGAAGGCTGTAAAAGCAAAGAGTGAGGATAACTAAATACCTAAACCCAAGTCAAGAGGCAAGAAGGAATAGAACAGTGAGGAAAACAAAAGATATTCACACAGGAGCTAGTTACAACAGCTTCCCACACCTAATAATAAAATAGGAAATAAATGCAGAAGTGTAAAGGAAAACATGGAATGGATCCCAATAGAAGGTAAGGATCAGGAGCAGTGAAAACGATATCAAAAGGGAAACCTTCCCACCCATCCAAGGTGAAAAGGCAGGAAACTAAACCTGTAAAGGGAAGATAAATGCATCAAGTCTTTCAGTAGCAAAGGACAATTTCTAGGAAACAGTGAACACAGGCAATTGGGCTGCAGCAAAAGGAAAGCTCAGAGAAAGGCTGCCTGCAGACAGAGAAAGAGAGAAAGGGAATTCCAGAAGGCAGAAATCAATTAAGCATACAAAATACGAATTCCAGGACAAGGAACAAGAAACACTAACTAGAAACTAGGCACAAAAAACTAGGAACCAGGAACAAGGGACCAGTCACGACAGGAACGCTGCAACAATGACCAGCGCTGGACTGAAGCAAACTGAGGCTTTTAAGGCTGCTTAACAAGCACACCTCTCAGGTGTGCCGCCTGCTGCACCTGCCGCCACAGGTGTTGCCTATCCTCCACCCAACCTTGTCCTGCAAGGGAGGAGGTGAAGCAGTGAGCCAGGCATTCTGGGAAGCATGGTCATTCTGGAAAGCATAGTCATTAGATTAAAGTAGCATGCTGGCTGCCAAAAACCTGGAATGGATCCGGAAGGGAAGTAACTTGGAAAATAGGGTTTTAGTGCTCCTAATTCATCACAGTACTGTAGAGTAAGGTTCGGAGGAAATGTCCAGTAGGGAATAAACCCCAAACTATGCCCCCAAGTGGCGGGAACGGGAGCGAAGGGAGCGAACCGTGACACATTGCTGGGAATTGCAATACAAAGAGTTGATAAACAGTACTGGCCTATATCATACAAACGAACAAATAATAGCAAGCAACATCAGGCAACAGTTATATACTCTATAAACAGTAGTGGGTAGTGGCAAGGCAGTGTGGTAGAGGGTCAAAGGTCGGATGTCATGCTCTTTGATCCATTGGATAAGGTTATGTCTGAAGCGTGGGTAGGGCATGTCTTCTCTTAAGGAGGGTGGGAGTGAGTTCCCGTTCTGGGCGGATTTGACCGGGAAGCTACTACGACCTGTCTTCATGCGTTTGAATCTAGGCACTTGAAGTAGGTTGGTATTGGCTGTTCTGGCAGGGCGGTTAGTAGATTGTCTCTGGAATTTGGAAGTAAGGTACTGGGGGGTGGCCATATGTAAGCAATTATGAGTTAGAGAGGCTGATTTGAGGACAATTTTATCTTTAGAAGAGCAAACAACTGGCTCTCCACCAAAGTCCGATATGTGGACTTTCTTGGGAATGTTGAGGGCTGCTCTCAAGGCATTATTTTGTAAGATCTGGATCTTGTTAGTAATGTATTTGTTGCAGCCTATGTATAGGGCGTTGCAATAATCTAGTTTGGATAATACAAAGGCTATTGCTAGGGTAATGCAATTGTTGGGGGTAAGGAATGGCTTTGCTGCTCTAATTAACTTGCACGTGTAGGCGGTGGCCGTGGCCATGGAGTTGACTTGGTTTCTACCTAGATTCCACTCTCACATTCAAAAAACAAGAGTTTTCACTTCCTTGGCTACTGGGATGTTATTGTTGTCTATGGTGAAGCTAGAGTAGAGATGGCCTAATTTATTGAGGTTTGCCGTAGTGCCCAGAATGAGGAGTTCCGATTTTTCATCATTCAGGCATAGTCCATGAGAGGCCATCCATGCCTGGATGATGAGATATACTCTCTACAACAAGGATTTGTCCTTTGTGAAATCTCCCGTCAACGGGATGAGGATCTGTGTATCATCTGCATAGTTAGTGTAGGTGATATCCAGGCCATCTAGATCATCAAAAAGGGGCTGTGCAAAGATGTTCTACAGAGTGGGCGAAACACATGAGCCCTGAGGCACCCCGCACGTGATAGGAATAGGGTCTGCGGATGCTGAAGGTGCGAAGACCCGCATGGTTCTATTATCTAAGAAGGATTGAATCCAGCCTATGGCTTTTTGTGAGAAGTGGGTGGCTGAGTCTGACCTGGTTGACCATAAGACTCTCTTCCACCGCTTAAACACTGCTGAGAGGTTGAGCAGCAGAAGTAGTATATCCCTGTTTTACCACTGCTGCCAAACTCAGGCCCAGGCATAAAAAGAAAGATTCTGGGAAAGAAGAGTACATTTTGTACTCAACTACCTACCTGAGAGAAGTGAACATTGCATAGAGAGCTAGATGGCAAGAGAGAAACAAAGTCCAGCCTGACTGTAATTAACCCCTGTTTACAGAAATGATGTGATATGTTGGACTCTCCTTACTGCAGGCCTCTTTATCTTTTTCTTAATTTTTTATATACACATCTGAAATGCGAGTAGCACTTTGTATAAATGCTCTTTTTTTGCTTCATATTTTCATTATTTGTTTTCATCTTTATAATGCTCTTTCACAATTATATTCATATTTCCCTAATTCTAGGCCTCATCTTGGTTATGTCTTATTTCCTTGTGTCTCATGATTTGCACAGTTTATAGGTCTGGCGAAAACGAGCTTCCTCTCCGTCAGCTTGTTGCAGGTACATATTTAGAGAGAGCCCAACCACTGAGGCAAGCATGATTTGTGAATCTAGGTGAATGCTCAGAAAATGGCAGCTTTTAGAACTAACAGCCAGTGGAGCTGTTCCAGCAGAGGATGGCATTTAGGCTCATGCTTTTAAAAGAATGTTTGAGTTCCCTGCTGCTTGGTACATTAATGCATTGTACATTGTGTTTGGGTTATTGTTCATTATTGTTGCTTATGGGTGGCCTTTGATTGCATTGTTGGACTAAATACAACTAAAATCCAAATCCATAATGGCTGACATTGGCTGAGCAAACTGTGTAGTCCCTTGTTATTCCTATTCCATGCTTTATTACAATGGCTCCTTTTATTTGGAACCACTCTGTGTGCTAATGGGCCTGCCTTTTAATTTTACCAAGTCATGCCCATAATCCTTAGCACTGATTAAGAAATGGAGGATTAAGAAATCCCCAGTCGCCTGATTGGTGCTTGGTCTGTGAGCAGCAGCGTAAAGGTTGCCATTGCTAAGCAACCAACCCGTGATTGCCTACCGTGCCATGCTCCTCATTCTGCTTCCTGCAGCCAGTAATGAGCAATCTTACTGCCCCATGCTCCACCGGACCAGAGAGAGCTTTAATCCTGAAGCAGAAAACTACACATGGAAAGGTATGTTTCAGAATATTAGAAACACATGCATACAGACTGTTAGACTGAATGAATGGGTAAGCCTGGCAGGAAATGCTGAACAGCTCTTCCAGTCTGACTTAATGAATTGGAAAGTGTGTTTGTGGGTGTGTGCATGTGGTTTGTTTGGTGGGGAGGAGACCCACACAAGCATCATGAAAGTGATACACACCCACAATACACACTATCATTGTCACTGTATAACAGGGACCCCAAACAGTAACTAGGGGCCCCTCTTTGGTACTTGTTAAAAAAGAAGCAACACAGAGGATGGAGTATGTAAAATTCGAGGTAAACGCAGCTTTTATTCAAAACAAACAAAACAGCTGGGGGAAATTTGACTGACCACCAAGCTCTCACTCACAATCTTCTGAGTTACAATGAATGACAACAGTTTAACTTGTGTGTTGTCATGTCAGCAGAGACAAATCAGCACTTTATAAAGAAAAACAATCTCTTCTAATGATTGGTTCTGTGAGGAGTCAGAAATGTGAGGCAGGCAATGTTGTGAAGGTTTCTCAATAAATGCAATTTTATTAGATTAGAAAGTTGGAGATCAGGATTTCCCTGCCTAAAATAAACTAAAGGAAACACTCCAAAACAATATTGTATGTATAGGTGTGAGGGAGAGATATCATTTGTTGAACTGCAATGCATGTTCTCATTTATTTAATGATTGAATTCATATTGTTACAACAGTTTCTCCTTATAATCTGGGTGAATTCTCCTTCCCAAGATTTAACCGGAATTCTGTTTCAGGAAGAGAAAAGAAGGAAATCCTGGTTTGCAACAAAGTTCCAACAGAGGTCTTTGCAACTTCAACTTGTCAACAGAAAATTCCAACACTGCAGTGATTCAACAAAGAAAAGAGAAGTCTCTTCCTCCTCCTCGAACAAATATATGATTTATCCTCCTTCGATACAGGATAGTTTCTCAGTTCATCAATATCAACAATATTTGTCTTGGTCAGGATGATTTGCCACAAATGAAAATATAACTTTTGTAACAGTGTTACACAGTTCTTCCTTCAGCACCACAAAAAACAAATTGTCTCTGTCAGGGCCACTTTGTAGCGCTTCTTCAACTCCTACCTGGTTTACTCTCATGCCAGGCCTAGTCTTCCAAAGGTTTGCCATCCGGGTATACTCCCCTGCCCGAACAGCGTTTCACAACAATAACTGCTTTTGTGGTTAAGATCAACTGACAAGTGGTTCATAACAGCTTCACAGTATTCAATAGTTTTCTGCTTCAAAACATTTAACAACTCTTCAGGGAAAACAAGATTCACATTGGTACTCTGTGATACTCTTCTGTCAATAATGCTCCTCTCCTTCTGAATATCCTTTTCCAGAAGTGCAGCTTTTTTGCAACTCTTGTTTCCCCACTGCACAAGTTAAAAAATACTGACAAGGATAGTGTCTTATTCTGCTTCTCCCTTGGCTTTCACAATGTGAGTTTATATTCGCTTTTACTATCTGTTGTACAAAGTATGGGCAACAAGTTTCACAGTTTATGGATCTTTCATTGGCCCCCTTCTGCCGTTGGCAATATCTGCTGGATTGTATTTGCCTTGATTTTAGTCTCTCTTGGCTTGGGCAATGCTTGTAGGTATTAACTCGTAACAATATTGCCCCATTGGGTTGCTGGATTTTTCACAAGCACACCCGTTTAAAGTTACAGTCATTTGGTGTTATTACATACGACTTTCGCTGCTTTTCAATAGTTCGGTATTCAAGATGACCTTAAAAAACACTTTCACTCATTTGTACATTTTGATTTCACTGCTTTTCAATAGTTCAGTATTCAAAATTACTTTCAGAACTACTTTCACTAATACGTCAGTGCAGCTTACTTGATGAATGCCTGCCTTGAACAAGCAAGCAGGTGCAAAGCGCTCTGGGGTCACTACCAATCACCAGGTAAGGTGTGCACTTCCGATCCCCACGCTGCTTGCAGGGCTTCTGCTTCTGTGGCTCCTCGCGACCTGGAAAACTATTTCTCTTAATCCACCATTGCCTGAGCCATCTGCAACATGAGCTCCTTTTGTTAGCGAGGCCCTCTGTTGCACGCCAGCCACCCGCGATAGCCTCCTGGGAAGGAAAGCTTTGCTCGCTTGCTGCTGTACAGCCTCTGCGGATCAGGTCTCCAGAGGGCAAGCTTCTGCCTTGCACACTTCCTGCTGCATGACCTTTGGACTTCAGGTTCCATGAGACACAGACCCTCTCAGGACCGGCAGATGATATCTTCCGAACAGTGGTCCCGGCAACTTCTCTCACCTCCAGCTTCTACCTGGGCAGTCTGCATGAACAACACAGCTTCTGCTTTTTGTTCTCTCTGCTCTTATCCATGACCTGCACTTGAGGGGGCCTTTTACGCCTCTCTGTCTCCCTCAGATGTGGGTCATCTGAATTAATGATCTGACCACTCCCGCAACACTGTGCCTCTTCAGCCTTCTTCTATGCCCCAGTACCAAGGGAAATATGGGACATGTAGTCCCCAAGTTAGGTTTTCGAGTTTAATTTTTCTTTTAAACCAAAATCTGTTCCTTTTAATGTTCTTTAAAGGAACATCATAATGATTAGTCACCAGACTTGATTGAAAAAGGGAAGCCAGTTCTGTTAAGACATTATTATTCACAGATTTCCTTTCACTGTACCTTTTGGTGTTAGGTTTTTTTTTAGCTTTACCAGTCTCTAGAATTTTAGAAAGGTTTTTATTTCTCCCACGGCCTAAGTGCTTGTGATTATTTTCACCCTATGTATACGTTTATATTGAGGAACAAAAAGATGGTTATTACAACAAGCCATTATATTCATTGAGGAGACCTTCTCCTTAGAGGAAGACAAATAATGCATTTCATCCCATGGAGTCCTCTCATTCCCCTGGGGCTTTTCTCCTCGGAGAGGATGCTCCTGCAGAACACCACCCCAAAAGTCAGGATCAGAAAGCATCTGCCTTTCCCTGGCCACCTGGGAGGAGACTTTAGGCAGGGATTTAGTGAGGGATCTGTAGGATTCATCACAGTTCATACCCCTAAACTAAGCTAAATACACTTTACACAGGTGTCATGATTATGATTGGATGGGTCCCATTCTGCTAACTCCTCCTAAGGGACATCCTACTACAGATAAGAAGCATAATACAGCATTGCTTCAAAAATCTATTGGTGGCGTAAGTATGGACGTTCATTGGTTGACATATAAGATGGCCAACCTTGGGCCAGTGACAAGCTGTAAGGAAATATGGAGACATATGGTGGGGTAGAGAAATCAATGGCCCACTGTTATTCTAATTAAAGAGCATCCCTACACCATCTTGGCTCCATGAAGCCTGTAGATTTCAGAGGGTTCATCCTCAGACGTCACCTCATGCCTGCCTGCCTGAGTAGTCAGGTGCTTATCTCGTTCCTGGCACATTATAAATGACTACCGTTTAGGTCACGTGTGGACGAGCCATATTTTGAGTACAAACCCTATGTTTGTTTTTATGTGGTGATGACAATAGGGAGAAGAACTGTAGACTGGGTATAGACCCAACCTGCCCTCCTGTATCTGATGAAACGAAAGGACCAAAAATCCAAAGTACTTGGTAACGTAATGCAGTGAAGAGGAAAGTGGTGTGCAGAGGGAACAGTCGCTAAAATAAGCGCTGGGTCCCCCTGCACACCACGTTTTTCATGAGCGTTCTCATTAAGGTACATCGTTTCCAGGGTAACATGTATAACTCACCACTGGTTAGGGTGTCGAGTCTATAGGTTACTGCTACTTGCTTCTATTTTGTTACTCCAATTTTGGAACAGTTCTGTAAACAAATCAGGCATGATTCTTTTTAGAATATACTGTTTGCGTTTTGCATATTGAGTACTGTTCCCTCTGCACACCACTCTCCACAACTAAGATTACCCGCTGTTAAAACATGTCTTATCCTCATTTTGCAGCCTTTGAAACTTACCCTGTTTTGTGGTAACAAGCTTTTCTTGAGAGGGATAAACGAATTCTAAAGGTTAGTTCATCCGAATTGAGCCACTTCAAGTTTAGACTCTAATTACCATGTTACAAATCAAGTAACGTAGATGAACAAGTTACTTCTTACCTTGTAACGTTCTTTCGATGGGATGTTCCTCCGACGTATTCCTTATCTTTGATAATTCGTCTCCAGCTTGCTGGCCTCGGAAATTTTTTCTCTGTAGAGGGCGCTGCGCGTCGACGTCCGCCGAGTCGATGTCCCTCGGCGCCGACGTCACCATGCCCATAAATAGCCACGCGTGGCATCCATTGCTCAGTTCCGTTTTGTAGCATAAGATAAGTCATGCCTCAATTGGTTATTGACCTTGAAGGAGCGGAAGCTGCAACCACAAGGGAAGTATTACTGCTGGGATGGATGGGAGGGGCTTTAAGGAATATGTTGGAGGAACATCCCACCGAAAGAACGTTACAAGGTAAGAAGTAACTTGTTCTTCGAAGGGATTGTGTCCTCCGACGTATTCCTTATCTTTGATAGACTCCCATATCAGTGGCATGTAATTGGAGGTGGGAGTAATAATGTCATGTATCCCTTTTAGGAATGAACCGAATGTAATACGGCTTTGCCAAATCTGGTCTTGTTACGCTCACCTGGCTCCCACAGAGGCGTCGATTTGAACTGGACAGCTGCGGTCTCCACCAATGTGATGCATAGGGCCGAGATGACCGACTGGACTGGCCCACCTAGCTTCGTTTGCTTGGCCCGTCGGAATATTCTTCTGCAAATGGAGAAAGGGAATTAACCACCCGTGGAGTTGAGCGTAAATTCCCCCCACCCCCTGCTGTTCTCCCCACAGATCACCTTTGACGTCCCCTCTTATATTCTCACCTGATGGTTTGAAAAGATGAGCTCTCCATCCTGCGTTGAGCGCAGGGGCGCGTTGATAACCAGTTGCTTCACTGGCTCGAAGGAATTGGTGAGTTCCAGAACAATACTGAAAAAAATATGTAGTTCGTAAGAGTTCACATGTCTGACTTTCACTCTTGTCCGATTCCTTGCAGTTTGCAGCTTGACCCCAGCGAAGAGGTACTCGTGGTAGCTGACTAAGTTCAGGTAAGGATTTGGCTTATCCTACACAGTTCAATAAAATAAGGCCAGAATGTAAGCTGCTTGTTCCCTTATTCAGGTGTGGTGAGAAAATATGAAGTTCGGGGAATTATGCCTCCGGCGGTAAAATTAGGTAAGTCTATTGTGGTGAGAAGAGTTCCCCTTATTTGTCCCGTTGTCTCACCTTGTCGTCCTTTTGTTCCCCTTAGGGGTCGGGGTGTGGCGAGGATGCAATGGAGACTGCGCCGACCCGTGAAGAGGAATAGTACCCCCGGCGGTAATCAGGTAAGTCTATGGGGGTAGTTACTATTGCCTCTGTTTATTTCCTTGGCTCACCTTTGCTGTTCTTGTGTTCCCCTTAGGTGCCAGAATGCGGCGGGAACGTGCAGAAGGATGCGGTGGATCGTGAGGATGCTGCGAAGGCCGGTGAGTTCAGCGCGGCGCTGCAGCAGGCGAGGCGGCGCGTGTAAATGCTTCTTTCTTCCAGCTCGAAGGTGCAGTGGATCCGGAATTCAGGTAAGGATCGAAGGTTTGCTCTTATTCTAACCTTTTCTCCTTCTGTTGCTCCCTTTTTCTAGGAGCTGCAAACTCGAGGCGGGCGTGGCAGAAGACTGGATGCAGGCTTGCAGACACGGTGAGCGTTACGCTGCTGGATGCAGAATAACGCGAAGCGTGTGCTGCTCTTCGGGCGTGGTTTAAATAGCCTCCAAAGTAGTCCCAGGTAAATATTCTTCCCCAGCCCCACCCGAGTAAACAAATAGTCCCTAGGTAAAATAGTCCCTTCCAAGCCTCCTTTGGCTTGGAGCTCTGCAGCATGGTCTGCACCAGGTAATGTCAGGTTGCTTGATTGTTGTGAAGAGTATGATACCTCCGTTCCCAAGTACCACAGAGAGAGAATACAAGATTACTCCCTATGCGATCATTGAGGCCACAGGTGGGTAATTCTTGAAGCCCAGAACCACAGAATGTCGAAACCCAAGGCAGCTGTAAAGGAAAACCTTTATTAGCAATCAAGTGAGTATCCTGCTGGTTTGCTTGTACTGTAAAGAGCAGTGCTTACCTAAGCTGATGGGTGATGGAGCCCAGAATCCTATGATGGGTGATAATTCCGTGGAGGAGCACGTGAGCTGGTTTCCCCGATGACAGTCTACAGTTCTTCTCCCTATTGTTTTTTTGGTCCTTTCGTTTCATCAGTTACAGGAGGGCAGGTTGGGTCTATACCCAAAGTACTTGGTAATGTAATGCAGTGAAGAGGAAAATGCCAAATCCATTCAGGGTAATCCAAGACAGTCCAAAAGGCGTTCCGAGTTCAATTGATCCAGCAAACAGAGCCAAAGGACGTGGGCAAAGAAAATCCGAAATAACAGTCCAAGAGTCAAGAGCCGTGAAACACAAAGTATCCGAACGCCGTACAGAGTCCTCCAAAGAACAGCTGTGAAGAGCGGAAGTGCAGAAGTTCAACGCTTAAGTAGTGGGTGCTTCCGCATCACATGATCCATGAGTGAGACGGATGAATGCGTCACATGATCCACAAGCGCGACACGAGAGCGTTGTTTAGATCTCAATGATCTAAATGATCGTGGAAATGTCTTTCTGCGCACAGCGGCCTGCAGCCGGCATCTGCAAGCTCCCCCCTGCAGACGCCATGGCAGATGCCAGTGAAGGAACGGGGAACCCCCGAGTCTGCATATGTGGCCGTTGGGGTAAACCCGCTCACGTGACACCCGTCCACTGTGAGTGACAGGAAATGGGAACCTAGCTGGGGTAACTGAGGCATTGTGAATGTTGCCTGTCTTAAATGCATTGTGAGTGTTACCTGTCCTAGATACAGTGTGAGTATTGCCTGTCCTAGATGCTTGTGAAATAGGGACGGAATGAGAGGATAGCGTGACAGATAGCCCCCCCCAAAGGCCCACGACCCTGTGGGCACAATGGATTGTCCCTATGGAAACGTTCATGCCCCTCGTTTGGTTTCACATCACCTGCGGGAATCCACGAGCGCTCCTCCGGCCCATAACCCTTCCAATCCACTAGGTACTGCAAACTCCCCCTGAAGAAACGAGAACCCAGAATAGCAGACAGCTCAAACACATCTGGTGAAGAAGGGGAAACCGGGGCCCCAGGGGAACGAAGACGGGTAGGACCAGGCAAGGTTTGAGAAGAGAGACATGAAAGACAGGGTGAAGCCGCCACGAAACCGGGACTCGAAGGCGATAGGCCACAGGGTTGATCACCCGGGAGACCACAAAAGGACCAACGAAACGGGGCAACAACTTGTGGCAACCCTGTAGATGTAGAGGACGAGAAGAAAGCCAAACTCTATCCCCCACAGCAAATGAAGGGGCAACAGAACGCTTCCGGTCCGCGGCAGCCTTCATCGAATCCTGGGCTTCTTTGAGATGCAGCAAGGTCTGCGCTTGGACAGCCGAGAAGTCTCTGATGCAGGAAGATGCAGCTGGGTTACCAGAAAGTGAGAAATCTGGGATGGGGGGGATCTTAGGGTGCTGACCATACAAGACCTAGAAGGGAGAGAAACCAGTGGAGGAGTGCACCGCGTTGTGTATGCGAATTCAGCAAGATGCGAAACCAGGACTGTTGATGCTGGAGAGTCAAACAACGCAGGTACTGCTCCATGGTTTGATTAACCCTCTCGGTCTGTCCATCCGTCTCAGGATGGTAGGCCGAAGAGTAACGTGAATCGATCCCCACTAATTTAGTCAAGGCACGCCAGAAACGAGAAGTGAATTGAGGACCCCTGTCGGACACCAACACTGACAGCAAACCGAAAAGGCATACGATGGACTTAAAAAATAATCCCGCCAGGACAGGAGCAGAGGGAATGCCCGAGCATGGGATAAACCATGCCACTTTGGTGAACGAGTCTACCACAACCCAGATGGAATCAAAACCCTGAACCCTGGGGAGATCCGTCACGAAATCCATCGTCAAGGTATGCCAAGGCCTCAGGTGTATGGGTAGGGGCTGCCCTTTCCGATGTTTGGATTGGGCACAGACAGAGCAGGTGTTAACATAGCATTCTACATCCCTTCTCATGGAAGGCCACCAACACCAGCTTTGTAGAAGCGAGAGTGTTCTTCATGCACATCCTGGTCAGCGAACAGGGAGATCATGGGACCATTCAAGAGCCAGATTGCGGACATCAGTGGTAGGTAGAAACAACTTGTTCTGGAAGAAGGGCAGACCGTCTTGTAATACCAAATCCCAATCTGGAAGTAAGGACGGGTGAGTGGAAACCCACGTGCGGACCATATCCAGCAGAGTCAGAGAAGGGGTACAAAGACATATCACATGTTTCTTATCTAGCAAGGTTTCGGGATAGACTGGCAATGAAACCCCCCCAGGAGAGCATGGAAAGGCGGATGCTTTGTCTCGAACGGTACCAGGACGATGCATGATCTGGAAATCGTAAGCGGCAAAGAACAGGTGCCACCTGACATGTCTGCTATTTGAGCACTTTAGTGATGCTAAATCGCGAAGATTCTGATGGTCCGGGGTTTTGCCCTCAGGAGATGGTGACGCCAGACTTTAACAGCTAGAAGTTATTTTTCAAAGAAGCTTTCCGTCACCGTATAGTGACACTCTGCATCCAGTCGCCTTTCACTCCCGAAAGTTCACCCCCACAATCGTCCAGTAGTGACACACTCTTGAGATAGGATTGCCCCTAAGGCGAACGAGGACGCGTCCGCCTCGACTATGAAAGGGAGATCACTGTCAGGGTGTTGAAGGACAGGAGCAGTGGTAAATGCAGCTTTAAGGGTATCGAATGCAAGCTGTTGATCATTGGACCATTTGTATGGGACAAGAGGACTGGTCAAAAGAGTAAGAGGTGCTGCTATGGAGGAAAATCCAGAAATGAATCTTCTATAATAGTTTGCAAAACCCAAAAAAGACTGCAATGCTTTAAGATTGGTGGGAACCGGCCATTCCAATACTGCCTTGACTTTGACATGGTTCATAGTGGGGCCGTCAGGGGTGATGTGGAACCCTAAAAACTCAATGTTGTCTGTGTGAAACTGGCATTTTTTGGGTTTTGCAAAAAGGGAGAACATGCGTAAACGTTTTAGTACCTCCCTTACGTGTAGGACGTGTTCCTCTTGAGAACGTGAAAAAATGAGAATGTCATCTAGATAGACCACCATGAATACATCTAGACTATCGCTAAATATCTCATTCATAAAGCGCTGGAATGTAGCAGGCGCATTGCAAAGGCCGAAGGACATGACCAGATATTCGTATAACCCGTAACGAGTGCAAAAGGCCGTTTTCCACTCATCACCCTTTCTCACACGTACTAGATTATACGCACCCCTGAGGTCGAATTTGGTGTACACTGAAGCATGCGTGAGGCGATCTAATAAAGGCGTGATGAGAGGTATAGGATACCTATCCTTTTTGGTGATGGCACTCAGGCATCGATAGTCAACACATGGGCGGAGGTCTCCCTCCTTCTTCGAGACAAAGAAAATGGGACTTGCCGCTGGGGATGAAGACGGGCGTATGTGAGCTTTGCGTATGGATTCTTGAATGTAAGCCTTCAAGGTCTGTTCCTCAGTGGGAGATAGTGAGTAGATACGACCCTTTGGGACAACAGAACCTGGTAGTAACTCAATAGGACAATCGTACATCCTATGAGGTGGAAGGATTTCCGATGAGCCCTTATCAAAGACGTCCAGGTAGTCCCGATAGGGCTCCGCAATTGTCTCTGCTACAAGACCAACAATGTGTGTGTCCGCCAAGGGAACGGAAGAGGGTTCCAAGGAGAGTTGTGAAACAGTACTGAGGAGTTGGGCTGGAGTGCTCCCAGTAGGAGGTAGAAGTTTGCCAAGAGTTTTGCCTCACTATGACTCAAAAAGCACAGTACATGTCTTCCAATTGATCAAAGAGTTGTGCTGGCGCAACCAAGGAATGCCCAAAATGAGGCCGTATTGGGGCATGGATATCAGGTCAAAACTAATGGTTTCTTTGTGGGTAGTTTGTATGACCAAAGTGAGAGGTGCTGTCTGCTGTTTAACTGGGCCAGAAACTAACAAACTCCGATCTATAGTCTGCACGGGTTCTGGTCGGGTCTTAGTGATGAGAGGGAGATTGAGTGTGTGGGCCATATTGATATCTATATAATTACCAGTGGCACCAGAATCAATGATGACGGTCACTGAATGTGAGACCTCAGTACTGGATTGTAACAATGCATGTACCATCACGGGTCTGACGGTGCCAAACGCAGGTACCTGATCCGGAGAATGACATATAGCGCTCGAACCTGGATCTATGGATCTAGGGTAAAACCCTGAGATTTAGCCTTTGGTCACTTTGTGAAAGAATGTCCACGTCGCCCAATCAACCCACAATAATAACAAGCATTGTCCACCCTCCTCCGTTCCCTTTCCGTGGAAGTCAAAGGGCTACGTAGACCTGCAACCTGCCTAGGTTCCGAAGCAGACTCGGAATGAGAGGCTACTACAGAAGGGATAGAACGGAGAGCTGAAGCTGGGTTTTCTGGTTCTGAGCATCTGGCGCGACCTGGAGAGCCAGATCCACTAAATAGGGGAACAATGTGGGCAAGGAGGGAACTACTGATAGTGCATCTTTCATAGTGTTGTTCAGACCCTTGTAGAACACAACGGCCCTCTTGCTCTCGGGCCATGAAGTCTCAGCTGACAGTTGATAGAATTACATCAAGGCAGGGGAACACTCATTGAATATATCACAAAATTCAAACAGTTCTAAATCCCTGGATTGGGCTTTGTGGCGGGTGTCAAAGACACGTGACATTTCGGTCACCAGGAGGTCAAAGTCGCATAATGCCGGGTTATCGTTCTCAAGAAGCGGGTTGGCCAGGCAGCAGCTGTACCAGATAAATGTGACAACAGAAAGGCAGCCTTAGCAGTAGGATCGGGGAAAGAGGTAGGTCGACACAAAAAGTGTAACTTGCACTGATTGATAAATGTGCGGTACTTGGTGGGATCCCCCTGGAATCTTTCAGGTGCAGCCAATGGGAAAGGAGTGGGTAGAATCACGGGAGCAGGAGTGGCTGGGCAAGGGGCCTGAGGAACTGGGGCGGGTGGTGCCGCGTCCCCGAACTCTGCATCTGCAGGTAAAGGGTTGCGGGCACTCTGAATACCATCCAAGCCCTGTTGAAGAGCTGTGGTGGCTGCAGCCATGTCTGCTCTTAGTACTGTGATCGCTTGAACCATAGCTGCCATGGGATCATCCGTGGCACTCTGCATACTCTGTCAGGTTGCTTGATTGTGGTACTTGGGGACGGAGGTATCATACTCTTCACGACAGAGAGAGAATACAAGATTACTCCCTATGTGATCATTGAGGCCACAGGTGGGTAGTTCTTGAAGCCCGGAACCACGGAATGTCCAAACCCAAGGCAGCTGTAAAGGAAAACCTTTATTAGCAATCAAGTGAGTACAGTACAAGCAAACCAGCAGGATAAAGAGCAGTGCTTACCTAAGCTGATGGGTGAGGGAGCCCAGAATCCTATGATGGGTGATAATTCCGTGGAGGGCACGTGAGCTGGTTTCCCCGATGACAATAGGGAGAAGAACTGTAGACTAGGTATAGACCCAACTTGCCCTCCTGTAACTGATGAAACGAAAGGACCAAAATCTAAAGTACTTGGCAACGTAATGCAGTGAAGGGGAAAATGCCAAATCCATTCAGGGTAATCCAAGACAGTCCAAAAGGCATTCCGAGTTCAATTGATCCAGCAAACAGAGCCAAAGGACATGGGCAAAGCAAATCCGAAATAACGCCGTACAAAGTATCTGGACTCTTGGACTGTTAAGAGCCGTGAAACACAGAGTCCTCCAAAGAACAGCTGTGAAGCGCGGAAGTTCAACGCTTAAGTAGTGGGTGCTTCCGCATCACATGATCCGCGAGTGAGACGGATGAACACGTCACGTGATCCGCAAGCGTGACACGTGAGCGTTGTTTAGATCTCAATGAACTCAATGATCGCGGAAATGTCTTTCTGTGCGCAGCATCCTGCAGCCGGCATCTGCAAGCTCCCTCCTGCAGACGCCAGTGACGGAACGGGGAACACCCGAGTCTGCATATGTGGCCCTTGGGGTAAACCCGCTCACCTGACACCCGTCCACTGTGAGTGACAGGAAATGGGAACCTGGCTGGGGTAACTGAGGCATTGTGAGTGTTGCCTGTCTTATATGCATTGTGAGTGTTACCTGTCCTAGATACAGTGCGAGTATTGCCTGTCCTAGATGCTTGTGAAATAGGGACGGAATGAGAGGATAGCGTGACAGGTAAGCTTGCAGCATGGTCTGCATCAGGTAAGTTCTATTCTATGAGCCTGGCGTCTATAGCGCCAGGACTGACTCGCCATAGGCGCCAGGACCGCACCCAAACAGCCCCTAGCAGGGGCTTTTGGGTTTGCTCAAAACAACTTGATGCCTGCTTCTGGGGTTGCTGGACCTGGTCTGGTTCCCCGGGGATAGGCATCATGACAGGTCTCTTGACTAGTGGAGGAATCCAAGTTGTAACATTTTGTGAATGTATGGGCGGACGACCATGTGGCAGCCGCACATATGTCTCGGACCAGTACCCCTCTTTGGAGGGCGGAAGAGGCTGCGATACCCCTGGTTGAATGAGCCCTAAGATTTTGGGGTGGCTCTTTCCCTGCCAGTTTGTAACATTCCAGAATGGCCAAAATAATCCACCTGGAAATGGTCTGTTTTGTTATGGGTAGTCCCAACTTGTGACCGGAGTATCCTACAAACAGTTGGTCTGCTTGCCTAATCTTAGCCAGTCTGCTGATGTAAAAGCTCAGAGCTCGCCTTGGGTCCAGCCTATGTAGCCTTTCTTCCTCTTTCCCTGGATGGGGAGGAGGGTAGAACGAAGGGAAGGTAATTTTCTGAGTGATATGAAATTCAGAAACCACCTTTGGGAGGAAATTAGGCTTCACCTGTAGGACAACTTTGTCCTTATGGAAAATTGTATGGGGGGTTTACAAGAGAGAGCTTGTAATTCGCTCACCCTCCTAGCAGATGTTAGTGCTACCAATAGGACAGTTTTAACAGTGAGAAATCTCAGTAAACAAGAGTGGAGTGGTTCGAATGGAGTACCCATTAGGAAATGTAAAACTAAATTTAAGTCCCATAAGGGAACTTGGAATGGTCTTGGAGGATAAGCATTAGTTAATCCCTTGAGAAATTGTATTACTAGAGGTAGTTTGAAATACGGTGGTTCCTCCGCAGTGCGCTTGAAGATTGAAAGCGCTGCGAGATAGCCTTTTACAGTGTCAACTTGAAGGCCTGAGTTTGCCAAGTAGAGTAGAAACGATAACACCGTTGGTGTACCACATGAAAAAGGGTCGATATTCCCTTCTCTACACCAGCTGCAAAATGTGTTCCAACGGCAGCGGTATAAAGACTTTGTTGCTGGCCTTCTGGCCAAAAGCAACACCTCCATGACATCATCAGGGAGGTCCCAATCCTTGTACCTCACCCTTTCAGAAGCCAAGCGTGAAGGTTGAGGGTTTTGATGTCTGGGTGGAGAACCTGACCTCCCTTCTGTGAGAGAAGTTTCTCTTTGCATGGAAGACGGATTGGAGGACAGATGGACATATCTAGAAGGTCCGGGTACCACGTTCTCCTGGCCCAGTCCGGGGCAATTAGGATCATGGTTTTCCGGAATCTTCTCAACCTCCTGATTATTTGAGGAATAACAGGGACTGGTGGAAACGCGTAAAGGAGTGTCAGGAATGGCACTCTGTCAAGAGTGGCACAGGGTACCCAGGTAGATTTTGGGTGGCTGTGCCGAAGTAAGGTAGCTGATAAGCACACACAGCAGGGAGTTAAACAAGAAAGAAGAGTAGGAAACTGTAGTTGTGAGCCAAAGGGGCAAAAGATATAAAGGTACAAACAAACTGGATTCCCTCTTGGGGAGTATGCTGAAATGGGAAAGAATGTTCCACGAACCTTAGGAAACTCCAGCCTTCTGCACAGATTGCTATAACAGAGGCCCACGCTGTATGCTCATGGCTGGGAACAACAGTAGTGGGTGTCTGTAACACTGAAAACGCGACAAGGGAAGGGGCAGAGGTTGCCTGCCGGAAACCAACAGGCAAGCTCTGTACAAAGGGATTACATAAGACACAGGAGAAGACAAGAACAGATATATCCAGCTAAAAGGAAGTCAATGAGCAATCTAGCAGAAGGAAATGAAGGAAAGGCAGTTAGACTGAAGTAGATAACCTAAGGTGGAGTACAGAAGACTCAAGGAAGAGAACAAGGGAGCAGCAGTCAGGAAAACAGAAGGGCTGCAAAGTAGGAAGCAGGTCTGCAGTCAAGAGTGGGACTAGGTGCAGGCAAACTGTAGTGGACTGCAGAGGACTGTAGTAGGCTGCAAGGCAGAGAGTCCAGAAGAACAGGACAGAGAGAGATTAGTAAGAGGCGACAGACAGAGAGCCCAAAAGAATAGGGCCGCGAGGTAGGGAGACCAGAGGAGCAGGGCTGTAGGCAGCTAAGTGTAAAACAGGAGCAGAGGAGTGTAGCAAGTCGCAAGGCAGGGAGTCCAGAGGACACGGGCTGTAGGCAGTGGAGGGAGCAGGCTGCAAGGAAGGAGCCCAGAGGACAAGGGCTGTAGGCAGCGAAGAGGTGCAGGCTGCAAGGTAGGGGCCCAGAGGACAAGGGCCTGGAGACGGCAGAGGGTTGCAGGCTGTAGGGCAGGGAGCCCAGAGGACAAGGACTGTAGGCAGCCGGAGTGAGGCAGGCTGCAGGGCAGGAAGCCCAGAGGACAAGGACTGTAGGCAGCCGGAGTGAGGCAGGCTGCAAGGCAAGGAGCCCAGAAGAGCAGGGCAGCAAGGAGTGAGCCCAGAGGAGCAGGGCCGCTGGCTGTAGAGGGCTGCAGAGGACTGTAGTAGGTTGCCAGGCTGAGAACCCAGCGGAAAAAGGTAGGTAGCAAGCAGCGGAGCGGGATCGGCTGCAAGGTAGAAAACCCCAAAGGGCACAGGCGAGGCCTGGAAGGCAGCAGAGCGTGATCAGCTGCAAAGTAGAGAGCCCGGCAGGGCACTGGATCCAAAACAGGGAAATGCAGCAACAGAAACAGCAAACAAAGTAGCGGGTCAAGGCAAACAGGAGCTGGGAGATCTCAAGATGCAAGACACTGTGCTCCTGCAGGCAGCTGCTTATATACAGCCCTGCCCTGTTCTGAGGCAGGCTAATTGTCTTCAGGTGTGCGGCTCCAGGTGCTGTCAATCTGCCTCCTCCCTCTCTGGCCCTGAGTAGGTGGAAGCAGCACTGGCTGCTAGGGCTTCTGGGGATTGTGGTCCCAATAACGAGGAATGAGAATAGCCAGGAATTGAGGACTGTGGCCAGGTGCATTATGGGAAATGTAGTTAATTGAATAAAACAAGAAAGAACCAAAGTTGAGCAAATGGAAAAAAAAGACCAAGGCGTGAATAGGAGTTGTTCACAGAGGATTAGGAGGATAAATGAGTACCAAGTGGTCCATGATGGTTGCCAATGCGTGCGCCAGCGGCGCGGGCATGACAAGGAGTGGGAACTCCCAGTCCACTACGAACGCGTCCCCTAGAGCTCCTCTCGGGGGAAATTCCCTTGAACAGAACAGATCGCACTTCCTGTTGGTGCTGGTGGTGAACAGATCCACCTGAGGGGTTCCCCAAAGGGCGAAGATCTCTTGAAGGACTTCCTGAGCTAGCTCCCACTCGTGGGAGACTTTGCTCTGCCTGCTCAGAGCGTCCGCTGTCAAGTTCTTCTCTCCGGCTAGGTGGACTGCCGATAGAGAGATTCCTTCCTGAATTGCCCAAAACCAGAGCTGCATTGCCTCTCGGCACAGTGGCAGTGACCCTACGCCTCCTCTTTTGTTGAGGTAGTGCATGGCCACCGTGTTGTCCGTCATTATCAGGACATTTCTCCCCTGTACTGATGGCAGAAAAGCTTTCAGCGCTAGTCTGATCGCTCTCAGCTCTCAGCTCTAATAGGTTGATGTGTAGTCTGGACTCCGATGGAGACCAACGGCCGCTGATGGTCAAGTCGTTGACATGGGCTCCCCACCCCGTGAGTGAGGCGTCTGTGACTACTGTTATCTCCGGCCATGGTTGCCAAAACAGTTCTCCTTTCAAGATGTTCTCTGGATAGGCCCACCATTGATGGTCGTGGGCTACCTTGTCCCGAATCCGGAGGAGATCTGTCATTCTCCCTGAGAATTGCAACCACTGAGCTCTCAGTGCCCATTGAAGAGATCTCATTCTCAGGCGAGCCTCTGGCACAAGGAAGATGCAGGATGCCATGAGGCCTAGCAACCTCAAAAAGTCACTGAAACTTGTTGACCATCTGCAGAATATCTTGAGCCCTCACCTCTGGTGGCGAGGCTTTTCCCAGGGAAGTGTCCAGGACCGCTCCAATGAACTGGAGTCTCTGTGATGGTATCATCTGTGACTTCTTTAAATTGAGGGAGAAGCCCAGTTTGTGAAGGAAGTGGCAGACATAATCTAGCTGGATCTGAGCTTGTTCCGAAGATACAGCTCTGATCAGCCAATCGTCCAGGTAGGGGTAGACGTGGATCCCTTCCCTCCTTAGACTCGCAGCCACTACCGACATTAGCTTGGTGAAGACCCTCGGGGCGGAGGTCAGCCCAAATGGCAGAACTCGAAATTGATAATGAGAGTCGCCAATTGCGAACCTCAGGTATTTCCTGTGTTTGAGATGGATTGGCACATTGAAATAAGCATCTTGAAGGTCCAGAGATACCAGCCAGTCCTGGAGCTGGAGGGCCTGAAGGATCTGAGAGAGAGTTACCATCTTGAACTTGTCCTTCCTGAGGAACTTGTTCAATTCTCATAAGTCCAGGATGGGTCTCCGTCCTTCTTTGGTATGAGAAAGTAGGGTGGAGGACTGAGTACCAGCCCTTGTTCCTGTCCGCTACAGTTACCGGTTCTATGGCACCTTTCTCTAGCAGGTCTATAATTTCCTGCAAGAGGAGCGGATCTGGAACTTTTAGAGAGCTGTGCCCTGGTGGATGACTCTGAGGGATGTGTAGAAAGGGTAGGCAGTAACCCTGGGCAACTGTCTCCAATGCCCAAGCATCTGACGTAATAGCCTGCCATTCCGTCAGATGGTGAGTTAACCGGCCCCCTACAGGTGTTTTGTGTGGAAAGACCTCAGAGTGGTTTGGGGGTGGCTGATGCAGATGCCGAGGGTAAAGAGGCACCTGCTGCTGCTGCGGCTTTAGTACTTTTGACCCGTCCACCTCGGGTGGATCTCCTTTGGCCTCTTTGAGCCGGCTGTCCTTTCCCTATTATTCCGCATTCGGGAAAGGCAAAGGACTTTCCTCTCTCAGAGGTTTCCGAGGGGCGAAAAGGAGTTTGGCGAATTGCAGCTCCTAAAGATTTTGCCGCTGCTTTAGATGTCTGCAACTTTTCCAGACTGACGGCTCTTCTTTATTCGGTAAAAAGGCTGATGACAAAGGGCATATTCAAAAGTCTGACCTGTACATCTGGAGCAAAGCCAGACTTTCGCAACCACGCATGCCTGCGGATTGTCGTACTTGCCTCCATGGCCCTGCTGATACTGTCAGCGGAATCGATGCCAGTTTGAAGTGACTCGCACATGGCATCTTTGCCATCTTTGATGATGTTAAGGAAGGCTTCCCTTTCCTCTCCTTCCGGTATGCAGTCACACACTGTGGGAGTGTGCTTCATCAGCGGCTGACTGAACCTGGCGAGCGTACAGGTGGCGTTGATGGACTTCAACGCCATACTACAAGCAGAAAAGACTTTTTTTGCCATAGAATCGTACCTTTTGTCATCTCTATCCTGTGGGACAGTAGGTTAAGCGGATCTGCTGCTTGATGAAGTTGCCGCTTGAACCACCAGGCTCCCTGGAGTCGGGTGTTTTGATAAGTATTTAGGGTCAGCCGCAGCTACCCTATACTTGGCTGACAATCTTATATTGATTGCAGGGATACCCTCAGGAGTTTCCCAATTAGATGAAATCTTCCTTTGCAAGGCTGCATGGAAGGGGACCACAGGATCCTCCTGTGGACCTTTGTCTAGTATGTCTGTCAGGTCATCCTGTTGAAAAACAGGTGAAGGCGCAGACCAACCCATACATTCAATAATCCTTGCCATCAGGGTTCTATAGGGTGTTTCGGCATGTTCCCCTGGGTCTGGTTTGACAAATTCCACTTCTGGAGACGTGTCCAGCCCACTTGCCTCATGTAATGATTCCTGTAGGTCTTTCAACCTTCTTTCCTCAGAGGTAAAATCCTCTGAAACAGGTAGTGTGGTCCTCTGCAACCCGAAGGTTTCCTGGTCAGAATCCTCCCCTTCTTCATAGATTGAAGATAATCTGGGGTACTCTGACCTCGAAAATGGTGTAAAACCCATTTCTAAGGCAGAAGGAGCCAAACTCGTCATTATTGGGTGAGAAAACGTCGATGCCGATGTGACAGGCTTCGAAGGCGTCGAGAAAACTGGAAGAGGCCTCGAAGAACTCGAGAGGATCGGGATCCTACTCGAGGATGTCGACGACGGTCTCGGCGTTGTGCTGGAGGCTCTTGGTATCACCGTTGGCTGTGAAGCAGCAGTGGTTTTCTCTTCCATCGGCGTTGATGTCGGCGTCGACGATGGCGTCGATTCGATCGTCCGATGCGTCGAAGAACCTTTCGACAACGGCGTCTATGGCGCCGATCCATGCGTCAAAGGGATCTTCGACGACGTCGAAGATGGTGCCTTCTTACCCGATGGCCCGTGGCGCTCTCGGGTGGATTCTTTCGCCGGGTGCAGCGACTCGCGGCGTTTTGATTTTTTTGGGTTTTTCACCCGGTGTATCACCCTCAGCTGTCATCGAGGGGGTTGAGGCTGCTTTCTCGAAGACGCTTAGCATTTTCTTCCTGAATTCCTCTCACTCAGCCTGAGAGCTGTGTGTTGTGGGGCAGGAGACCCTTTCTGGGGAAACAGAAGATGACGAGGAAGGGGATCTTCGACGTCTCTTCTTTGAGTGTCTAGATCTCGACGAATGGTAGGAGCTACTTCGAGACCTAGAATGGGAATGCTTTCGACGGCGAGGAGACGAATGCCTCGACTCGGCCGAAGAAACTTTCAAGGAGGTTTTGACTGACTTACCTCTCTCGAGCTTCCCCTTGCGCTCCTTCAAGGCTTTTGCCGTCATGGACATGCAGTCCTCACACTCCGAACAATGGTGCTTGACTCCCAAGCACCACAAGCAGATCCTGTGTGGATCTGTTATCGACATTTTCTTACCGCAGTCTCGACATTTTTTGAAGCCGGACAGCTGAGTCGTCGGTTCCGATGAAGAAGCCATCGAGAACGAGTTGGTATTTCGAGTAAATATAAGAGGTTTTATCTGACTGAACTGAGCAACGATATTCCAAGGCCCCACGAAGCGCTGAAAAACGGAACTGAGCAACGGATGCCGCAAGTGGCTATTTATGGGCATGGTGACGTTGGCGCCGATACGGTGGCTGTCGAGGGACATCGACTCGGCGGACGTCGACGCGCAGCGCCCTCTACAGAGAAAACATTTCCAGACGAATTATCAAAGATAAGGAATACGTCGGAGGACACAATCCCTTCGAAATATCAATTTATGTTTTACAGAAAACACTCCAATATTCTTAAAACCTGAAGAAGGGCATTAATTGCCCGAAACGCATAGGTTTCCCAGTGTGGTTTCCTAACTTTAAACTATCAAGATTATTGGATCACGTGAATGAATAACACACATGAAGAAAAATATGTGAAAGAAATGTGTAGTAAAAAAACATATGAGTTAATATGCCAATACTTAGTTTATGATGCATAATGCTATTGTCTTGATGTAGAAAAGTCTGAAACTCGACAAAATAAATGCTTTCTTTTTTATGAAAGATGTTGATTCTGAAATTAAAATGTACCCATTGAATTACTGATTATAAGATAGCATTTTCAGGAATTATATTGAATTTGTAGCAACATTTGTTTTGCCCTGTGCTGTGCCCCAGTTTGTAAAACAAAGATATCATTGTACCATTCATCTGTCACATTTGTTAAAGTAGAGGTAGCACTCTACTAATTCGGAGCACCTTTAAGATATACCCAAGAACTATTCAACCATCTAATTTTACCGCAAGTAGTTATATAACATTGAGTGCGCCTCTAAATTTCCAGTATCCAGCATATGAAACTCCCATATTACCCAAATAGTTTAAAAAATTTGAACGCATGGTAGATTTGACCGGCCACTACCATTACTTCAAATGTTTTCGAACAATTTGGGTTGGAAAATACCAAACATGAGGAGCAGGGGTTGCGGGGGTGTTCGGTATCTGCAGCCTCCGGGGTTTGCAGGGGTGTCCCCCGCATCCGTAACAATGGAGGCGGGGGATAAAAATAGCTTGGGCCCCTGTTTTCAATGAACGGTCAAAACAATCCTTTCAGTGAACGGTGAACAAATCCTTTGCGGGCAGATCGCAGAGGTCCGAAACTCCTTTCTGGTTCTCTTAGCCTTTAGATTCCTTTCTGCTAGTTACCGTGCAGCCACTGCAGATTTCCAGAATTTAAATGTATTTGTTTCAGTTACCTACTTTGAAAATCGAGTTAGGCCTCGCAGCTCAGAGCCTTGTGCTCTTCTGTGTTTTGCAGTTTTAAAATGGCAATGGTTTTGTCATGTTTGTTCCCTACCTATCTACCGGTTCCTGATGCATGGCTGCCATATGTAGATGTCCCTCCCTACGTGTATGCAGCATCCTTATCTACCTGCAATGGATTCTTATCTTAATATGTAGTGAGTTCCTCAACTGTGTACGCTCGTACCTGTTACCTATTCTATTCTATTTAAAGTACACTTACTTGTGTATGCTAGACCCTATCTGTCCCTTACTAGAGTCGCGCAGCTAAATACTCTTTATGGCAGCTGCATTTACAGGAATTCTGTGATCACTACAATCACGCAACACTTTGGTTGTTTTTTATTCGTTATGGGACTCTCCTTATTTTGTACTTTCTAGACACATAGGGGGCGGGGCTTCGACACAAGTGTTGGTGGACAATTGCATCACCACAGGTGCAACATCACCAAAGTGATTTATAGTATGACTGCTGGAATATAATGTGGGCACAGCATGATGAAAGTGATTTACCCTGACCATGCTGCTATATGTTGGGCGTGCAGCATCATGAATGAGATGTACTGGTGCAATGCTGGAACATAATGTGGCTGCAGTGTCATAAGAATGATTTACCCTGGCAACCCTAGCATATATTGGGGAGCAGAATCATAAAAAATATTTAAAGGGGCAACATTTTCAGATATTGTGGGAAAAGCTTTATGTAAGTGATTTACAGTGACAATGCCCCCCTGTGGTATGTCCAATCCCCAGCAAAGCCCAATGTGGCTGTATTGTGCAGCACAATAGATCAGCAAATCCACCCAATCACATCCATTCGCAAGTAAAATCCAGCATACTCATCAACTCACTCATCACTCTTCATCTACACATCTAATCATACTTATCCATAAAGCCTTATAATCCCTAACACCTAAAAAAGCCAGACCTACTGGCACTGCCAATGCTTTTTTTACTACATTCCGTGTTAATATCTAGTAATACGTAAAGTGAAAGACCAATTATTTAATGGTGTTTGAAAAGTATTCACCTTTTCTTTCCAATTGTTACATTTGTCTAATAGTTTCCAGATGTTTGATTTTATTGTACTTCTTCATCGTTCTATTTGTGTGCCAGCTTGGGTAAATAGGCCCATCACTGAAGGATGACGAGCTGGCAACACTTAACCCATTCATTCAGTCAATTAAAACAGGATCCAATGTCAATATCACAGCAGAATAGAAAAGGCTGCAGCATCAATTACTGGGATGTGCGTTCATGACTAAAAATCACTGCCTTTTTGTTTTTACATCTATGACACCCACCATCCAATGGGTAATAATTACTTATCAATTATTAAAAAATTGTGAAGAATTTACAATTATTCCAACTAAAGTTCTTGCTCCAGATAATCCTCAGGGGTTCTGTGAGAACATTATAGTCTTATTTCTAAAGTACCTAAAATCAATAAACAGATAGCCCATATGAAGATCCATACACTGTGTCAGAATGAGAGAGACTGGCAAACCAGCAGCATTCATCCTTTTGGATGTTTCAGCTGCATTTGATACCATTGACCATAGGATCTTGCTTATCTTTGGCAGCCACTGTTGGGAATAACTGGCCTGTCCTTGAGTTGAGTTAGGACATGCCTCTTAGGAGGGGTTGAGTGGATCAGGCATTGAAAGCATTGGTCAAAGGTGATGGGTGGAGAGTCCCACAGATCCTATCCCTCCCAAATGCTTTTCAATGTCTACATGCTCCTCTCAGCTTTCTACATCAATCAATCTGGCATTGTGTTTGCATGCATGCAGATGATCCTCAAATATTGCTCAACCTTAAGAGAAACTCATGTCACAGCCCAGGAGTAATGAGTATCTATTGTGGGTTCAGTTTGTATGCAGGACAACAACCTATCTTAATGGCACTACATTATGTGTCCTGCTTCTGGGCTGGAAACACAGTGCAAGGTGTGTTACGAAGTCCCGTGTTTGAGGTTAGTAGATGGGAATCGAGAAGCCAGGAGGACCTAGTCTCACCACCTGATCTGCGTTGTTGGGCACAGAGAAGGTAAAGAGATGATCCCTCAGGTACTGCAGGCCATCTGTAGTGTTCTGCCAGTCTCCCCAAACCTGGCTTGGTGCTATGCACTCCCAACGCCATGTGTGTAATCCAAGCTGGTGGACCCAGTGTCCCTGAAATTCCTACTTACTACCAGACTTTCCATGTAGTCACAAGGATCCTCACGAGAAGAGGTGCATTCCACTGAAGAATTTGACTTTGGGAGCTTGTTGCCAAGGACAGCATATTGAGCACAGGCCAGCATTAGAGAAGGTGGGTTGGGGGCTGCAAGACCTGCATTGAACCAAGAAGACATGGGGGGCAGGGTCATTAAATGTTCCCCGGTCCAGAAGAAAATGCTGGTAAAATTGCCAGTTATTCTGGCACAAGCATTTTTACCAGATCAGGGAAACACAACTTTGCTGGTGGGGGCTACAGCTATACCTCCAGGCCTGACCTGTGGACTTGTTCTGACTTGAGTGTCGTGCAGACCGTTGAGACCTCCGTCCCCAAGTGACGCACAGGGGAACCAAAAGAACCCTGCTGTGCGACCTTTGGAGTCACAGGTGGGAGATGTTACTTCCCGGATCCACGGAACCTCTGGAACACCGATGCTGCTGAAAAGAAACGGGGTTAAGTACCAGGCAAATACAATAGAATACAAGAATCACAGGATCTGAATAGTCTTACCTATCCGGTGGTGGAAAAACCCAGGAGACCTAGTGAGGGAGGTTCGAGACTCAGATGAGAGGCAATCCCTAGAACAACAGGGAACAAAGTCACACGTGGACACAGGACAGCCCACCTGAAACTAGAGCTGGAAGCGTAGCGTGAGTCCCCAAAGGGCAATGGCGTAGAAGTCCAATAAAGTTCCAAGGTTAGATCCGAAGGCAGTTGAGGGACGGCCCGAGGTTCAGCAATGAGCAAACAGTTCCAAGCAAAGGTACAAAAGGATAATCCGAGGGAGTCCAGGTGCGTGATCCAAAGTCAAGGTAAACCAGCAAAGTATGTCCAAACGTAGCGCCAAACAGGAGTCGAAAGACAGCTGAGAAGCGGTGAGTGCTCCGTGCATCAAGCGTTAAATACTGTGCGCTTCCGAGTCATGTGACGCCTTCCATCGTCACGTGGGAAACGCCACTCTGAATAACGTGAGCGGATTGTTCGATGTGGAAGCATTCCGCCGCCCCTTCTGCCGTATGCTCTCCATGGCAACTGCCAATGCAGGAAGGGCTGCAACCAGGCACGTACACTGTAACCGGTACGGTGCTTTCGGTCCTTTGGGGCAACCACATCACGTGAGTCTCGAAACCTGGAGGGAGGAGTGTGGGAACCCAGGGAAGGTGTTATGGAGGTACTAGCAGTGTTCTGGTGTACAGAGGAGCGTCTAACAGGACTCCACAGAATGGGGCGTTACCAGCATTACAGCCACCTGTAACATCCTGGTAATACTTGGATATCAGGTGGCGGGAATGCCAATTCCGTTTTGATGGTATCCTGCCGGAATTACTGACGGAATACCACCAAAATCAAAATGAGGGCCATGGAATCCCAGAGCCCTGGACATTCCAAAACATATAATAGTTCAAATCGCAAAAGCTGCAAGGAACAGCCATTAGCACCCCTTGCACCACTACTCTTGGAAGCAGTTGTTTACCCAAGAGAAGGTATTTAACTTATACAATTTAAAATAATATGTGACATTATTCAAATGGTTTGAATTTCATGTATTAGTAAGCAATTACAATACTTCACTGCGGGGTAAATACCCAATTCAGGTACATATATTTCATGTATCAAAACATTATATAATTAGCAATTAGTATATTAGTATTCTCACCGTGTTTTTCTGAGCGGGCCTGCATCTAGAGTGTGCAGTCCCTGGGATGTAGTCCTTTGTTTGTCTCTGGCTTTCTACAAGTCCCTGCCCTCCCCCCTTGCAGTTGGTTAGACTAGTCCGGTGTCTCTCTGCCTTGCTCCTGGCAGCCATTACCACTTGCCTTCTGGACTTTTTTCCCATTTCTCTGCTGCACCTGTGTGACCTCTCCAATGCCCCTGATCTGTGACTGTCTGTCTGTCTCCAGGAGGCAGGCTCTTAACCACACCCCCTAGGGCAGCCCACTGCCCATGCAGCCCCTTCGGCTAAGGACCCAAAGGACAGCTCCCAAAGAAGCAGCTCCAGACCATGTTAGCCTGTGGTGCCTGCAGCCGTCAACCAGCAGCGACCGACAAGGTAGGAGACCAGCACTTGATGCAAATCTGTAAATTGTCCAAACTCATCGAAAATCATTCCAACCCCACCTGTTGAGTCTTATCAAAGTTAGATTCGACCCTTAGCCAAATAGTACCTTACTTAGTTTGCCCAAAATAGCCATATTCTGCATCTAGTTAGTATATGGCTAAGAGGTACAGGCTAAAATAGACTATCCAAACCACAGATATATTGTTCTCAGATAGCCCTAAGCCGAACATTGGTTTCAGTAGATTGTACCCCAGCCACATGCACCAGATAGCAGCCTCTCACATCTAGCCTGACTTTCCCAGACAACCTGACTGAGACAAACAGCCGTCTATCAGAATTGACCCAACTGTGACAACTAGCACTATTCTGGAATTTAAAACAGAGTATTTCTGATTACCTGCCTTTGTGTTACTGTTACTACTTCTATTGTATTTACTGCTGTCGCCCCTTGTTAGGCCCTTTCTGCCGCTATGCAGATGTCCAAGATCTAGGTGCTACTATTGCATAGGTGTCACATATCTAGCGGTTATTATTGCATTTACTGTTGTCCCCCGGTGTTAAGCCCTTTCTCCCGTCTCCCTCTAACCAGGTGTCTCAAATTTAGGTGTTTTAATTACTGCATGCTAGTCTGTGAGGACTAGGCCTTTCTCCCTCTATCCGGGTGTCCCAAATCTAGGTGTTTTAATTACTGCCTGCCATTCTGTGAGGACTAGGCCTTTCTCCCTCTATCCAGGAGTCTCAAATCTAGGTGTTTTAATTACGGCCTGCCATTCTGTGAAGCCTAGGCCTTTCTCCCGTTGCCTGGGTGTCTCAAGTCTAGGGGCCTCATTAGGACCCAGGCGGATTTCGCGGTGCTAAATGCACCGCGAAGCACGGCGGAAAGCCGTCGATAGCGCCATGGGGGTTGGCGGATTTACCGCCCCATTCCGACCTCGGCGGAGCGGTAAATCCCCAATCCCCATTCTGCCCTTCCCCATTCCCATTCTTGCCCCATAGGGTATAATGGGAGTGGGGAAGGAGTTAATTACGCCACCGTAAAATACGGTGGCGTAATTAACAACGAGGTCCCGTAGCGCCATGGTTTTCTCCGCCTGGTAAAACCAGGCGGAGAAAACCTCCATGGCGCTAAGGGAACTCGTAGTACGGCGGACGGGTCCGCCGCGATTAGCGCTGGCGGAAACCCACTCCGCCTGGGTCCTAATGAGGCCCTAGGTGTTTTAATTACACCATGCCATTCTGTGAAGACTAGGCCTCTTTCCATCTATCCGGGTGTCTCAAATCTAATGACTGCCTGGCATTCATGAAACCTAGGCTTCTCTCTCGTTATTTAGGTGTCTCAAATCTAGGTGTTTTAATTACTGCTTGCCATTCTGTCAAGCCTAGGCCTTTCCCCTTTCATCTAGGAGTCAGGAATTAAGGTGTTTAATTATTGCTTGGCATTCGCCAAAACCTAGATCCCTCTCCCACCCTCCTATATCCTAAAGCTAAGAGTACTATCTCATTTTAAACCACCTGTGAAACCTATGCTCCACACTATCCTGTCATCTCAAACCTTTGGATATTCTATCAGTACCTGCCATAATTGAGTCCTAGGCCCCCCTGACACCCAAGAACACCCAGCAGCAACTAAAAGCTAGTAAGTACAACAAAAATCACTACCCTAGTTAACCTGCACCCCATATCCCCCCCATAACCAATCGCGCCACATTTCCAATGACTAGTACTCCCTCTTTCTATGGGAGGACTGTCCAAAGGAGTAAGGTACACCGTAACGCAACCGACTGAGCAGACAGTCACCCTCGGAGAGCATCTAGGCATTGCAACATATGAAGATAAAACTCAACATTTTCCTAGCACAAGGCATGACAGGCGGGCATCTGCCCCTGTAAACTCACTAGCCAGACCAACTCCTACCACCAAGGACCCAAAATGCCCCGATGCAGAATTGGACACCGACAAAGAGAGCAGGAACATGGAACAACTAATACGGATACACAAACTCAACCGCCTCCACTAGAAGCAGCCTTCAATACAGAACAAACCCGCCAAATAATAAAATCAACAGAACAAACATCCTAAGAGAAAAATCTGTATACCTTACACCATACCTCGCAACAACCGCAGAACCTCCATACTCCAACGACATTGATATCTACAGACAGGCAAAGAATTCCTCCGAACAACAGAAAAAAAGACGGGAGGACCCAAGAAGAGAATGGGATGATACCAATCCCCTTACTCCATATATGTGATGAGTGGTGCAATTCAAACTCTTTCTTCCCCGCAAGCACACTCTCCTCACCTGAGCTGTCTGAGTTGTCGGTCTCTTGTAGGCGTCGTCGTGCAAGGTAGTCTCTTCCCTTCTTATGATGAATGTGCTTGTCACGGAGGGAAGCCACAGTGACTGCTGGATAAACAGCTGTCCCGTGACTCCATTTCCGGAACCAAGCCAGAAATCAGGGAAAAACCCAAAAGGGAAAAAACCCTGCAGAGTAGTGTTGACTCTTCTAATCCGGATGGCAGGATAATCGCTGATGAGAGCAATGGAGCGAGGCGGATAGCAGAGTAGATGATGTCCAACAGTCTAAACCATGGAGTAGCAGAGTCAGGGGAGACGGAGGCTCCTTGTGGCAGTTTGAGGATATGGCACTGGTTCCAGGAAGAGGGGAAAAGGTATGCAGCAAGCACAGCTCAGAGGAGCTCAGCAGAAAGAGAGTACGGGAAGGATTCCCGAAATCAGAAGAGAGAGAGAGAGAGAGAAACGGAATAAAGCACACCGGAGTACCGCCCGGAGCAGCGGTAGGAAATTGAAGTGAGGAGTAGCGTTCCGAGGAAAGAAGCAGGAACACAGGTGGACAGGAAAAACCCTCTGGCAGATCCGAAAGTGGACGGCAGAGGATCGGAGCGAGGAAACCCGGAAACAGGAAAGCTTCCAAAGTGGGTTGCAACGCAGCTTCTACCAGGAGGCGGGGAGTTTAAATACTTCCAGCGGCGCTGCGTCACGTAACTGGGGCTGGTAGCAAGAACACAGAGAAGGGACTAAAACACCCTACCTCTGTGTCTCCAGCTCCAACACGGAAACATCCGCCAATTACGGCTATGGCCGTGACGGCGGATGACAATATATCACAAGAACAGAACGGCACTACCGATATCCATATCAAACCACAGGAGATGATGAAGCAGTAGAAGTCAACAACCCAACTATCAATCTTAACAAACCGATTCAATGATGAAGCAGCTTCCACAGAACCTCAGCCAACCGGCGTCAACACAGAAGCACCTTAACTGAACACCCACAAATTTAAACAAGAAAAAACAAATAAACTGAACCACACCAAAAAGATCCACTGCAATCTAATCAATGCAAGGCCAATGTCCTAACATGCCACCAAAATCTACGACCTCCTATGTGATGGAGGTATCAACATCCTATTTGTAACTGAAACATGGCTAGCTGACAACTACAAGATCGCTCTCAACAACTGCCTGCCTGATAACTTCAAGTGCTTCCAAGCAAACAGAAAACCAAAAGGGGTGGCGGACTGGCAATAATCCACAAGGAACACCTGGAAATTAAACTGGAAGACCCATTAAACATTGATAACTGTGAATCTCTAATCCTTCGCCTATCAGCAAACCCAAGAACAAACCTGAAATTCATACTGGTATACAGACCACCAACTTACGATGCAACCTTCGTAGATGCCTTCCCATAAGCAATCACCAACCTAGCCATCGAGCACAATCACCTGATCATCCTCAGTGACTTCAACATCTGGTTTGATGAAGAAACCACAACCACACACAAATCTCTAGGCAGCCAATTAGCAACAATGAAATTACATCAACTAGTCAAAGGAGCAACCCACATGGCAGTACATACACTAGATGCAATATTCGCCAACAAAAAACTCATTACCACAGTGCCACCAATTCAGATCCTCTGGAGCGACCACCTCATCATTCCCTTCGTAATCACACTAGCCACACCAAAATCAAGCAACAGGACAAGCCAACGATCATCATGAAAAGAAACAGGAGAACTATCAAAAACTGCAACTTAACTGAACTACTGGAAATCAGCAAACCACAAGGAATAACTATGGACAAAGCTGACCTGGACAAAAAAAATAAAACCACTTCACAACTGGATCATGTCAACAAAAGACGAGATCGCCAAAGAAAAACCTTTTACCCCATCAAACAAAGAGCAACAGCAAAATGGTTTACCCCACTACTCAGCGTCATGAACATACATAACAGGCTTAAAGAGGCCTTTTTAAAGAGGGTGACAGCGCCAGGCTCTCGATCCCCTGCCCCAGGCCCCAGGGGTGTATAATACAGGGTAGGAAGAGGATGCCGGATACACTCTGGGTTTTCGAGAGGCTTCCTACTCCTCCCCAGTTTTGTCGTCCGAAGTCTCTGAGCAGCCTCCAGTAGGAGAGGAGGAGGGTCTAACCGACATGTTCGACCCGGAGGCGATAAGGCATCCTAGATCCACTGACTGGGAACCATCGGCCAGAGTGGCACAGTATATGACGCATCATATGAGAAAACCTTTCGACAGAGAAGTACGGTCCAAAATGAGGGCGGAGTGCCCCAGACCTGAGCTGCCGGGCAAAGTGACCGACACCCCGGACCTTGATCCAAAAATGGTGACCTTTGTCACCAAACTGTCCAAGGATGTTCGAAAAGGGGTGGACCGAGAGTGGCGAGGATGCCAAGATAAGCTCTTGGACCTCACGGGCCCGCTCACAAAAATTGTGGACCTGGCCGAGGGAGCCATGGATACAAACATGCCAGTAGATCCTGGAGCCCTGGCAAACTGGGCCCAACAAGAGGTCTATTTATCAGGAAATGGGAATTGCGCCCCGTCATCTCAGAGAAGGCGAGGCGTGCTGTTGAAAATAGACAGCAAGCTTAGCGACCTGGCCTCATACGAGGTGGGAGAAGGCACGAAAGGCCAACTGTTTGGGGACACTTTTGACAAAGAAATGGCGCAATTCGTCAGGACATACTCTGCACTAGAGAAGGCACTGAGCTCCATTCGGAGAATATTTCCCAGTCAGGTTTTTGCCGGGACCGGGCGGCAGAGGGGTCGGCCGTCTGGTCGTTTTTGCACACACAGAAGACCCCAAGGGCCCAGGGGGCGCAATACTGGGAGGACCGTCAACAGGATAGCTGCTTTCCAGCTAGAGCCCATTTCCCCAGGTGCAGGAGGGGGAGAGGAGCCTACAGGCATCAAAGCACTCGAGGTTGACGCTCCCGTAGTACTCACCACCTTAAGAGTAGGGGGTAGGACGATCTGGTATTTGCACGAATAACGCGAATTATCCAGCGACGCATGGGTGTTGCAAGCGGTGACAGGTATGCGACTAGATTTATAGGCAGACCCTCACAAGCGTGAGAACCGGCTATGATGTTTATGCCTCAGAGCGAGCAGGCGCTGAGCTTCAGCGAACTGCGCAGTCTAGCAGACAAAGAGTCGATGAAACATTGGTCGTCCTGTACTTCCCGTTCTATCAGCAACATGTTCCTTGTCCTCAGAGGGAGAAGGTCAGACCGGTGATAAACCTAAAGAGTTTAAACAAATGGGTTATTTACCGACACTTCAAGATGGAGGGTATACACCTTCTTTGAGACCTACTCAGGACGATAGACTGGCTCGTCCGATTAGATTTCAAAGATGCATATCTAACTATCCCAATAGCGATAGAACACTGGAAATACCTCAGTTTCAGGTGGGGCGCAGAGATCTGGAGGTTCACGTGTCTCCCCTTCGGTATAGCATCCGCCCCATGGGCCTTCAGCAAGATTATGCGCCCAGTAGCAGCAGCCATTCGCTAGAGAGGAATCAGGATAATCGTCTTAGAGTAAAGCACCACACACCTGCGAGATCAAGCCGCATGGGTATGCAACCTAGTGTCCTCCCTCAGCTTCGTCATAAACGTAGAGAAGTCAAACCTTCGACCCGCTCAGGAGGATATAGAGTTCCTAGGGTTCGTTATATATACCAAGAAGGCCTCATAAAAACCATAAAGAAGGAACTGAGAGCAGTGATCGCGAAGAAAGATATTTCGCTTCGCAATCTAGCTTGGATAGTGGGCCTTCTCGCGGCCCCAATCCAAGCACTGCAGAGCTCTTTAGAGATTGAAGATCAGGCACCTCAGAGGGGGACTAGGTTATCACCTGTTCATTACCCTAGATCAGGAAGCTCTGACGGAGCTCTGACGGAGCTGGATTGGTGGCTTCAAAATATGGAAGCCTGGAACGGCAAGGCGATCTTTGGAGATACCCCAGACTTAGTGATAGATTCAGAAGCAAGCAGAGCAGGCTGGGGAGCGTGATGCAGAAGTTTAGAAACAGGAGGTAAATGGTCTGAGGAAGAGCTGTGGCTCCACATAAACTGTCTGGAACTACTGGCGGGGTATTTTGCTGTACAAGCTTTTACCAGAGACAGAGCCAACTGCTGCGTCCTCCTCAAGATGGACAATCTTTCGGCTGTTCGCTATATCTAAACACACTTGGAGGAACATCTTCCAAGATGTTGGCAGAATTAGCAAAGGATTTTTGGCATCATTGTCTGCAGCAACAAATATCAGTGTCAGCAGAATATTTACCAGGAGCCCAGAACTTAGTGGCAGACTGAAACTCGCAACATCGGGAAGACTCCAGGGACTGGAGGCTACTCCCAGACATCTTTGCATGGATTCAGCAGGTCTGGGGGCCCATACATACTGACCTATGCGCTTGAAGGCTCAATGCCCAGACCCCCAGGTTCTTCAGTTGGAGGATAGACCCAGAAGCAGCAGGAACAGATGCATTCCTGCAGCAGTGGAAATGGACGGTTCATTACGCGTTCCCTCCGTTTGTCATGCTGACAAGAGTGCTGGTGAAAGTGCGCAGAGCAAGCAGAGCTAGTACTGATAGTTCCGATGTGGTTTCCAGTAGTGATGGAACTTCCTACAGATTTCCTGAGAGTACTTCCCCACAGGAAGGACATCCTACAGGACCTAAGCGGTCAGTTTCACCCCCTAGTAGTGGAGAGCATCCTACGCCTGATGGCTTGCAGAGTTTCAGGCAACGATGGCAGCTGTCAGGAATTTTGCAGCTTGCTGCCGACTGTATTAGGGACTCCTGGGCGCCTTCCACAATCAGGAGCTATGGTGCCGCCTGGAAGCGCTAGGCCGTCTACTGCGCAGGTTTCTGTGTTAATCCCGTTTCGGCCCCTTTAGTGCACACGCTGAAAGGTTCGAAGAAGGTTGCGCCTACAGTACGATAGGCGTGTACAGGTCAGGTATCACAGCGAGCCACGATAAGGTGGAAGGGAGGCCGATAGGTGAGCACCCAATAGTCCTACGCCTTCTGAAGGGGGTGAAGATGGGCAAGCCCCACCCCCCCCCGAGCCTAAATATTCAGTACTCTGTATGAGCAGTGTTTCAACTGTTTTTAGCCTGGCCTGACAATAGGGACCTGTCACAATCCCAGCTTATCAGGAAAACTGGCAGGCTTTTATGCCTTATAGCATGTAGGAGAGTCTAAGACTTGAAAACACTGGAGACAGAAATATTTTCTACCCAGTAGGTGTAGTCTTTAACGTAGCAAACAGAAATAAATCAGATTCAATGATTATATCATACCCATAATTTCCAAATAATGCTAAACTGTGCGTGGCGCAATGTATTAAGGACTATGAGGTAGCCACAGCAGAAGTAAGGCCAAGGGGGTCACCCAGCTATTAATTGCACGCAGGAAGCCTTTTCACAATTGTGAGTAGGGTTAGAGAAGTAATGCAGTGGGCAGGTATTGACCTCTCAATTTGGCACGCATTCAGTGAAGGGCGCAATGGCCTCTAGAGCATTTTCTGCAGGCGTCCCTTTGCAAGAGATCATGAAATCAGCTGATTGGTCTAATGAGTCAACATTTAAGACTTTTTAAGCCTGTGTCTCAGATAGCTAATAGGATGATTGACAGCCTTGAACAAGCATAATGCTTGCCTCCTGTCTCGACATAGAATAAAGATTGCCCAGGCTTACAGCTCAGGGTAGTCTTGATTCTATTAAAGACAAGGAGGTGAGCATTACATCCCATCCGAATGTTTAAAGGGCGTATTGCAAACTGTACTGAGGAGTTATGTATACGCATGACCCACCCTTATGATAGCGTCTCCGTTTCTTCCAGGAGGGGAGCAGAAGGCGACCTGAGTGAAAATGGGGAGGAAGAGCGTCATTCAGATCGGAGTGTCGTCGTCAATTAACAGAGTTTCGCACAGTGGATTGTGCAAGTTCTTCAGTTGGTTCAAGTTGACTGTTGGTGTTTTTCAGTTAAAGTGGTGTTCTCCGCCAAAGAAAGAAGAGTTGAGCTGGCAGGGGGTTTGTCTTATAGACAATACCAGAGCCTGATTGGGCAAATGGGAAAGCACATGACTACTGAAGGCCCTAGGATTGTGTGGATTGGCAGTTCATGGAGACATTTTACCTTCAGTTTAAAACTATGCTACCCCTTTTGTGTTTTAGCCTTAAGAGGATCTTGGAGGAAACAAAAATGTGTTGATAAGTTTTAAAGAACGTTTAAAATGTTATAAAGTTAAAAAGCTGTGAGAGCAGTAATAAAGAAGTAAAGCATAATGCTTGCCTCCTTGTCTTTAATAGAATCAAGACTACCCTGCGATGTAAGCCTGGGCAATCTTCATTGTGCCATGAATATGTTTGCAAGACATATGATGGAGCTATTTAGTCAAAATGGAATTCCCTAATTTTACTGCACATTTAATTCCAATGCATTTCGACTCAGGAACCCTCAACTTTTACCAGTTGGCTCTACTAAAGCTCACCCTCAGCCTTGGACTTTTACCAATCCTGGTCATTATGCCACTCCTCCCTCGACTTCTGTTTTTTTTTTTATTGCACACGTTCCTGAATTAAGAATTCACAAGTGCTTGATGGAGTGGTCATGGCAGCTAAATAAACGACAACAACAAAATGCGCACATTTTGATTAGCAAGCTTTTGTATTTGTATTTATTTGTATTTGTATTTCTTTATTTGTAGCGCGCAGCCTTGCCCTGAGGCATATTGTGATAGGAAGGAATTCTGACAGGAAAACCAAACCAGAGCACTCTTAGACCATTTTATTTAAATTAATTTTGACAGACATGTATGTACAGGATCAAAACAAATTTATTTTCACAAACATCCTGGAAGATTCAGACGATAACCAAATAAAATATGTTTCGACATGTTTCATATAACACCTTTTGTAACGGTGAGCACATTTCTGCCTTGGGCTATTTTGAATTTCTAACCCTTTCTTAAGTGCTCTTGCTAGTTAAGGTGGGTTAACTTACAATTAGTTTCTAAAAGAGAGAGTTGAAGTGACGATTTTGCTCTACTGCCGACACTCTCAAATTGCCTGGTCATTAAGCCTAGCTTTTAAAAATGGCCAGACTACAAGTCAAGTATCTAAAGAGACTGGAAAGCCTTATGAAGACTTCCTGTCATATTGATCAATTATTTTATACAAGCTATTTACACCCACACAGGGTTTTACCCAGTTACATTTAAATACATGAAAGTAGGATGAAAGTGCCAAAATGGTGTTTCCACAGTTTACACCTCTTAATCACAATTGCCACGGAGTTGCGGATGGGGCTGTCATACATATTTGATGGCAAATGATTGCATTTGTTGCACATTACACTGCCATTAGTTTGAATTTATTGATAGAATACAGACTTCATCCAGTACAATGTGATATTCAGAAACACTTTAATGCCAGCCATGACAAGCTGTTGTGACCACTCCAGGGCCTTGTTGGATCTTTAAAGATGCCATAGGGAATTTCCATTCAAGTAGAGGGGAGACAAATAATGCACTGCTGAAAATATTTCCTTATGGAATTATTATCTGTTATGAAAACCTTTGTGAACATTTTCAATATCATTGAAAGACTGCGGTTGGGCATGGATTGAGATTTTAACACTATGGATCCTCACATCCTGCATGCAAGTTGTTTGCCAAAACTATGCAAGAGGACTGTAATGCCCACACACATTACTCGGAGTATCTAACAAACACATTCATCCATATAGAAAGCTTATGCATGTATTAACAGCCTTCAACATGCCAATGAACTTCAACCATTACAATAACCAATATCCAAAAGCCAGGGATTTTTTAAGAGTATGCATCTCTGTGACAACATCTAAGGGTGGTATGAAATTAAATCTTAGAAAGGTCACAAGACATATACATAACATTTGCCATGTTCTATGCATGGTATCCATTCAAGTTGCATCTATTCATTCAATATGTACATTGGCACACAGGTGTTCAAGTTTAAAATACAATAAAATACATTTTGCAGAAAAAATTAAGTGCAGAAGAGCTGGTTGCACATCCGAGACCTCTCCCTCCAGTCCCTCTTCCTACTTGGAGTCACAGAGTAGAGCAACACCTCTCAGAGTCCAGTGATCCGGGACCTGAACTGTTCTTAAGAACAATGTGAAGATGAATGTGAGATCTGTCCGCCTGGGCTTCTTATACACAGGGCAGGAGTATAAGCTGTTAAGTTGCTTCTTGGGATCTACCGGGGCTGTGGTGCTGATTGCATAGACGTGCACCACAGGAAGATTTGTAAACAGCACCTGCAATAGACAAAAATCCAAATTACACTGGATACACAACTCTCTATGTGAAAACAACATTTAAAGCTGTTGGTAAATTGAACATTTCAAATCAGTTGCACAGCCTGATTGTTAAAGTTATATGTTGTTGAAACATGCTTGAATATAGCTTAATATGAACAAAAGCAACTTTGAAAAAAATACATTCCAACCATGGAACTGTTGGGGTGGTTGATAAAGGTCCCAATGAGAAAAAGCGGTTTGTGTTGAGCGTACCATATCTGTGATGGGGGAGGGGGGTTGGTGATGTTGACATGATGTTGCAATGTAGCATGTATCTAGTGTAGTTAATAAGGAAGGGATATGTGTTACTTTTAGTATTACTTTGTGTTTAAGTTGATACATTTTAGATTCACACATAATGTAAAATCTGCTGATACAACATAAATACAATGAAGTTGTGTAATGTGGTTTCTAAGCGCGGACCGGGATCGAAATTGTGTTGCTCTGCATCGTCTTGCTTCCAAGTTCAGCGTGTTGCCCCTGAGCTATCCACCCGAGACAAAATTAAATACATATATGGGGGTATTTAGGGACATGTGTTGGGGGACATGGTAAATACTAAAAACTGTATGCTGTAAGTCCTCACATAGATAGGGATTGTGCAGGTCCAGAAGCCTGGGGGTGAGATTCTGTGTGACTGGGTAGCAAGGTTGAAGGGTGAGGAAAGGCAGCGGGCAGCTGCAATAACATCAGATGGTCAGATACAGCCAGGCTCTGGTTTTTACGACTTGGTACTATTCTGGAGAGAAGATGCAATCTTTTTAAGTACATAAGAGCCTGTTATTCATTGTCCAGGGAAGTCTAGCCATCTGGTAGAGTTTGTTTGGGAAAAAGTAATAAACCCGATGCAAGGGATGCTTAAGGGCAGAAAGAACAAATGGTTTATGGATTTCAGGACGTGCCCAGAGGCCATGCATGCTGAATTGGTAGTCGCATAAATGAGTGTGAAATAAGGATGCCAGCAATTGTGGGCGGATAAGATATTTATCACAAATTCAAAGGGAACTTGTTTGTGTTTCCCTTTCCACATTTTGCTAAAGTGTCCTCGCAAAGACCATGTTCATCCCGTTCAGGGTTAGAGGTCCACGGCCAGTTGGAACTTGTAATTAATTATGTTTGTTTGTGAATGTGTACCTATAGGACAACGTCATTACCTACCAAGGAAAGATCGCAAAACTGGGTTTGGTGTAAATACGAGCTGATGCAATGATATGTTGAAAGGGGATGGTAGTTAAATAAATGTGTCTAATGACAGCGTGGGAATTAAAGGAGATTACATTCCTTTGTATAGGTTTGACCAATTGTGTGTGGGTGGGTTGATTTACAATAAAATATGTGCAAGTGTTTTAACTTTTGCAAAATGTAAAAAATGTGTCAACTTGTGTGGTTCAAGGAGACTCTGGTTAGTTTGACTTTGTGGCGTCATCTAGCTCCTCCTGCCTTTTGTACAATAAACTTGCTTTACGGGCAAACGTGATCTCGCTTCTTAAGAGATGGGCCCACTTTGGGGGTAAACTGATCAGAGGTCCATCCGCCCAGAACATGTGGTCAATTGCCACTGAAGCTATACCGCCATGAGCAAAAAGTCGACTTCTGAATGGGTGCAAAACACTCCTTGAAAACACTTCTACAAAGTAGAGGGAGCCACTCTTGAGAAACAGGTTCCATTTGCAACGGTTTTAACTTTGTACTTTGATTTACTGAAAATAAGTGCCGATTGTCAAGAATGCATAACTGATCAAATCAAACATCTCTAAGATGTCTGAAATGGTTTTGCATACGAATTCTATATCCTTTAAGATTTAAAAATGTCTAGGAGTACAGAACCTTTTGTGCAACTTACTGGTTTGATATAGAAAACTATGCGAGCACCGCATATATATTCATACCCTTACACAGATATGGTTTAATATTTAAATAACAAAGATATTCTTGTTAAAGTTTGGGAAAAGGCTGGGCTCTCCTGCCTTGGAAATCTCTCAGCAACAACAACACAATCACTTAAACAGTCTAATCCAAGAAGAAGGTTTCTTTTTAAATACCCACAGCTTCAACAATTTTTACTTTCACCTCCTGCTACAACTACAAAGTGGAAAGTGCTTAGCATATGGTTTAAGGTACTTACCTGTAACTATTGTTCTCCAGCATGAGGTCTAGCATGGATTCACATGCTCATGAATATTCCCCATCGTCAGGCTGGGATTCCTCAGTAAAAGAAAGGAGAGTTTCACTTTCACTTTAAACGCTGTATTTCTCCTCTAAACCAATCACTGTCCTCTGGATCATACTACCCCCATCCAATGACAGTCCTCACCCTAAGCCCCGCCTCAGGCAGCCATCTTCAGATTTGGTAAGCATGTAAAGTGGCAGTATGACCATGAAGAGCAGCAGAGTGGCCAGAGGGAGGGTTTGCATGTGGATCCATGTCAGACCCATGCTGGAGAACAATAGTTACAGGTAAATAACAGACATTCTCCAGCATCGGGTCTGGCATGGATTCAATGCTCATGAATAACAAATACACAGCAGTACAACATTACAAAACCACGAAAGATGGCAAGGCTCAACAGAAGTAATTTACACTTACCCCTGGAACAGATTGACCTCAAGCGCACAAGTTGCGTAGCACTTCCCGGCCGACTCTGGACTCCTCCCTGGAATCCCTGTTGACATTAGAACTTTGTGAAGGTGTGTGTGGACCTCCAGCCATGCAGATGTCAAGCAAGGCTACACCAAAAAGGAACGCCGTCATTGCAGCGATCACTCTGGTGGAGTGGGCTCTCTGACAGCCCGGCAAAAGGCAGTTCGCCAGCCGAAGACAGTCCATAATGCAGCTGGAGAGCCATCTTGAGATGGAACCCTTGGACAAGGCCTTCACGTGATTCACAGGTCCAAAGTTCACAAACAATTGATAAGTCTTCTGAAAACTCTTTGTGTGTGCCACGTAGAACTTCAAGGCACGAGCAACATCCAGCGAATGCAAGGTTCTCTTTGCCAGCGACGAAGGATTCAGGAAGAAAGCAGGCAACACCAAGGTGGAATTACGAAAGAACCTTCGGCATGAAAGTGGGGTGCGTACGCAGTACCACCCTTGATTCATGTAAAGTGAGATACGGCTGCTTGCAGGATAGGGCCTGGATCTCACCCACTCGTCTAGCTGAGGTGATGGCCACAAGGAATGCTGTCTTCCACGAGAGAAATTTGAGTGGGGTGTGAAGCATAGGTTCAAAAGGTGCCCCCATGAGTTGTCAGGACCACGTTGAGTTCCTATGCCGGGGTAGACTCCTTTACTGGCATGTGTTAGGGAGAATTCTCATTTCTGTGCTAATTCATTTCAACCTTAGAGACCCTCAGCTCTTTTGCTGGACTTTAGGACTTTTCATTTTTATCCTGGAGAGAGTGAGACCTTTTTCTCACCCTCTCATGTATTTTTGATCTGATTTGGACTCCGTTTCTCTTTGGTTGTGGAGTCTAACAAACTCCGTAGGCTTCTACCTTTTGTATTGTGACACACAGCACCTTCAGTGTCGCAGAGAAGTCATTTGGATTTCTCCTGAGGTTTAAATACCTTCTCTTGGTTAAACTACTGTTCCCAAGAGTAATAAAGTGAAATTGACTTTACTTACCTGTTGTTCCTAGATAGATCCAGTACACCCCATCTTATGTGGAAGTACTGGGGGCTACTTAATCGCCCCTTTGCCTACTTACTCAGGTAACATTTTTATGTTACCCTCACAACTTTTAATGACTGGTGGCAGTGATTTTAATTTTCCTACCATTGTGTGTTTTTACTGCATGCTGAACCCTCAGTTGCAGTAATGCACCCATGGGTGCCCATTTTGTTAAAATGGCCCAGTCTTCTTTTTACGCCATTTCTTGCTTGTGAGGTCTTTCTTGGGTGTTACTCTGCGCGGCAAACCAGGTTTAACCCTTTTGTTTGTTTTGCCTTTTGTGGGATTCAGTTCTGAAACTCACCTCTGGCTCCAGTGTGTCTAGCAGGGCAGGAAGTGAGGGAGGTGTCTGAAACTTCCTGTCCTTAGTCTCCTTGGTTACCTGAATGCACCCATTAATGATTGGCTGGCTGGCTGTTCTTGAAGGACAGCCACCCTGATGTGCGAGTGACAGCTAGGCTGTGCACAAATGGGAGAAACCTGCATAAATGGTCAGGTCTCTTGAACAGAAGGCAGAGTCGACCACTGTACGAAACATCCGATGAAGGAAGCTGGAAGAGAAACTTGCTGCACTCTCCTGTACCACTGAACTGCCTGGTGAAGCTGTGCTGCAGTGCTGACGCTCCAATTTCATATTGACTAGAGAAGACCGGAACTGACAACTTCTTCCCTTGGGTTGGTGGGACCAACTGCCCCAAGACTAACTCTGCTGGAAAACTTCTCCCTGCTGGCTGTACTTCTTTGCTGCTGCTGGAACCGAGTGCCAGGGGTCAGGAAAACCAGAATCGAGTGCATCGTCTTTAAGCCGGACCAGAGTTCCAGGAAGATCCTGAGGACCCCTCCCAAAGCATGACGACCCAAGCCTGAGCCACCTCAACAGAGTGCTGGACCCCAGAAGCAAGGGGAGCCCATCAAGTGTCCAAGAACTGTGGTGGTGCTATTGATCAGTAGCTGAAACCGCAAAGTGCCGCTGAATTGGAAAGAGCCCGTAGCCGCCGACGACCATTAAACTGCAGTGCAGGAGTCCTCCAGACGTCCTCCCTCTTGTCCCCACGACTGCAGTCTAGCAGATCCTGGGTTCCTGGGCCTCAACCAGAACAGAAGCCAGCTGGATCCTCTTCTTCCAACCTAAGGTACTGTCTTGACTAAGGGGTACTTACCTCTTTGGTCTGTAGCTTGTTTGTTCTCACTGGAGACTTGCAGTAGCTGTTTTTTTGCAGAGTTGCTTGCAACCCTGCCATTCACAAGCCTAACAGCTTGTGGCCCAATAGTGCAACTCTCATAAAATATGGTGCATGCCTCAGCTCCATAGACATTGTTCAAAATGACTTGGCTGTCCTGAGTATAAGCGTTATTTGACTACTTGTAATTGTGAATATCAGTGTTACATCTCTACAGCTCACATTTACCCCCCTTGAGATAAGTCTGGCTGCTCAGTCACTTTACCAACGTGTGTAGTACAGATCTATACCAATAGGTTGGTTACCTATTACCAAGAGGTGATTGCATCCGATCTGGCCTAGCAGCAGGAAAGATTGGGCGGCCATCTCTCGCTACACCTGATCCCCGGGAAGATCCTCGCATTTTACCTTGATGGATGCGTGAGCCAGCTCAGCTTTTGCCAAGGAAAGCAAGTATGGAAGAATCTGTGGGGCCGTGACCCTCAGAGGGGTAATCTTCTGCGACCGGCACCACACAAAAAAATGCTTCAACTTATGGCAGTAGCACTTTAGAGTGGAAGATGCCCTGTCTTTGGCGAGGACCTCCCTGCAGTCCGCTAGCAGCTTATCACCTCCAAACTAAGGCTACAGGAGCCATGCCTTCAGGTTCAGAGATCCTGGGTCGTGATGAATGATTGCGCCTCCCTCTGTGGTGAGCAGATCTGGAAGTACCAGCAACTTGACTGGAGGCGACGCTGACAGGCTGAGTAGGTTTGGACACCAATAATACAAAAAGGAAGTAGAAGGGGGAGAAAGCCCGTATTCAACCAACCCTCAAAAGGTCAACAACCTTTAGTAAACAACATTAGGGTAAAACAGGCACCTTGATTCCATTTCACACAGGTAACCTCTGGACCAACAATGTAATTGGATGATAGTCTGCCCCTATTGCATTAAATTAACAGGCAGTGTCAACAGACTAGAAAAATATATGATTTTTATTAATGTACAAAAGTCGATCATATAAAAAAAACACACAAAGAAGAACAAAACAGTACACTATAAATATTGTACTGACATAGAATAATTCTGGAGAAAGGAGCAGTGTGGTTTACTTCCACTCAACTTTGCCTCTCCTGTTCTTCAGCTTCAACAATAAAAAAACATCAGTGCAAAACATGGAACAGACAGTGAGTCTTTTGGGTGTAGGGGGCTGGTCAAAGTAACTGCCCTCCAAGGTCTGAGGTATTTGCAGATAAAGTGTCTTGTGCAAATACGCAGCTGTTTTAACCAAACAAACAAGGTTTTTTCAAACAACGTTTCATTCTCTCATTCAAAATGTTACATACCCACCCTTCTCAACACACAATCATCCAACATGTTGCTTTCCAACAAACAAAAAAAAGAGGGGTATAAACAAAGTAAAGGGAAATTCATCAGGGAGCCGTCAGGTCTATGTCAACTATTTACACACTGTGTGGCGCCTAAAGCGCTGTGAGCTAAGATAGATGAAAAGAAGCCAACCCAACAAATGGGTGCTTTAAAATTCAATACTATCCACAAAGAAATACAAGTAGTAGCGTGAAATTAATTTGCTACGAATAATTTCTGTTACAGATACAGGCACAAAAAAAGAGAACTTTGTCAGTCCACGTGTTACCTAAGGAAGAAAGAAAACAAGAAAAGACCATCAGAACTTATATCCAAATGTCATGCCAAAACTCACTAGTATTCAATTACCAGTTTCGAGTTTCTAACTAACTCGATTTAGCTTCTCAATTAGATTAGTGTAAATTAAATAAACACTGAAAGCCAACATAGGGACCACACAAAGATCCGAAAACTACACAGTTTTACAAAACTTGATCACAATAGACTCCTCAAGTCGAGCCTTTAGCAAAACCAGGAGATAAAATCTCACAATTTCACAGTCGCCGTTAGCTTAGCCGCGGGTATGTCTAAAAAATGGCTTACCATCTGTTAGATGGTCTAGGATGACATCATACATTCCACCAAAAAACGCTGTAAAGGCGATGAATGCGCAGAGAGTTGAAAACATCAATACTTGGTGCTGAAGGGCGGGGCTGGGTCATCTGCCTCAATATTTGCTGTGTTGTCTGTATATGGTTGAAAACAAAGAAGGGTAACATGGTACCCGCATCAGACACAGCAACGGAGAAAGAAAAGCCGCCCATGTTTTAATCAAGGTAGACAAATTTTACCTTCAAGGTATACGTCCCAAGGTCCTACTCAAGGTGTCGGTGTACACCGTGGGAAGTCTGTTTGATGGCGGGGAGCCGTATCTATGTAAAGCTGCACCTCATCTTGCTACTCGGGAAGCAATCACGACTGCTTAGTCTGTCGCGTGTTGGAAACTGGCAACAAAGAGAGGGAGAGAGGGGGGATGGAAGTGAGGAGGCAAGCTGACTAAAGCCCTCTCAGTAGTATAATTGGCAGGTGGAAGGAAGCAGCAATTGACTACGAGCGTTCGTGTGGTTGCAGGCGTCTAGTTATTACCTCGGAGAGTTCTGTCCTCGTTCCGTACGGCGCCGTCTTCTGGACTCAACGTGGGCGTGGCCCAGAATGTATGCGTCATGTGCTCCCGACGTTTCTTTATGTATGGAAAGACGTCACAATGGGCTCCAATTGGAACCCAACCGTTCTGACACGTGATACTACGTTTTTGTAAGTGGATGTAATACGATCGGCTCTTGCATTCGTGGGTTCCTATTGGAGCCCATACTACCACGTGGTCCTAAGTTAGGTATACGGACGTGTGCAACCAGTGCTTGCAATTGTCGGTCATGTGCCGCCCTTCGTAATCTTCCGGTGCGGTGTTCATAAGTTAACCCTTACGTGCCAATTACCTCATTGCAAAAAATGCAGAAAGGAAGGAAAACAAATTCGAACCATATGGGACAGAATGGCTAGGTCCTAGTTAAAGTGCTAGCGCAGGTAAGCAGCAAAACCGCCCAAAGTGGGTCAGGATTTTAAATGTACAAAGGTGATGACTGATATCATATAGGCCCTTTACACAATGCACGCCTCCATAAGGACAAAAAGCACGTGTGTTTAACTGTGTAACTCCCATTGTCAATGAACTGGGGGTGTTCACTGTTCTATGTAAGATAATAATAGATGTATGAGGACTAGTCCATATGGTGTTATGCAGTGTACCCAGATCGAGTTGAATTGGTTCTATATTCAGATATTAAGCCAATCAATTTTCTCATTGAGCCCTGAGATTGCACTCTTGGTTAGAAGAACTAGTTACTCTTACCTTGTAACGTTCTTTCGATGGGATGTTCCTCCGACGTATTCCTTATCTTAGATAGAAATCCTTCAGCTTTGCTGGCCTCGGAAAATTTTTTCGCCAGAGGGCGCTGCGCGTCGATGATCGCCGAGTCGATGACCCTCGACGGCCTCCGTGCCGACGTCGACGTCATCCTGCCTATAAAGGCCGCGCGCAGCGTCCGTTGCTCAGTTCCGTTTTGTAGTCCCCAGTAATGTTTTTGGATTAGACTAATCACCTTGAAGGAGCATAGGCTGCAAACCCACAGGAAGTCATACTGCGGGGATGGATGGGAGGGTCGATAAGGAATACGTCGGAGGAACATCCCATCGAAAGAACGTTACAAGGTAAGAGTAACTAGTTCTTCGAAGGGATTGTGTCCTCCGACGTATTCCTTATCTTAGATAGACTCCCATAGCAGTGGTATTGTGACTGGAGGCGGGAGTAATAAAAGTTATGTTACCCTTCCAGAATGGACAGAGTGTAACACAGCCTTGCCGAATCTAGTTTCTTGACTAGAGGAGGAATCCAGGCTATAGAATTTGGTAAATGTATGTGCGGACGACCATGTGGCAGCCGCACATATATCTCGAATTGGCACCCCTCTTTGAAGGGCTGAGGATGTTGCGATACCCCTGGTAGAATGAGCCCTTAGATTTTGAGGAGGCTCCTTTCCTGCCAATTTGTAGCACTCCAGAATGGCTAAAATAATCCATCTGGAGATGGTTTGTTTTGTTATTGGAAGGCCCAACTTATGTCCTGCATAACCTACAAAGAGTTGGTCTGCTTGTCTGATCTTAGCCAATCTGCTGATATAGAAGCTCAAGGCTCGCTTAGGGTCCAGCCTGTGCAGTCTCTCTTCCTCCTTCCCCGGATGAGGAGGAGGGTAGAAAGAAGGTAATATAATCTTCTGAGTGATGTGAAACTCCGAGACTACCTTCGGGAGGAAGTTAGGCTTCACCTGAAGAACAACTTTGTCCTTGTAAAAGATTGTATGTGGAGGTTTACACGATAAGGCTTGCAACTCGCTAACCCTTCTAGCAGATGTCAATGCTATTAGCAAAACAGTTTTGAGGGTGAGAAGCTTCAATGAACAAGAGTGTAGTGGTTCAAAAGGGGCACCCTTTAGGAAGTTTAAAATTAGGTTTAAATCCCATAAGGGAACTTGAAAAGGTTTCGGGGGATAAACATTAGTTAATCCTTTTAGGTATTGTATTACCAATGGAATTTTGAAGTATGAAGGCTCCTCTGCAGTGCGCTTAAAGATTGATAGCGCTGCGAGATAGCCCTTAATTGTGCCAACCTGTAGGCCTGAATTAGCCAGGTAAAGTAAGAATGACAACACCATAGGTGTACCACAAGAAAAGGGTTCAATATTCTTTTCTCTGCACCAGCTGCAAAATTTGTTCCAACGGCAGCGGTATAGAGTTTTAGTTGCCGGCCTTCTGGCCGAAAGCAACACCTCCATAACATCATCCGGAAGGTCCCAATCCTTGTACCTCAACCTTTCAGACACCAAGCGTGAAGGTTGAGGGTCTTGATGGCTGGATGGAGAACCTGACCTTCCTTCTGCGAGAGAAGATCCTCTCTGTATGGCAGTCGAATTGGAGGGCAGATGGACATGTCTAGAAGGTCCGGGTACCACGTTCTCCTGGCCCAATCCGGGGCAATTAGGATCATGGTCTTCCGAAACCTTCTCAACCTCCTGATCATTTGAGGAATGACAGGGACCGGAGGGAACGCGTACAGAAGTGGGAACTCCCAGTCCACTACGAACGCATCTCCTAGAGCTCCTCTCGGGGGAAATTCCCTTGAGCAAAATCTGTCGCACTTCCTGTTGATACTGGTGGCGAACAGATCCACTTGAGGGGTTCCCCAAAGGGCGAAGATCTCTTGAAGGACTTCCTGAGCTATCTCCCACTCGTGAGAGACTGTGCTCTGCCTGCTCAGAGCGTCCGCTGTCAAGTTCTTCTCTCCGGCTAGGTGAATTGCCGATAGAGAGATTCCTTCCTGAATTGCCCAAAACCAGAGCTGCATCGCCTCTCTGCACAGTGGTAGTGAGCCTACGCCTCCTCTTTTGTTGAGGTAGTGCATGGCCACTGTATTGTCCGTCATTATTAGGACGTTTCTTCCCCGTACAGACGGCAGAAAAGCCTTCAGCGCTAGTCTGATGGCTCTCAGCTCCAACAGGTTGATATGTAGTCTGGACTCCGATGGAGACCAACGACCGCTGATGGTCAAGTCGTTGGCGTGAGCTCCCCACCCCGTGAGTGAGGCATCCGTGACTACTGTTATCTCCGGCCATGGTTGCCAAAACATTTCTCCTTTCAGGATGTTCTCCCGACAGGCCCACCACTGAAGGTCTCGGGCTACTTTGACCGGGATCCGAAGGAGATCTGTCATCCTTCCTGAGAACTGTGACCACTGAGTTCTCAGTGCCCACTGGAGGGATCTCATTCTCAGGCGAGCCTCCGGCACGAGGAATATGCAGGATGCCATGAGGCCTAGCAACCTCAGAAAGTCGTAGGCTGGGAGATATTGGGCATTCTGAAATCTGATGACCATCTGCAGAATATCTCGAGCCCTCACCTCTGGTGGCAAGGCTTTTCCCAGGGAAGTGTCCAGGACTGCTCCAATGAATTGGAGTCTCTGTGATGGTATCATCTGTGACTTCTTTAAATTGAGGGAGAAGCCCAGCTTGTGAAGGAAGTGGCAAACATAATCTAGTTGTCTCTGAGCCTGTTCCGAAGATACAGCTCTGATCAACCAATCGTCTAGGTAAGGGTAGACATGAATCCCTTCCCTCCTTAGACTTGCAGCCACAACCGACATTAGCTTGGTAAAGACCCTCGGGGCGGAGGTTAGCCCAAATGGCAGAACTCGAAATTGATAATGAGAGCTGCCAATTGCGAACCTCAGGTATCTCCTGTGCCTGGGATGGATCGGCACATGGAAATAAGCGTCCTGGAGGTCTAGAGATACCAACCAGTCCTGAAGCTGGAGGGCCTGAAGGATCTGAGAGAGAGTCACCATCTTGAACTTGTCCTTTCGGAGGAATTTGTTCAATTCCCGTAAGTCTAAGATGGGTCTCAGTCCTCCGTCCTTCTTCGGTATTATGAAGTAGGGGGAGTACCAACCCTTGTTCCTTTCCGCTACAGGTACCAGTTCTATGGCACCTTTCTCTAGCAGGTCTAAAACCTCCTGCAAGAGGAGCGGATCTGGAAGCTTCAAAGGGTTGTTCCCCGGTGGATGACTCTGAGGGATATGTAGGAAGGGCAGGCAGTAACCTTGGGCCACTGTCTCCAGAGCCCAAGCATCTGACGTAATAGCCTGCCATTCCGTCAGATGGTGAGTTAACCTGCCCCCTACTGGTGTTCTGTGAGGGGAGACCTCAGAGTGGTTTTGAAGCGGCTGATGCAGTTGCCGAAGGTAAAGTGGCTCCTGCTCCTGCGGGTGCGGCTTTCTTTCCCCTACCCCGTCCACCACGGGTAAATCTTCCTTGGCCTCTTTGAGCCGGTCGTCCCCTGCCCCTTCCATATGAGGAATAGTAACGAAAGGACCGTCCTCTCCACGATGATCCCGAAGGACGAAAGGTATTCTGACGGATAGCAGCTCCCAATGACTTGGCTGCTGCCTTGGACGTTTGCAGTTTCTCCAAACTGTCATCCGCCTTCTTTCCAAAGAGGGTAGAACCGTCAAAGGGCATATTCAAAAGCCTGGTCTGCACGTCAGAGGCAAAACCAGACTTCCTCAACCACGCATGCCTGCGGATTGTGGTACTTGCCGCCATGGCCCTGCTGATACTGTCAGCAGAATCTAGGCCAGTTTGTAGGGTCTCGCACATCGCATCTTTACCATCCCTGATGATGTTTAAAAATGCGTCCCTTTCCTCTCCTTCTTGGAGGCAGTCAGCCGCTGATGAAGCGCACTCCCAAAGGGTGTGGCTGAACCTAGCGAGCGTACAGGTCGCGTTAATAGACTTTAACGCCATGCTACAGGCAGAAAAAACCTTCTTAGCCATGGCATCATACTTTTTGTCATCCCTATCCTGCGGAGCAGTGGGGTATGCAGATGTGCTGCCTGATGAGGTTGCAGCCTGTACAACCAAGCTCTCAGGAGTAGGGTGTTTTGACAAATATTCAGGGTCAGAACTAGCCACCCTGTATTTTGTTGACAGTTTTTTATTTACTGCCGGGATAATTTCTGGCGTTTCCCAGTTTGTCAAAATCCTTCTCTGTAGAGCAGAGTGAAATGGAACCACAGGATCCTCCTGTGGGCCCTTGTCCAGTATGTCCGTGAGGTCATCCTGCTGAAAGGCAGGAGAAGGTGCAGACCAACCCATAAATTCTATGATTCTAGACATCAGAGCTCTATATGGAGTCTCCGCATGTTCTCCTGGGTCTGGTTTGATAAATTCTGCTTCAGGAGAAGTGTCCAAGCCACTAGCTTCCTGAAGTGCATCCTGAAGATTTTTTAATCTTCCTTCCTCAGAGGCGAAAGTCTCTGGCTCTGGTGATGTGGTCCTCTGTAAATCAATATCTTGGTCTGAATCCTCCCTTTCCTCAAAAATCGAGGTTAAAGGGGGATACATTGGTTTTTGGAATGGTATAAACCCCATTTCCAATGCAGAAGGAGCCATCATCACAGGCCTTGAAAACGTCGATGTCGTCGACACCGACGTGAAAGTACTCGAAGGCGCCGTGAAAAGCGTCGAGAAATGTGTACTAGGCCTCGAAGAACTCGAAAGGATCGGAGTCCTGCTCGAGAACGACGTCGACGTTCTCGGCGTCGAGTCGGAGGTCTTTTGTCTAACCGTTGGCTGTGGAGTAGCCGTGGTTCTTTCCTTCACCGGCGTCGATATCGGCGTCGACGTCGGCGTCGACTCGATCGACTGATGCGCCGATGAATCCTTCGACAACGGCGTCGATGGCGCCGACCTCTGTTTCGAAGGAGTTTTCGACGATGGCGTCGATGATGCTTTATCTCCCGATGGCTCGAGGCGCTTTCGGGTTGACTTTTCCGCCGGGTACTGCGACTCGCGGCGTTTAGATTTTTTGGGTTTTTTACCCGGGGTATCACCCTCAGCTGTCTTCGAGGGGGACGAGGCCGCTTTCTCGAAGACGCTTAGCATCTTTTTCCTGAATTCCTCCCACTCAGCTTGCGAGCTGCGTTTTGTGGGGCAATGAACTCTCTCAGGAGAACTCGACGAAGATGACGAAGGGGATCTCCTACGTCTCTTCTTCGAGTGTCTCGATGTCGACGAGTGGTGGGAGCCACTTCGTGATCTAGATCGAGAGTGTTTTTTATGGTGAGGAGACGAACGTCTCGACTCTACCGAAGAAGCTTTCGAGGAAGTTAAAGTTGACCTACCTCTCTCGAGCTTCCCCCTACGCTCCTTCAAGGCTTTCGCCGTCATGGAAAGGCATTCCTCACACTCCGAACTCTGGTGCGTGATTCCCAGACACCACAAACAGACCCTGTGAGGGTCCGTCAACGACATTTTCTTCCCGCAGTCTCGGCACTTTTTGAAACCGGACCGAGGGGTCGTCGGGTCGGAGGAGGATGCCATCGATATCGAGGTAAATAGTAGTTATTATATACGTTATCTTGACGAGAACTGAGCAACGGTGTTCCGAGGCACAACGAAGCGCGGAAAAACGGAACTGAGCAACGGACGCTGCGCGCGGCCTTTATAGGCAGGATGACGTCGACGTCGGCACGGAGGCCGTCGAGGGTCATCGACTCGGCGATCATCGACGCGCAGCGCCCTCTGGCGAAAAAATTTTCCGAGGCCAGCAAAGCTGAAGGATTTCTATCTAAGATAAGGAATACGTCGGAGGACACAATCCCTTCGAAAGATGATTTGCTGTTCTTTACGAAAAAGCCGACATTTGTCTCTGTTGGTATCGGGACTGGGTGTCAGTTTGTATAAAACTGTCCATTGTACGTCCTCGGTTCCATGCCCAAGTTTAATCCAATGGTCAAGTAATGGGGCATTAGCAGTTCTGTTCCTTAAACAACTCTTATGCTCCCCAATCCTCAATTTCACCTTCCTATCGGTCTTCCCAATGTAGAATTTCTTGCATGGGCACCAGAAGGCATAAATAACCATGCTTGTGTTGCAGTTTGTGTGTTTGGTTTGTTTCCAAGGCGAGCATAGACCCAAATCAACTTCTGTGCTTCTTTTCGTCGAGTTGCAGCAGATGCAATGGCCGCATGGAAAATGGCCTGTTATTGGAGGCATATTCCATATTTCCGTAATGCTTCTTTGTTGTTCGATTCTTGGCGTAATGTCGTTCTGGGTGAGTAGGTTTGGACACCTGGCCACACCGGGGCGATGAGTATCATCTTGCATCGACAGTGTCTTACTGTGTTCATGAAACATAGCCAGAGGCATAGACAGGGTAGGGCCTAAGCGGGCAAGGCCCACCCAAAATTGGTAAATGCCCAATCAGCAGCACTGTGTGGGCATTTACAGATGTTAATGTCACTGCGGTGGGCCCAACTACAATAGCTTCAGGCCCCACTAGGTAGACAATCCTGGCTACTCCTCTGCATGTAGCAGAAGAGAAACAGGGGGAAAGAGTACAGAAACAAACCTTCCCACAGGAAAGAAAACCCATCCCCCAAGCTCCTTGGCTGGTGGAATCTGCTAGCAAACTTCAGCCATTTGGAGTTTGCTGCTGCAGAAAAAGGATCGATCTGGGGTCTGCCCCATTTGACGAAGAGGCTGCCCACCTGATCCTGGCAAAGTTCCCACTCGTGGCAGGAGTGCATTCCCTGCTGAAGGAGTCTGCAATGGTGTTCTTGATGCCTGCTAGCTAGAGAGAGAGAGACGAGGAACATCCCCTGTCCGATGGCCCAGTGTCACAAGCCCCAAGCTTCCTTGGAGTGCGCTGGGGATTGAGTGCCCCTTTGGTTCCTGATGTAGAACATGATGGTGGTGTTGTCCGTGAAGACCTGCACCCCCTTCCCCCTGGAGCTGAAGCTGAAAAGACTTGAGGGCCCAGAAGACTGCCCGTATTACCAGGGCATTGATGTGCAACTCCTTCTCTTCCAGTAGCCAGAGCCTTCCAGTGTGAGAATGTCCTGTGTACGCCCCTAACCCTTTAGGGAGGCGTCGGTCATGACTGTCGTCTGATATGCAGGGATCGGAAAGCGAGCACCCTGCGAGAGATGCGGGCAAACTGACCACCATTACAGGGCGTCGGAATGCCCGATTGAGGGCCATCTTTCAATTGATATTGATGTTTTATTTATATCGCGCTCGTACACAAGTGTTTCAGGGCGCGGCAAAAAAGGGGAACAGGGGAGAACAGAAGAACGATCTTACTAGGCCCAGTGACATTGAGAAAGTGCAAGTTCATGGGAGAGGGGGAGGGGAAAAGTGCATGGAGGGGGGGAGAAGTGGAGAGTGCGAAGCAAAGGAGAAACAGGTAAATAAAAATAAATAAATAATAAAGGTAACAAACAGTGGTAGTGCAGCCAGCAATTGGCAAGTGCTGGGTTTAAGGCAGCAGACAGGGTAGGTCTGATAAGTGCAGGAAGAAAATAGGGGTGGGGGGACTGTATGGGTACAGATACAGACCCCAGTGCAAGAGGTGGCCTGGAGGCAGTGCAGGAGGGTGGCAGGGTGGCTGTCCAGACAAGCGGTCGACTGTAAATTGGTCGAAAGACAAATGGTCGACGTAATTTGGTCGAAAAGCAAATGGTCGAATTTTTTATTTTATTTATATATGTATTTTTTTTGGTTTTCGTTTAGGGAAAAAAAGGTTTTTTTTTAGAAAAAAAGGGGGCTGGGGGGAGGGCCCCCCCCCAAAAAAAGGGGTGAAAATAAAAATAAAAAAAAATTCGACCACTTGGTTTTCGACCAAATTGGTTTGACCATTTGTCCAGTCGACCAATTTTTTTCGACCAAATGTCTGGTAACCGGCAGGGTGAGCAGGTACCTGGGCCCAGAGGACAGAGGGTGGCCAGGTGCACACGGCCAAGAGAGAACAGATCGGCAGGGGAGAGGGGGATTGAATGCAGAAGCAAAGAGGAAGGTCTTGAGGTGCTTCCGGAACCAGAGATGGTTCTCCTCAAGGTTTAGAGTGGCAGGTAGGCTGTCCCAGAGGGAGGCCCCAGCCGAAGACAGAGATCTATCCCCAGCTTGTTTCTTTGAAAAATGACTGTCCCTGAAGGAGTTAGAGGTAGAGGAGCGAAGAGCTCGAGAGGGGAGGGATTTGCAGAGGGATAGCTGAAGGTATTTTGGACCAAGGCCCCAGAAAGCCTTGTGGACAATGCAGAGGGTTTTGAATTTAATCCTTGCATCCACTGGGAGCCAATGGAGAGATTTCAGAGCTGGAGAGATACGATGCCAGGGCTTGAGGCCAAGGACAAGTCTTGCAGTCCTGTTCTGGATTAGTTGCAGACAGAGGCGTAGGCAGGGTAGGGCCTGAGGGGCAAGGCCCACCCAAAATCTGTAAATGCCCACTCAGCAGCGTTGTGTGGGAATTTATAGATATTTTTGTCAGTGCAGTGGGCCCAACTACATTAGCATCAGGCCCCATTTGCTAGACAATCCTGGCTACGCCTCTGGTTGCAGAGGGCAGAGAGTAGAGGCAGGTAGAGTTAGGTTACAATAGTCCAACCTAGAGAGAACCAGAGCTTGGGAGACCATGAGCTTCTGGGGGAAGGAGAGGAAAGGCAGAGTACCTCTGAGGAGGTGCAGTAGGAAGTTTGACATTTTAGAGACATCAGAGATGTGGGAGGAGAAGGAAAGTGTGGAGTCAAAGATGACCCCAAGGTTCTTAGCCTCACAGGTGGGGATAGGAGGAGGGACAAGGGAGGCCGGCCAGGGAGTGAGGGGAAAGGATGGTGAAGGTGTGCCGATGAGGAGGATATCTGTCTTGCTGGTATTCAGACAAAGATCATTGGCAACACACCAATCTTGAATGGCAGTTAGGCAATCAGAGATGAGAGAGGGAGAGGAGGTGGCCGAGGGCAGCCTGAAAATGAGTTGAGTGTCGTCAGCATAGCACTGGAAATGTGAACAGAAAACGGCAATGCAGTGGACGAGAGTTGCCAGGTATTGGTTGAAAAGCCCAGGCGAGAGGTTAGACCCCTGGGGAACACCACAGGTAGAGAGGATGATAGGAAGGACCCAAGTTGGACCTGAAAGGGTCGATCAGAGAGGAAAGAGGTCAGGCAGGACAGAGCCTTATCATTGATACCCAGTTTATCATAGACGGTTGAGCAGGATGGTATGGTTGACTGTGTCAAAGGCAGGAGAGAGATTGAGGAGGATGAGGACAGAGGGAATGTTAGAGTCAAGGTTGGAGAGCAGATCTTCACGGAAGTTCAGGACTGCAGTTTTCGTGCTTCTGGCAGCTCTGAAGCCAGACTGGTGGTCATGGAGACAGCAAACAGAATTGGAATGAAGGTTAAGCTGAGAGATGCCAACTTTTCCAGGAGTTTGCCCAGAAAGGGAGTAATGGAAATCGGGCGATAGTTAGCTGGACAAGAAGGATCAGATGTGGGTTTCTTGAGAAGAGGATGCACAAGGGAGTGCTTAAGATGGGAGGGGAAGGATCATGAGGCAAAGGAGTGGTTGCAAAAATCAGCAAGGGCCAGAGCGAGGGTGTCAATGTGGCCCTTGATGGTTTTAGAGGAACAGGGATGAACCAGTATTGATGAGGCTTTCATAGATTGGCGACCTCATCAGGGGAGAAAAGAGGAAAGGACGAGGGGTGGCTGAAGGAGGGTCAGCAAGCACAGACGGAGAGGGGAGAGGTGGAGAGGGTGGACAGGATGTCCTGGGTTTTTTAGATAAAGTGAGAGGCAAGGGCATTGCCAAGAGAATGGGAGGCAACAGGAGGGGTAGAGACTGCAGCAGGGTTGGCCATCTCCTTGCAGATTTTAAAGAGTTCGGCCAAGTTGTTAGATGCCGCAGAGAGACAAGCTTGAATGTGGACTCTCTTCTTGGTGAGGACAGAGAGTCAATATTGCTTTTGGAGCAGGCGACAGGCCAGTTTGTCAGAGGATGAACAAGAAGCCCTCCATTTCCTCTCAGCCGCCCTACACTTACGTTTAAATGCAGCTAGGTCGGAGTCATACCAGGAATTGCACTTGGCTTTGGACTTCAAACGGATCCTCATGACAGGGGCAAGAGCATCAAGAGTATCAGAATTCGAATAGTAGAACACAGACTGTGCTGTGTCAGGATATGAGACAGCCAGAGGTGGAGCGGGAGAGGGGGGGGGTGGAGAAGAGAAAGTGCCGGCAAAAGCCTCAACTGACACACTCTTCATGGGCCTGATGTCCGAGAAGGTAGGAGGCAGTGTTGGGGTAGGCTTGGCTTGGGGGGAAGAGAGGGTGAGATGAGAGGAGAGGAAGGAGTGATCGCTCCAGGAGAGACGAGTAGTCAGAGGGATGGAGAGGGGGAGGTCAGAGAAGATCAAGACATCAAGTGTGTGCCCTGCTGAGTGAGCCGGGCCAGAGGACAGGATGGACAGGGAGAGAGAGTCACAGAAGTCACAGAGGAGTACAGAGGAGGAACAAGGAGAGTCTAAATGGATATTGAGGTCACCGAGGAGGAAGAGTTGAATGGTAGAGGCCAGGAGGGAGGAGGCGAGGTCCGCCCACTCAGAGAAATTAGGTGATTTGCCCAGGAGGCCGGTAAATGGTAGCCACAGTAAGTGAATGGGTAGGAGAGAGAGAGAGTCTACAGACAAGGCATTCAAAAGAGGAGTAGGTCTGAGTGGGAATGATAGAGGCAGGAATCTACTCCGGAAAGATCAAGGCTAAATCCCCCCCCACCACCCCAACGGACCGGGGGGATCTGGGTGCAGAGAGGATCTTGTAGCCATCAGGGAGGAGTGTCAAAGCTCGTGACAAAGCTGGCAGTGAACCATGTCTCAGTAAGACCAAGGATATCAAGGTCTAGTTCTTCAAGGAGGTGGCAGATGTCAGAGGAGTGTTTGACAGCAGAGTGAGAGCTGAGATTGACAATATGAAGATATGGCAATATCAATCCATGTGCCGGTGACTTGCTGCCATCTGGCATCCAGACATTCTTGAAGGGCTCTCATCCACAGGCTGCAAAATGGAACCAGATGGATGCAGGAAGACATCTTCCCCAGCAGGGACTTGATGAACTGGACTGTTGCAACGGAGGCTGCTGATAGACATTGGACCTTTCCCAGGATGGACTCTCTTCCGAGCAATAGTGCGTTATGAGATGGCACTATGCAGGACTTCTGATAGTTTACCGAGAATCCCTGAGAAGTCAGCGTCAGGATGGTCTGTGCGGTGTGCTGGATTACCAGCATGAGATCCTGCATGAGCAGGATCTGATGAGCCAATCGTCCTGGTAAGGATAGACGTGGATTCCTATGTGGCATAGACACGCTGCCACCGGGACCAAGCATTTGGGGAACGCCGCTGGAGCAGATTTCAGGCCAAAGGGCAGGTCCTTGCACTGGTAATGGCACCCCTGAATGTCAAAACGCAGGAACTTGAACTGTTTGCAATGAATGGGGATGTGGCAGTAAGCATCCTCAAAGTCGAGGGTCGCCAAGAAATATCCTTCCTCTAGTTGGTCGAGCTTATGCTGCAATGTGACCATCCTGAACTTTTGAGATTTGAGGAACTTGTTAAGGCGTTGCAAGTCTAGAATGGGTCGCCACCCTTGTACTGCAGATACATTCTGGTAAAGAATAAGTCCACTACGGAGCCCTGGAGGCACTGAGGGACCAGTTCTATTGGGTATGCAGTGTTATAATGAATAGAAAATAATTAATAAAAATGTTATCTAAACATTAATAATGAAATAAATACTAAATCTTTTTAAATATACATATGGGTGCAGTAAGGGATTAAAACAGATGGGGAGGGGTTTGAGGTAGGATTATAATCGAAGGGAAATGTGGGGGGTTGGTGGTGGACCCCCCAAATAAAATTCATGTTTAAAAAACAAAATCGATATTTCTTTTGTTGAAAATGTTTGCATAAAATTGTTGTTCGTTATTTTCTATTTGTTATAATTGCATTTAACCGTTCTATCACTCCATTGTTTAGCATGGCCTGAACCTCGTTTAGCAGCTATGCCACGTGCAGTTTATGTCGTGGAACAAGAGAAATGTGAAGGCATTTGCCTTGCAATTCCAGGGTGTGCCCCTGTTGAAGGACTTCGAGCACACATTTGTCTGTGGAGAACTTTCGCCACTGGTCGACAAATTGCGATAACCGGCATCCTACTGGGGTGCAGAAGTGGGGGCACAGGTCCTGGGCCTGTTCAGACTTGCTTCAGCTGCTGCATTCTGGCTGGGGGCAGGGGAGCGATGACGACACTGGCTGCCTCTCCCATAGGTTTGGGAGCGTCCACTATACGCCTTCTAGGTGGTAGAAAGGGAGGTGTGAAGGCATCATGAAGTAAGACAGACAACAGATTCAAATTCATACTCAAAACTTGGATTTAACTTAAAAGTCAGGATGGAGTAAGGCCTAACTTACCCTATGCTAAGGTGGGATTTCCCTACCTAAAGAAAACAAAGGATAGTCTTGATTTTGACTTCCTGACACAAAGTCTGTCTGTGTCCAAAACCTATACTTTCCCTCACAACTAACTGTATAATGTGTAGGGATGTCAGCAGCAAAATTAATAGTGGTCAATAAAGTTCTGAGCTACTACCAGATTCTTGCTTAGAATCAGCTTCCCCCACCCAAGTTCAACAGTTTACAAAGTCTTGGGGTTCCCTTCAGAAAGAGTTCTAATCTTTCAAAACCAACATCAGTTCAAATCATTAAGCTTTTCCAAAATAATACAGTTCTTTGGGACACTTCCCATATACTTGGTCATCAATACTTTTCACTGGTTCACATAGTTTTTGAATTGGAGAAACAGAACAATCACTCAAGCAACTGTTGCAAAACATAAGCTTCTTAATATTTATTTTCCTTGGCTCTTTCCAAGAAGGGGGCACTCAGACTAGGAGCAGTTGTGTCGTAGCACACGGTCCACAGGTCACGCAACTAATACCCCTATGCACTTTGTTACAGTTTCTGTATTCCTATGGATCTTGCCAACATAGGTTTCCTCTTAACCTTAAATGCTTGACCATGGCTTGTTGGCCACCATTCACTTTGTCATACTTCGCTTCTCATTTCACACTCTTTTTGGTGTTCTTTTGGCTTTTGCCACCACTTGTGGGGTATCTGCTATTTGCACCACCTTGCTTCCACTTCATTCAAAAGTGCGGATGACTTACTTTTTTTCTGTGAGCTATTCGAATGTGCTTACAATGTCTTTCAATTTATTCAGTATTCAAAATTATTTGTTTCAGCTTTAAAAAATGCTTATAACAACTTTCAGCTTGTTCAGCATTCAAAGGTGATGGTTTCCAGTCCCCGGAGCGCCCTTGGATGAGTGTTTCCACCCACCAGTTGTATATGGCAGCTCCCTTGGGTTTCGCCACTTTGCTTTCCTGCTTCTATTTGTTCTGCTGCTCTCTCACGGTAGCCATAGCAAGCAGCGCTCCCACTCCTGGAGTCCTGCAGCAAATAGCTCCGCTCTCTCCCAGCGGGAGCCACAGAGAGCACCACTCACTCTCTTGGAATCTACGCGACCGGATGTTTTCAGAGCTGCACAGCGCCTGACGCATGCAGGTGACAGGGAAGGCAGCAGGATTTCTAGACCCTCTCATGGCCAGCCTTGACCAGGGCGTCACTCTCTCACTCCTACTCGGCACGGCTCTTCTCCAGTCCGTTCCTCTTCAGCCCGCTTCGACTCTCCAGCCCGCATATTTCTCTCCAGACCATCTCTCCCTCCGCGCTGGGTGGCCAGCACTTTTATACACCTTGAGATTGGTAAATGACCGCAGGTGCGGGTGCTTGAATTCAATTGCCTGACCATGGTGAAACCTATTTGCTGGACATGCCTGACTGTTCTAACTAAAATCCTCCATAACCCTCTTCCTCATATCAGTACCAGAGTGGTGTTTGGGGAGGTTCGAATAAAAGGAAGTGTGCATAACTCTGTGTTGTCTCCTCCTCATCCCAGTATTAAAGTGATGTACCTGTGAGACATTTTGGGGTGGGAAGGAAGGGAAAAAGACTGACATTAGCCTATAAAGGCTTGAGGGGAGTGTTTTCATTTTTAAAAGGGAAAGTGGGATTCCATGTCTCACCTAAGGATGTCGTCTCTCCACTCCCCAAGTTCCCTCCACTCATGTGATCCTCCCTCGCATATCCGCCTCCAGGGTCGGGATCCAAAAGCAATGGCCTTTCCCTGGCCAACTG